>NW_015150535.1:131764-134649 GCF_000732505.1 Cyprinodon variegatus
GTTTTTTAAACTTTTACGGAACGACTATGACCTGGATGACTGAGAATCTTCATCAGCATACCCAGTATTGTTGTTTTTACTACCCGATCATGACCTGTTTTTGTCCCTGGAATCCTGAGTTTTGGTCTGCCCCTGCTTTGGTCTCTTTCTGCCTGTCTCCTGTTTTCAGACTGCTGTTTGTACTCTGCTTGTTACCTTGGATCTTTCCCCTGACCCCGGCTTGGATTATCCCCTTGGTACCTCTACATCTCTCTGATATTCTGGTCTGGACCCCAGCTTTGTTTCCTGCTCTTGACCCTCCTGCTCTTCAGCTTCTGCTGACTGCTCCGCTCTGCTCCTGGAATTCTCCGGTTAACTCCCGCCGCATGTTGTGGAAAAGTCATCCGACTCCCTGCTCTGGACACGAACTGAACTTATAGCCAGGTTAGTGATTCACGTGCTTGTTGTAGTTCCCCGTCTGAGCCTAGTGATCACTAACCTGAGTGTCTGTCTCTGCATAGAATCCAGCAAGCCTATTCCAGCTGACGCCTCGCAAATCCAGAGGTTTTCAATAAAGCGACTTTCCTTTAAACTAACCTGTTCTGTCTCCCTGAATACTAGATCCATTGGTCTGAGCCTTGACAACAGGCTGCTGTTAGTGCGAGACTGCAGAGCTGTTTAAAACTTCTGGATAAAAGTTTAAATCTCTTCAGAAAAAGACGTGAAAGTCTGTTTTCTTCGTTCAAGCCTGTCTGCGGTTAACATGACCTGGATGACTGAGAATTTGCAGAGGCAATAGCTGAAGAAAAAAATTATAAAGTTGCTTCAATGGCCTAGTCAAAGGCCTGACCTCAACTTGACTGAAATGCTGTGGTAGTCTGAGTTGTTGCTGCTAAAATGGTTTCAAAAGCTGTGGGATCTTTATTTAAATATCTGATTGGGTTTGTTTATTCACCAAAGCTCCAAAAACTGTTTTCAGAGATGTTGTTTAGAAAGTTCTGGAGGTTTTTTTTTTTGTCAGCAGATTAAACTCCAGCTCAGACGAGGATAAGCACAACAGGTGGGCGGAGAGAGGCGCGAACAGAGGAAGACAGAAGCAGAGGGGAAGTGGTGAGGATGCTTTACAGTCGCAGCAACAGTCAGCTCTTCATTTCTCCGTAGTCAGAGTTCAGCTCACGTAACCCTGCTGTTGGTGTTTCCTCAGACCTGCCTTCCCGGCATCCTGACTCTCCAGGTAAGACTTCACCTCGTCCACTTCTTCCTCACAGACACAGCCTTCACCTCGCTCCTCTGGCTGCTGGTAGAGCTTCACCTCCTGCTGTGAGCTGAAGTGCCGCCCAGCCCATATGGCCCGTTTGCAGGTCTCCTCGCAACGGGAGCATGAGCTGAAGATATCATCACAAGAGGAAATCGACTCTACTTCCTCACTCAGAAAAAAAAAACAAAAGTAAATTTTTTTTCAACAAGCTTCAAAAGAAGCACCTTCTGTCATTTACATACATGCAAAGGAGAGGTGGCGTGCAGACTTCAGTATTTGCTTTCCTTCACCTGAGCCATGAAAGTTAAACACAGACCTGTTTGCAGTTTACACCCAGTTCTAAGAGAGGCAGCTTAGCCCTGATGGAGATCCACATGAGAGCAACGCTCCGTAGCTTTTAGGTGCTGTTGGTTTAGCATTAGGGTGTAGCTAAAGTATTTTACCAATAGGAAGTTGACTCCTTAATTCAAAGATTATTAAGTAAGGTGTTGTCTTTTTTTCTCAGAGAAAGTAAAAAAAGAATGATTGCAGTAAAATGTCAGGTTAGAACAATGAGACAGAGTTTTCTCATCAACTTAAATTTAATATCAATAAACATAGAAACCTGTTTCCAATTGATGATTTTATTTATTAATAGAACAAACCAGATTAAGTAATTTGGATCACTTCCAGTTATAATAGTAGACCTGATCAGGTCACTTAAACAGAACCAGTCTGACCATATGAAGTGGTCTAAAAGACCTAAAAAACGGCATATTGCTTTAATAAACGCAGAATTAAAAGAATAAATGGAAAACTAAATAGTTTAATTTTGTGACTCTGGTGTAACGCAATAAGAACCATTATCTTCACATCGAGAAGATCTGTGACAGCAGAGACTATCGCAGGTGGGGCCAAATTTACTCTTGAGAGCTCCTAGACGTCTCATCCAAGAGGTCAGAGAAGAACCTAGATTAACGTCTAATGTTCTGCAGCCCTGACATACTTTAGTTGAGGAAAAAGAAAGGCTCTAGAAAATGTGTATCTGTGTTAGAGTTTGAAAACCAGAACCACTGCTGACCCAAAGGAACAGAAAGACCCTTCTCCTCTATACCAAAGGTGAGACAGAAATTAAACTTTTCCAAAGGTTCTTCTCCTGCAAACACCAGCACAGCACCTTCATACAGCCAAACATAGAGGTGGTAGTATGATGGTCTGGGAGAGGATCTGAACAACAATTTAAAACACATTGATGGAGGTTGTGGTGTGGTCCAGTCAAAATCCTGACTTAAGTCTGCTTGAGATGCTGTGGCGAGACCTTAAACAGACTGTGTTCAATGATCCTCTGATGTTGCCATATTAAAACAATCAGTCTACTGGATCTTTTCTATAGTTATATAAAGACTGGACAGCTTTTTTTATTATTTGATAACTGCTCTCTGAATTTAGTTGGATTATATTTGTTTGATGTTTAAATAATGAATTATCTCAAACATTTATGTGGAAAAACAACTAAATGAAGAATGTTTTAAGGGAGAAATGCTTTTTTACGGCTTCAATTGTTGACAAATCAGAGATAAAATGTTAAGGTGATTTATGTCAAACTTGGACTCTATAACAATTATAATTAAAGCACCAGGATGTAGGTCTGGAATAACTCCATCCATCC
>NW_015150535.1:135795-138087 GCF_000732505.1 Cyprinodon variegatus
TTTTACAGTTTTCTGGAAGTTTGTTCCAGATAAGTGGAGCATAGGAAAATGTGAAAAGTTAAACGACCCAATAAGAATAAATAACGGACTTAAAAAATCGATGACACCTATGGTTTATATAAATACATTGTCTGATCAGATGGTAATGTAAAACAATACAACAATAATATACAAGAAATAGAATAGTAAGATCAATTCTGCCGAATTAAATGACAGGAAAGGAGGAAATCAAAACACATTAAAGGTATTGTGGCGGATTTTCACACATTTTTTAAAAGACCAGCCCTCTCCACTTAAAAAAAAAATGCACATGCACAACCCTGAACCCGCTCCCGAGAGGGTACGCCTATTAAACGTGTGCGAGGCCATTTCTCCTCGTGCACGCTCTGCTTAAAAGTTGCTGTTCTCATAGCTCATACAAGCTTACTGTGCCTGAACCTCCAGCCTAACCCCTACATCCCTCAGCCACCATTCAGAACGGGGACTAGATAGCGGACTTTACAGGGAACTCAGTTAACTAACCGTTTGGACAGATTATCACTTATGCTCCCCAATGGTGACGTAACAGCTAAATCCCATAATGCTTTGCGAGGAGAGCTCTCCGTGCAATGCATCGTGGGATATATCTGCCTCTTCTGAGGCCTTTCTTTTCTTCTCATGCACTTCGTAGACATTTTTTCCTCTTACGACCCTCGGCCATTTTCAAAGAAATGCTAATGCTCAGAAAAAGGGGCGAGCACGTAGGACGGCCTTACGTAAACATATCACCAGAATGATTGACATTTAGGAGGACCACTTATTCAGATGATCCACGCGTAAATGAAAAATCATCCTCTATACCTTTAAACTTCAAGAACAAACCACATGTTGAATAAAAAACAAACTTAAACTGAAGAAGCTTGCAGGAGCTGGTGGTGCAGACCAGATAGCACTTGTTCAGGTGTTGTGAGACCTTGCGGCCATCTTTATCAGGGAAAAACTCTCAAGGATCATGGAAATTAAGACATGGAAAAACAGCTACAAGACTTAATGAGGATAAAAAGAAAATGAGAATTAAGGTTTTTGCTCGACATAAGCTAGCTGCTGATGGACCGGTATGCCACAAAACACACTTTTTTTCAAAGATGAAGTGATCTGTTCTGGTGCTGCATTCAAGTACAACAAAAAAGTTCTGTAATTAATTTTTTTTAAACCTGAGCTTAATATTATGGCCATTTGCTACAAAAATGTGTCTGTTTTGAAAGAAAAACTAGAGTTTCTGTTGCTCTCTACAAAGTCCAACAAAATGAGACCCAGCCACATTGGAAAAAAGATCTAGAAATAAGTAAAAAAATATCTTAAATTAAGTGTATTTCCGCTTAATTTGAGTAGGTAAATGAGATAGTTTGCGAATGGAATGAGTATTTTTACTCTGATAAATAAGATAATTAGATAATATGCACTTGAAATTAAACAATGCTATTCTGTTTTCTTATTCTAAGTGTAAAAGTGTGAAAAAATGACTCGTCTAGATTTGGATTTTTTCCAGTGCAAAGACTGAGGCATCCAAATTTGACTTAATTTTTCTAAAAGTTGCTCAAGTAAAAGAAGCTCATTGCGACCCACCTCCGTTTTCTTCCTTTCTATACTTACTTATCTTTTCTCAATGTCACTCAGTCCAACCAAATGTTCACTTTGATTAGAAAAAGTAAAAAAAAAAAGCATTTATTTCCTTGAAATTTTAAAATTTCGTTCGGTTTCAATCTTTTGTTCCCAAATAGAGTTTTGCTAAATTAAAAAATCAAATCAAAATAAACTATGTTCCTTTGATGCTTCACACCTATAAAAAACTGCATCTTTTTAGTAATAAGTTAAATCATGCAAATAGATATTCCGATCTGATTTAATCCATTTAGAAAGATTATCTGAAGGTTGGTTAATAGCCACAGTCTTTTCATTTTCTCTGGTAAAACGGTCTTGGAAGAAACTTTATGAAGTTTAAATTAATTCTACATTTCTATGAAGTTTATTCTTCATTTCATGTGTTTTTGTTTTGAAGTTCAGTAACAAAGTTGAGCTCAGGCCGTGAGAGAAGATCCCTGAAAAACAGCAGGTTATTTTTTATGACGACCCTCCTCGACCCACTTTAGCTCTCCTCGAGTCAGGCCGCAAAACCACATCCTGAAGCAGAGCCTTAAAATAAACAGGGCTCCTCCGTCTGCCTGTGCCACTCTTCACAAGTTCACACAAGACTTCAGCATGCTTTAACTAAAAAAACAATTTAAAAAAAGGAAAATAAAATGTGTGCATATG
>NW_015150535.1:139031-140700 GCF_000732505.1 Cyprinodon variegatus
TGCTATTCTGTTTTCTTATTCTAAGTGTAAATTGCCTTGTTCCGTTGGCAAGATGTCTCTTTTACTACCTTAATCCAAGGGCAAATGCACTTATTTTAAGAAAAAAAATGACTCTAGATCTTGATTTTTTTCCAGTGTAGCAGTTTGTAAGCAAACAAACGTAATAAAAAGCGTATAAAATGACATATATATGGTGGTGAGGTTACAATTTATAAATATTCACAAATTAGAATGAAGCAAATTACATTTTTTCCAAGGTGAAAAAAATTGATAATTGAAATAAAATATCTGTTAACAAGAAAGTTTGCACCCAAGCATCTGATGACCTCTCACCCCTTCACCCTCGCATGACAATATTAAAAGATCTTAGATGTTTTAAGGGTTGAAACTAGAGGAGCAGGAAGAAGCCAATGGGAGCTTGTGAACAACATGTCAGCTTCAGCCACATAGGCCCGGCCAGGATTTGAACCCACAATCTAAAACCTCTTTAGCCATGAACAAGCCTTTGTTTTGTCCCAGTTTGTGTTTTTTTGGAAGTTCAGCATCTAAGCTCTAAGCCTCATGCTGCTGTTATGAAAGTAGGGAGGTTTTGTGTAACAAAATCTTGATCCTTCTTAAATTGGATCAAGGATTGTGGTGGAGGATTCTGGAGCTAAAATCTTACAAAAACAGAAAAGGACCTCAGAACTGAGCAGTAGCTGAGACCGAACAGGCTGTACAAGGTCAGACGAAATGCAAGGAACAACATTAACATGACTGCAAACCAAAGAATGCTATAACGATATTTTTTCCATCTAATCTACAGGAGCTGTCTACCTTGGAAATGCAGTTTCCATAAAGCCCATTGATCGTAAAGCAGTGCATCATCGGTCCATTCATCAGTGAGCGGAAAAAGGAACTCAGAGTTGGAGGAAGGACAGCCAAGCTTCCCTCTGATTTAGTTCTCTAAATCCAAAAGATGTCAACAGAGAGCGCCGACACAATAGGAAGAGGAACCAAAACCTCTAAAACGTCAAAGGATCACAGAAAGGTAAAAAAAACTAAATAATCTGACAGATTTGTTCTACTATTTCACACAAAGTTGATCATCAACAGCAGGTTCACAATCAATTTCCAAGTGATGATTCGCTGTAAGTAAGTCAACAATAATGGATATTTTAGTATAAACAATTTGCCAACATCAAAGTCTTTAAGCTAATGGTAATATCCACAGATTCTCAAGGTTTCCGTCATTTTTATTTATTTTTCTCAATTCCTTTTCACTTCCAACAAACTGGCGATTTGAACCCAGAAAACCAGCCAATCAGATGGCAGCAACCTGATGCATTTAGAAGAAGACTTGTAGCGGTTTCAGTTAAGCATCACTATGTGGAGGGAAAATCGTATTTTTGTAATGGTTGTTCAATGAAAATGGGACTGCAGTTTTCAGAAATTGGAAAAATGGTGCAGATGTTCTGTCAGATCAGCATATTCAGAGTCAATCCCAGTTTATCCCTTCAGTTTTGCTTGAAAAATAGACTTTAAACTACCTCAATCGAGTGTAACCCTTTAGTCATGTACAAAAAAGTATTTAATTATTTACTGTTTGGTGTTTTTTTAGGCATACGGTGATCTCATCTTAAATTGTTTTTGTTTTTTGTACATGACTAAAGGGTTACACTCGATTGAG
>NW_015150535.1:142532-144976 GCF_000732505.1 Cyprinodon variegatus
TTGTTCTAGTTAAACAGTTCAACTGAAACATATTTTCTTTAGTCCAACTGTTTTTAATATTCCTTTTTGTTTCTGCATTTTTTTTTACTACTTGCTTTGATTCTGTTTTATCTTCCTGTAATTTAATAATGTAAAGCACTTTGTCTTTGTACTGAATTGTGCTATACAAATAAATTTGCCTTGCCCTGCCTTGGTAAATTTGGTCTAGAGTCACCACTGATTGTCGCAGTCCCTAATGTTTACTTCCAATAAAAGAAAACACCTTGTCACAAAGGTTTAATCATCTAAAACTGGCACTGAATTCCACTGTCGCTTCATGCTTGCTCATCATGCACAGGTTCTCTCAACCTGTGTTATCTAAGCCTCAAATTATCTTAAAACCTACTTTTATTGAACAACAGCAACAGAAAAGAGAACTTTTAACTTAATACTCTAAATTTCGTGAGTTAGGAAGATGGGCAGCTAACCAATGGGCAGAAGTTGAGCCCTTAACAAACACTCCTCCTCATTTGCATAATGAGGCAGAAATAAATACAGAAATGTAAATATGACAGGCAGAAATAAATAGCATGGGAGAACTAAATAGGGTAAAAAAAAAATGCAAAGAAAGAACAATACAGACAAAAAATATATAAATAAATTGTAAAAAAATAAGTAATATATAAATAAAGTTGAAGATTATAACAAACAATAAATAAATAAGGTAATTATTACAAACGCGAAAAAAGAAAGAAGCTAATTAAAAGATATATATATATATATATATATGTCTCACTGTATAATTTTATTTCTACTTACATTTATTTATTTATTGTATTTTTGTTGGGCAATTAATTGTATGCTTATTTATTTTTGGAGCATTTATTTATTTCTGTATTTATTTTTAATTATGGCAGGACTGGTCCTCCATAGTTGTGAGCACCTTGTGTCCTTTGTCTTTTCCTCTTCATGTGAGATTTTCAGATGGATTTACTATAGCTTTTAAAAGCTAGATTTACTATAGATTTACTATATTTATACTTATAAAAAAATTATGATAAAATGACTCATATTTGTTTGGAATACTTACTAATACACAAACACATTATATTTGGAAAGGAACACAGCCTGTATTTTCTTTCTACTTATGTAAATTAGTTAGCAGTTAGCTGCGATGTGTTAGCTTGCATATATCCAAATAAGTTAAAAAAAAAAACAGCTAGTTCTATATGACAGCATACAATATAAGCAGTTTAACATGAACGCTTTACTGCTAAATCATGATGCTGTATTCACCAATGAAAATGTTTAAAGCTAATTAACAGAAAACATCAAGGACAGCTAAAGGGATCAACAAAGTCATTAGCATTTATCCTGAGGGGAACGTGCTAATCCAGACATGTTTAACTGGACCAAATGTTGACTGATGTTAAATATAGACTGCTCTCGTGGGGAAAATGTAAATTAGTTTAATTTTTTATTTACAAATCTGTTTGGCAGCCCACAGCGGAGGCCTTGAAGGGAGCCATCCAGCTGGGTATCGGCTATGCTGTTGGAAACCTCAGCTCCAAACCTGACAGAGATGTTCTCATGCAAGATTTCTCCATGGTAGAAACTGTCTTCTTGCCCAGGTAAACATTTACTGATGTAATATATACCTTTTTATCCCTTTTTGTGAAAGTTGGGCCCTTTTTTCCAAAAGTAATGTGACATACCTTTGTGGTAATACAGTCATTTGTGATGATTTATGTATATTTTGGGCAAAAAAAAGACTAAAAGACGACATTTATTCTATGTCAAACTGAAAAAAAGACACCGTTTTCACATTTTATTTACCCAGAATAGAAAATGAGTGAATATCTGAATAGTTTTCCTTAGCAGGGGGAGTAAAGTTTTTGCATCGTGGTTAGATTTAGTCACGAATAAAATGGCTCACCAACAAGGGCAGCTCACATTGGTGGGCAAAACCGGACTTTGGATGCAAGATACAGTTTTCTGCAAAGGTGTCAAGTAATTAAATACTTTCTTACTGTACTTAAAGGCATACTATGCAACATTTTTCAGTTAATTAATGTGTTCCATAACGTTTTGGATGATTAAATGAGTCATTTCAGGTCAAATAAAGGTTTTCTCGGCCGCCCTGGTGGTCTGTAGGGGAAATACCATACTTGCAATCGCAGGAGCCCTCGGCCCGCACCCACAGGCTCAGAAGTCTCGTGCATCGCGAGAGTCGGTCTTGCTTTACGGCGAGAACTGCTACACGCACCCAGTGAAAGGCATGCTCGTTGCTAGCGCAGTGGCGATATCATGGTTAGTTAACATGCTAAATTTTCAAACTCGAAAATTGGAACAAAATAGTCACTTACCGCAGTAGACATGGTGATTTGTTGCGTTCGCCTGTCTGCTAAGTTCAAAACAACCGCGCCTGGCTTGACGGAGAAACCAGGAGAACAGCTGACTATATT
>NW_015150535.1:145810-147622 GCF_000732505.1 Cyprinodon variegatus
AAAAGGAGACCAACACAAGAAGGGAACTAATAAAAACCTTAGAACTCAAATATATCCAGAAAATACAACACAATAGGAATTAAACAAATAAAACTAGAAAACATGGAGCAAAGTAAAACTAAACAGAACAAAGACCGTGAAATTTTCTTCCGACTCCTTCCATTTTCACACAAGTATCTGTATTTTCTATTCCTTACATTTTTAAAACAAACGTTACTCGTTACTCTTGGCTTCGGTTTAATGTTTATAAATAACGCAAACACTCATGGTTTAGCTATTCGTCAAATTTGTGCTGACGCGAAAGGAAATCATCAGAAGCAAGCAGGTGTTCTTCAAACTACAAACGTGGATTGTCTATGCCATGCTACAATGTCGGATTCAGAAAAAGATGTTGAAATGTCTGAAAGGTCATTTACCTTTGTGACAGGTTACCTTTGTGACAATCAAAAAATATAGACATTTTGATGGCAAATATGAAACATCAATGAAAAAAAAAGAAACAGCCACTTGCCCTAACATATAAAAAAAAAAAACAAAGACCCAGACCTAGTTATACAAAAACAGTGACTTGCTGTATAAAGGGTTAACAAACGAGGCAGTTTTACCACTAATTGCAGTGGAGAAGCTGTTTCTCTTCTGATTGACTTGGTGACCGTATAAAATACATTTTAAATGGAAACTTACGGGACATTTTAAATAGAAATTTGTTGGTTTCTGTCAGGACTTAAAATAAGGGGTAGCGGTGCGGGGGTAGAGCATGTGACCCATATTTGTAGGCCTGAAATAAAAAGTGAAAATGGGTCTTTCAGCTGAATAATAATCCATAAATACTGGCTGAATGGACACAGAAAATGAAAAACCAACTTCCTTCGCCGACAGATCCTTAGTCATATAATTTCCTGGATCTAATGCCCAAAAAAAAACCAATTGGGTAACCTTAAGAGTAGAAAGAGAAAGGCAGACGATCAAGAGAGAAAGACACGTTTATCTTTTTACACCAAAGGAGACTTGGTGCCAGGCTCGGACTGGTAGTCTGTGATAGCGGGCATTTTCCCGGTGGGCCGGTCCCAGTTTCAGTGTGCGAGGGCAGGCCCCAACAATTACTAACCAGCCGAGCTCCTACCTGTGACAGTAAATAACTGCAGGAGCTCAAGAAGCAATACAATGTTAACTACCTAAATGATGCATGCAGTATATATACTGTAGCCCTTCCTTGTCATGCACATCCTTGTGATGGTTGCTATATGGTGTAATTTTCTATTGCTTCAAACTGTAAAATCCTTGCAACAAACTAAATTATATTAAAACTAAAATGCTTTCCTTACACCAAACTACTATGGTCCTCTTATGTTTGGCGAATTCATGTTGGAATATTTTGCAAAAATATGTGCATGACGGGGTTTTGCATCTAAAGACTAACGTTTCCCGTCTTACGTGCATTGTTTGCCAGTTGGGATGTGTCGTGGTAAAAAAGTATTCAACTATTCACCCTAGTTAAATAAACAGAGATTGATGGATTTCACTCTGTCGGCACATTTATTCATATCTTTGCAAGGAGAGAACAGTTCATCATACAGTCCTTATGGCACAGCATTCTGACCTGCTCTGTTCTGGGCAGCGTTCGTTCCTCCTTACTTACAACTTGGGGGCGACAGTGGCGTTGGATGTAGGAGTTTGCCCTGAAATCGAAGGATTGACGGTTCAAGCCCCGACTCCAACTTTCTGTGTCGTTTTGTCTTTGGGCAAGACACTTCCCCTGCATTGTCTACTGATGGTGGTCAGAGGGTAGCGACAGTGTACGGCAGCCCCGCT
>NW_015150535.1:148628-150251 GCF_000732505.1 Cyprinodon variegatus
GGTATCGATATCGGTTATCGGCTACATGAGTTTTAAAATATCGGCATATCGGATATCGGCCAAAATCCCAATATCGTGCATCCCTAGAAGAAAGATAAAAATTTTGCGACAACAGGATATTTAGGATGGCCGTCTATGGATAAAAAAAAATTTTCTTTAGATTTATGGTCTAAGAAATCAATAGACTTTGGTTCAAATTGGGAAGTCTATAAGTGGGCCGGTGTAGATGGAAAAATGCCAGGGTCGAAAATCGTTCCCTGCTTGGTGCTGTTGTGATGGTATATTTCTAAAAATGTTGTCTAAACTGAAATCCAAAAATATTTTTTTTAATACAGGACATGTAACAAAGCTTTTCACAATGTTGGCTTCATTTTATGAAAACAATCAGTCATTGTTGGTCAGACATATGATGCCATTGAAAAGTCTTTAGCAATCCTTAATTTTTACTCTGTCACAGCTACACTGAACTCACTCAGCAGGCGTTAAGTTTTTGGTTTTCTATTCTCATTTCCAGTGAAGGTAGCAACTTGACTCCAGCGCATCACTACCCTGATTTCCGTCTGAAAACATACGCCCCGCTGGCTTTTCGCTACTTCAGGGAGCTCTTTGGGATCAAGCCAGACGACTACCTGGTGAGACTCAGAGAAAGTTTTAACCTCTGTAGTATGCGATGCAGGTTTCCTGTCAATTGGTTGTGAAATGCCGTCTTGGTCAGACTGTTGCATCACTCTGTTGCAGTATTCTATCTGTAAGGAGCCGCTGATCGAGCTCTCCAACCCTGGAGCCAGCAGTTCTTGGTTCTACCTCACCAGCGACGACGAGTTCATTATCAAGACGGTGCAGCACAAGGAGGCAGAGTTTCTGCAGAAGCTGCTTCCTGGTTACTACATGGTGGGTTGATGAGTCAAACGTTTCCCAACAGTGACCTCATCAGACTCTATCGTCACGTAGAGCTCTGTGGAAAAGTACCCTTGCTAAATTTTTCTTAAACTTTGATTAAGATCAATTGAAACACATTGTAGATTTTACAAACACCACAAAAATAAAAAATAAAAGCTGTTTTCTGTAGTGGAAAAACTAAAACTAACTTGGTCTTATATTGAAAGTTATTTTCCTCTCAGTTCTTTCATCCATTAACTGTAATCAACCATGTGTTTTGTAAAGGAGCCATATCCAGGCCCGATCATTGGTAGACCTCTTGCATTCAGAAATCCCTTAAGTAGAACTTTTGAAAGCAGATTATACCCTAATCTTAAAAAATCTCTGATCCAAGTGATCATGGGTAACAAAGCCATTTATAAGAATGTGGGAGACAGGAGAAGCACACTGTGACTCATATTTCACCAAATAATACCAGGAGTGGTTGGTTTACCAAAATGACTCCATGAAGCCATCTATGACTTATCCAGGAAGTTACAATACAACCTGAAACACATTGAACTTTCATTGCCTAAAGGACAGTAATTGTGATTGTAGAGTGTAAGGCCTGTCTTAAATTTGCAATAACACTTCTGGAAAATGATGGGACAAAGCTGTAACCATTTGGAGGATGTGTGTCCTGTAACAGCTGGTGTATAAATAACAGTATTTAAAAAATGAAAAACACTCTAACAGTCCAAACAG
>NW_015150535.1:151916-154906 GCF_000732505.1 Cyprinodon variegatus
TGCTCCAGTGGAATTGTTTTTTTACTTTTTTTGGAATGATATGACCTGGATGACTGAGAATCTTCACCAACACACTCTACCAGTCAAGCACGGTGGTGGTAGTGTGATAGTCTTGGTATCCTTTGCTTCCTCAGGACCCAGATGGCTTTCTACAGTTGATCAGCTGCTCCCTAATATTAATCAATGTATGACGTAATGCTCAAATCTACATGAATTATGCAACGATTAAACATGTAATATTGCATCAGAAATGCTTTATGGAAATGGCAGATAAAAAAAAAATTAAAATAACTCAAATTCAAAGAAATAGTTTTACGCTCGCTTGAGGTATTTTTTGTTTTTTTGCAAAAAAAAGGTTGATCAAGTCTGACGTAACGACCTTTAACCTCACTTGATTGAACAGCTTTTATCGTTATAAGTCTTCCTGGATGCTCCTATTATTCACCTAAACGCAGCTGGAACTAACATCGCCATCAATAGAAGACAGGTTAACATAAGAACCACTTGCCCTGAAAGCGATACATTCATCAAAACTTTCCTCCATTACTGATCTGTGGTCAGTGTCACTACCTGACCCGTACCAGAAGCAGGATCCGTACCATCAGTTCATTTTCTCATGTGCACAACGACGTATGACGACATTATGTTTTGCTGTGCTTGATTAAGTTGCATCTAAATAAATGGAAACACCATAAATTTGCATTTACTTTTTTTCAAACTCCTGAAAGTTTGCTGAAAATTCACTTTTCAGTTGAATAGAAACACGACAAATGATCACAATTATGCCAAGAAATCCCCTCTGAATGTCTCAAAGCAAAAACTAAATCAGGGACTCTGGGTTTGACTTTAAAAATGCTGTCAGTGTTTGCTAACCCTATAATGGAGCTTTATTAAAACACAAAGAACAGTGAAGTGAAAGTGTTTTTGTGTTATTCAATGAGGTTAACTTTGTTTAATCACCTGAAACATTTTAGTTTGTCAAAAGATTTGAAAAGAGGAAAATGTGTCTCTGTTTAAATGGTTGTTTTAAAAATATATCAACCAAATAAACTTATAAAACATTGTATTTTTTTTTTCTCCATGTAGAATCTGAATCAGAACCCGAGGACGCTGTTACCCAAGTTTTACGGCCTTTACTGCATCCAGTGCGGCGGAGTCACAGTGCGTGTGGTGGTGATGAACAATGTTCTGCCCCGAGCCATGAAGATGCACTTCAAGTATGACCTGAAGGGCTCCTCGTACAAACGCCGCGCTTCACGCAAAGAGCGTGTGAAAGACTCTCCTACGTTTAAAGACCTGGACTTCCAGGAGATGCACCAGGATGGACTGTACTTTGACTCAGACACCTACAATGCCTTGATGAAGACCCTGCAAAGAGACTGCCGGGTACGTTTACATCAACAGCTGTTGTTATTATTCCACTCTGGGAGGTGTACTGTTTTATCTGAGCTTTCGCTAATTAGGTTTCCTTTTGTAAAACAGGTTAGGATTTAGAAAATACCTTAAGAGTTGATTTGGAAATTCACATTTTGTTTATAGACCTTGTATGTCTAAATATGTATAGTATAAAACTAGATTTTTTTTATACCATTCAAACACAAGATAACAAAAACATTTAATAAAACATTATTTAATTAAAAAAGTTAAAACAAATTACTAAATTGAAACTGTCACTTAAAAATTAACTGTGCAGGTAAGCTAATGAACTGGTTTAAATGAGCCTTCAGTTTCTAGACATGTCGGATTTTCGGGTTTTCGCTCCTGAGTAGCATTGAAATTTTATGCTGCGCCCCCTATTGGGAGGTGCTCGTGAGAGGCTGATTGCCACTCGTTAAGGCCAATTTATGCTTCTGATGCATAGCCTCTACAACTGTCAAATCTGTCTCTCCATCAACCATCATCGTGAACCTCAAAAAAATTCTGACTATGCGCCGGACGGTCGCAAACCCGCGCAGTTCTCGAGCGGAATGGTGCAGACAAAAAGCAGCTGTGTTTGGTCTTTGGTATGGCTTTCCAGATGTTTGTGTGGATGTCCTTCTCGATTTGTTGCCGGGGCACGCCATTTTTTAAAACCAAGGAACAACTACAATGGACAACTCCGCCTAAAGGTCAATCGAGGAGGTTCGGAAGTACAACCACTTGTACGATGCCTCAGGCAAATTATATAAATTAATATATCCTCTCCAATGTCTAGCAACTCTAGATTCCGTGATATCTTGCAGACTGGCCATTGTTGTTTTGGAAGATAAACACTCCCGCCGGCACCGCCGAAGTTCTCGTGACCATCCGCCGAAGTTCTGGCGAGTTCTCGAATAGGCTCCTCTTTGTGCTTTGGCAGGAAACAGCTGTGTGTCCCTAGAAATTCCAAACAGATGGTGCAGAAGCATACTAGAAAAACTGGTTCGCGACCAGACGCAAGCAACATTTGATGCGTGCATTTGCAAAAGTATAATCTGCCCTTTACCCCCTGTACACTACAAGATGCACGATAGGCTGAAAGTTTGGCGATCGAAAAATTTGCACATGACTGGAGAATCGTCCCGACAAGGGCAAAAAATTGTACAGTTTATGCCCGGCTTAAGGTAGCCTTGTGAGACCATCCTGATCTGTTTGGAGCCGTTCAGCAAACGAACGTCCAATCAGCGTTGGCTTTGGGGCGGGTTGAGGTGAGACGCAACGAGAAGCGCGACAGTCTAAAGAACATGGCGGCTTCAGCTGATGAAACTAGCGTTAGCGTGGCTATCGAGCAAGTTTTATCGGAATTAAACAGTATTTCCTCACTGAAAGAAGAGCAAATCATGGTCTGGAGGCTTTTCTCAGAGGAAAAGATGTTTTTGCTCTTCGCCCGACTGGTTTCGGCAAGAGCAGCAAGAGTAGCCTGGCTTAAGGTTGTGTTTTCGTCGTCGCTCTGTTAGTACGTCATATGCTTCGTTGATCTGATTGGTTTATTTGGCCCGTCTATCACCAACATAGGCCAATCAGCTAACCAG
>NW_015150535.1:154971-157155 GCF_000732505.1 Cyprinodon variegatus
AGGGACCTTAGAGCGGGTCTGAAAATCCCCTTATACCAGGGCAGCTACGAAGCCAGAGATGGATATAATAGAATAATTTAGATTAAAACCAGAATTCATCAATGATTTATAGATACCAACTGATTGCATGGCTAGTCACTTAGAGAATAAATCTAGCCTTACAGGCCAATGCTTATTACTTGGAAATGCAGCTTTCAGAGAAGCAGCAGCTGGTGCCTGTTCCCATTATCAACCCATTTCAGTTGCATGTTGCTCCCATCCAATTTCCCTGGACAGACACTCAAAGAAATTAAGTTTGAGTCGTATTTGCTTAGTCAATCATTTCAGTCCACAGCAGGGTTTAAGTCTTTGCTCATTGCTGCTCTAAGCTAAGCCGATGATCACTTTGATAATGTTATGCAACCAAAACAGAGCTTTTCTGCAATCACTCATTCTCTAACTGTTTTGATGCCAACATTGGTGCCTGCCTGTTATTTTATTATAGAGAAACAACAATGGTCACTTGATTAAGGATTAATAGCTAACAGGGAAAATCACCTAACAGACCATCAGCTCTAACTGGTTGGCTGTATGGAAGATCACTTAGTGTGTTGGGTAACTCCGTGTATTAAGAGCCTCTTTGTTTGCTGGGTTACCTCATCAAATCAGTGTTTTGGTACGAGGCTTAAAGCATTCTGTACTTTTTGTGTGCACAAAAGGATTTTAAAACCCTGGAATTGTATGTGCCACAGTGCATTTCCAAAATAGCAAATGGTTTACATGCTTTAGCTCAGTTTGACCTTGATTATATAAAATACTCAGACTGTATCCCTCAATATGATTTAAGATTCAATGGAAACGTCTCTATGGATACCACCTCTGCCAGAAACACTGCAAAAAATGTAAAACTAAATAAGTAAAACTTCCTTGAATTAAGAACATTTGTTCTTGAATGGAGCAGGTAAGTGACACAATTTGCCAATTGACAATTGGACAATTGACAATTGGACAATTTACATTTAAAATAAGAAAAAAACAACTGCCTTCTCTTATTTCAAGTGCATAATATGTGATTATTTTATTTTAAGCTAAATACACTCTTTCCATTGGCAGATTGACCCATTTACCCACTCAAATTAAGGGTAAATACACTTATTTTAAGGATATTTTTACTCATTTTAGGATCGTTTTTGCAGTGAAGCTGAATCAAGCCAGAAACGTCCAACAGAAATACAATAAATAACAATAAATGGAGAAGGGCTTTTCTTAAGCCTTTATAGTGCAAGTTACTGTTTTAATAATTTACATACCACTAACAAGTGAAGCCTTCCTACCCGAACCCTCAGTGACGTCTAGAGGTACAAAATTTATATCAAACCATTCAGTGAAGGTACTGCTACATGACTGGACATCTTATTTTGGACTTCGAAAAATTAGATGGACACTGAATGATTCATTACCTACTGTAAATTAAGTTGGAGAAAAAAGTTAAATTAAGAAAAAGGTTAAAAGCTAAGCAACAAAGTAAAAATGTTAATTGAAAAGTTAAAAGTAGACTTAAAAACCTAAGTTAAAAAAGTAAAAAAATTGAGCACTATCAGCATTAATGCCTGGTTATGATCTAACAACAAACATGTTTCTTTAACTCTGTGAGCATCTGGGTTCATGAATTTCATATAGAAGCACTTTTGTTATTTTTCTTAATATATTTGGGCAAGTGGCCGTTTCTTGTTATTTCATTGACATTAATTTTTGCCATCAAAATATACAAATTTTTTGAATGTTAAAAAGGTAGTAATGTCTTGTCCTTGATTCCAATAACACTCTTGACTTTTTCCAAAGTAATTCACTGAGTGTCCTATAAAGGGTTAACAGAGAGATGGATTAGGAAAAGGAGTTTAAAGTCGTTGGGAAATCATATTTAAATGTTAAATCATTTTGGCTTAAACATGTATATAAATGTACTCTTTATCAGAAAATATTGGCCCAAAATGTAGTAAATTTATATTTTAAAAAATAATCCTGTCTTAAAATTTGTGTTTTTTTCGTTATCTTATGCAGGCCAGTTAGTTATACGTCAGCCTGAACACCTAAATTCGGCCAATCATATATCAACGGTCATCTGTCAATCAAATTTTCTCGGTCATAGCATCTTGATTCATATGTTGCAGCTAATATATGCAACGGGTGAAATAAGAAATTAGA
>NW_015150535.1:158615-160687 GCF_000732505.1 Cyprinodon variegatus
GCCACACAGTGATGGTCTTCTGTGTGGGTTTGGGGCGGTGCACCACTCGAAGAATGCGAAACTGCAACGGTTAGAACGGCCGCTTCCCTACGACTTTTTTAAAAAATGCGTGTGCAAGAGGATGCACGAGCCTTTCTCCTCCTGCACGCCGTGTATAAAATGTTCTGTTTTCATAGATCTTAGCTTACTGTGTCCACATACAGCCGGGACTATACAGTGGACTTTATAGTGAACTCAATTAACTGACCGTTCGGACAGATGATCACTGCTTTTTATTTTCCCTTGGTCACGTAACTGCGCTGGGCCTGCGCCATCTTTACTAGTCACCGCTGTCTGGTAGAGACAGCCTATGGCGACAAAAGGCCACAGTGACAGCAAATCCCATAATGCTTTGTGAGGAGAGCTCCGCGCAAAGCATTCTGGGATATATCTGCCTCTTCTGAGGCCTTTCTTTTCTTCTCATACTCTTCATAGACACTTTTTTTTCTTACAATCCTCGGCCATTTTCAAAGAACCGCGCTGAGAAAGCTTCAACCACTGTCTGAAACCCTAGCTCACCACACATATACGCCTGAAAGTGCGCATGCGCGGAAAAAGATAGCTGATGGGGCGAGCACAAAAAATAGCCTTACGTAAACATATCACCAGAATGATTGACGAGTAGGAGGACCACTTATTTAGATGATCCACCCAGAAATAAAAGATCGTCCTCTATACCTTTAATATTCGTAAAATTATCAAACCTACATTTCTCTTTAGACGTAGTAATTAGACACATGGCAAAAAGACAAAATATAATCAAACAACCTCTTCAGTTAGCGTAGCAAACAAACTTCAAGCATCAAGAAAGTAATTTATAGAAGGTCAAATGTAAAGGTTAAAGTCTTAAAGTCTTTCAATTTTAAATGTCTAACATGGAAGATATTTGCTGTTAGGGTTCATGCTAACTTGGCTCATAAATTACAGCTAAAATACTTAAAACTTGGAACAAAATGTTACTAAATCTTGTTAAAAAAGCTTATTTTCCCCAACGGATATATAAGCTTAGCTTGGGTTTCTTCTTTAAAACCCGTACTCATGCTTAACTTCTGCTTCATCAGGTCCTTGAGAGCTTTAAGATCATGGACTACAGTCTGCTGCTGGGGATTCATGTGTTGAATAGGAAGCCGCTGAGCAGAGGAAACAGACTGGATAGCAGAAGAGGACAGAAAGTGCTTTACTCCACGGCGCTGGAGTCCATCCAGGGAACCGTAAAGGACCCAGAACCGGTTGCGGATGACGACACGTGAGTAAACAATTTTGTGAAAACTGACGTGCAAATAAATGAATCACTTTAAAAGTTATGATCCGATGCAAAACACATAAGAAAAAAAGGTTAAATATGCAAATATGTCTGAATGAAAGTCTTTTCTTTTTCTAGATTTGGGGGAATTCCTGCCAAACACAAGGATGAAAACCTGCTCATCTTTTTAGGAATCATTGACATCCTTCAGTCATACAGGTACTATAGATACATGTACTAAACAAAACTGGGAACCTTTAAGTGCTTTTAGGTTTATGAAATTTTCGTAACGTATACAGGAAGATAAAGTATTAGTTATTGTTAAGTGTTGTTTTATATATTTCTTATATCCATGACATAAGGTCAGTTATTGATTGAGGATTCTAGCTACACTCTAACAGCCCAATATCAGCCAAAAAAACACATTTTAAAGTATAGCCTGCATCTAAAACTTCAGATATAAGCAAGTTGAGAGAAATACTCTGCTTCTTTTTAATGTTTATGTAACCTATTGATCAGTTGCTTTCATACCCACTATTGAAGACTAACCTTTTCTGAATAATATCACTTCATCTAAAACATTTTCTTATGCTACAATTACTTAATGAGCAATAAAGATATGTATAATTTTTGCTAATATCATTTCGGCTCAATATTGTTATCATTCAAGACCCGAAGCGGCAATATTGGTATCATAACTGAAGTAAAAAAGTTGGATCATGTCATGATTTTACTAAAGTTCAGACACAAATGCAGAAGACCAAACAGGGAGACCAGGGAAAAGGTTTAA
>NW_015150535.1:161358-174428 GCF_000732505.1 Cyprinodon variegatus
GAACCAGGCGCCTCCTGGTGGAGGAAGGGAGACAAACACAAAACACAAACACACAGACAGGAGACCTGACAGATCAGGTCCTCCATAGAAAAAATATCCCACAGTCATAAGATAAAAGCCAAGCTTTGTGATTTAGTTTATTTAAATCTTTTTCTTTGAATAATTCAGGCTCATGTCTCTTCATGGTTGAGGATCAGACCAGGAGTGTTTAAAGCTGCATAAACTGGTTGGCCTTGATGCAAAAATTTTATATTTTTTAGCAAAAGACAGAAAGGCGACGAACTTGGTCTGTGTTGCAGAAAGAAGGATATTCTGCCCACAGTTTATACCATAGATCTATTGGTTTCAGCTCTTTCATATGATTATGAAAAGTACCTTAAAAAAACAATAATCTCAGTCATGCAAAAAAAAAAAATTCTTACAAGTTGTGAATATTTTGGATTGTGATGTTTTGGTCTTTTTCTGCTATTTTTCAGGTTCATCAAGAAAGTGGAACATTCCTGGAAGGCTCTTGTACACGATGGGGTCCGTTCGCAAACCTTTGCTTGTATTTTATTTGCCGAGTTAAATCATGCGTCTTTCTGACGTTTTCTTTGCTCCATTATAGGACACAGTATCGGTCCACAGGCCCGGCTTCTATGCAGATAGGTTTTTAAAATTCATGGGCACGACTGTATTCAAGAAGCTTCACCGTACGGTTACCTTTTATTAAGATTCTTTATTTCTTTACTCTGCATTAGGAGTCGGCTTAGATTTCATGAGTTCAATCTGTCTTTATATCAGCTATAAGAGGCGCATCTTCGAGGAGGAAAAGGAGTTCCCTCCATGCAGGCAAATCAGCTTCTCAGGAGTTTCTATCCATACAGAAGGAGAAGAAAGAGGAGAAGAAGGCTCAAAGCATGGATAACCTGGATGGGAACTGTAAGATGAACTTTAACCAGTAATATATATATATTATTATTTTTGTTTCCCTCCTTTCTAATTTGCAGTTTCATGTTTTGACAGTTTATAGTTCCTCCAAACATCCAGATCTTCTACCGAAATCTGCTCTGACTGGATCCATCCAAATCGATGGAGAGTACACTGAAAACAGGTACTTTGCTCGTGTCGTAAATCCTGCATCTTCACCACCGGTTATTTTTAACAGGAATGGAAAAAACTTTCATCTGGTTTCCTGATTAGACAGAAGACTGTTTAATTTAGCTGATGCGCTTCAATTTAATGATAACTTAGATAAAAACACCAGTTTAGTATTTTCCGATTTGTTCATTTTTGTAGAATTCAATCATATTTAAAAAAATAATGCATAGATTTATCTCTTTAGATCTAAAGTGTTGAAACTGTAAGGTGAACTATTATGCATATTGACTGTCCTGCATTAATATATTCCAGTGAAGATCGCCGCGACTCCAGTTCAACCTTAGCTCTGGATGATCCTCTGCCGTCTCTCAGCAGAAGCCAATCAGACTCTGACCTGGATGTTTACTTGGTACGAAAGTATTTTATTCACAACCACCTGCAAAATATTACCTAGTTCTTTACTGATTATAAACTCTATATCAACAAGTTTATTTGTAGAGCACAATTCATTACAAAGATAATTCAAAATCCTCTTAATTAAACAATAAAATAGAAGGAAAAAACAAAAGCAAGTAAAGATTAAAACATGATAAAAGCAGGTAGTAAAAAAGAATCTGTTTTAGAATCTGTAGCGTCTTTCAAAAACATTCATAAACTTGAATCTTTCCACCTGATGCATTAAAACCAGAACTCTGTGTGCATTTTCTTGGGATTTTATGTCATAAATGATCACAAAGAGAAATTTGTGGCCTTGTTGCAGCTAATCTATAAAGGATAGTCGGTGCAAAAGCAATTCTGACTGCTTTGTTTAAATAAAAAACTGGTATTATAAGGGAGTTAAAAGCATGAAGTTAGGGGTGATAATGATTATAATTATAAAAATAATAGTAACAACATTAATAACCTTTATATGTATTATTTAAAATATTAAATATATATATATAATAATTAAAGTTATGGTTAAAGGACTAAATGTCAATCATAAAACTTTGAGAAATGACCCTAAACAAACCAAGGGACGCCCATTTTGATAAAACAGAACATAACTGCTTCATACGGAAACCATGAAGAAAAATTAAGGGCAAATAAGTATAAATAGACTTGCTAAATATAAACCGCAGTTACAATCTTTGCGAGTTTTTTTTTTCTGTTCAGTTCTGATCTGTAAACTAAATGTATCTCTGGCAGCATGTTTATGGTAAGTTTAGGAAATGTAATCTCCATCCCCTGAAGGAAGCTCCATCTAGTTTCGCATACTGTCCCTGTTTAAAAGCAGCTCCCCCCACATCATGATGCTGCCTCCTCCGTGCTTCATGTTGGTGGTGTGTTCAGACTTTGTGTTTCCCAAAAAAACGACAATTTGGCCTCAGCTGTGAGAACACACCTGTTCAGTTTCCCACACGGTTTGTGGCGAATTGCAAAAAGCATCTCCTAGGTCATATTTGGAGTGTGGGATTCTTCTCTGACTCCTGCTCTCTTTCTCCAGCCTGTCAGTTTAGATGAACAGCCATGCCTTTGCAGCTCTTCAGCTGTTCATGCGCATTTTATAGAACGCCCAGAGCCTTCTCTGTCATTTCTCTGCTGGGTTCCTTGGTCTTCATGAGGCTGTTTGTTCAGCATTGTTCTCCAACAAAACCTCTGAGCCCTTCAGAGAACAGCTGCATTAACACTGAGGCTAAGTTACACACAGCTGGACTCTGTTTAGTCATAAGCTGACTTCTGGGGACGGCTGATTCTATTTCATTTTGGGACATGAAAACATTTTTTTGGAAAAGAATGAAATAAAAAACGAACAACCTTTCAGATTTCTCTCTACAAATCGGAATAACTTTTATTTGGCCTATGAAATAGAGCCCACCAAAGTTCAGGGAAATCTCCCTTTATTGTCCCACAGTGGGAAGGTCTTTCTTTAGTCGGTCCCCTTACGGAGAAATGGGTCGCCACACTGAGAGAGCAATCTGAGTTTAATCTCTCCAGGTCACAAACACCCTGCTCTCTAACCACATTTCAGGCTCTAACAGAGAGACGTGTGAAAAAAAAGTAAAGGTAGAAAAAACTTTTGCAATATTCTGTTGTGCATTGGGTCATAATTCTTCTTAACAGAGTAAAATCACATAAAAAAGAGCAAGATTCATATCAGCATTCAACGCAAACAAACCTTAATGTTCATCCACAGCTCTCAGTTTAGAATAGAAAATCCCCTTATTGTCTAACAATGGTGAAATTCTGGTGTTTACAGCTGCAAAAAGATTATACAAAAAAATGCACACAAATGTAGACCTAAGAAAAATGCATAAGAATAACATAATAGTGAAGAGTTGAAAGATAAACAATAAAACACTGTACTATAAAGTGTTTTAATGATATAAAACTGTGCACCTGTACAATAAATAACCAATATACGTTAATGGATGTTTGAAAATAGCAGCAACATCAGAGATGTGCAAAAAGACAGCAGCGTGTTCTTTAACTGACTAAGAAAGTGTGCAAAATCAGCATGAATGGAACAAATTATTGAGGTTGTTGGAAACGGTGATGGTTATAAAGTCTTCCAGCTGCTGGGAGGAAGGATCTGTGATAACGCTCCCTGGTGCATTTAAGGTGCAGCTGTCTGTCACTGAAGGAGCTGTCCAGTTCAGCACCAGCTTCATGCATGGAGTGGGAGACATTATCCAACAGATGTTAATTTAGTTAGGATCATTAAACACAAACAAACCTTAATGTTCATCCACAGCTCTCAGTTATGTTCAATCTGAGGCTGTAATATTAACCCTTTATAGGGAAAATTACTGTTTTTTTGATCACTTGAATACCCCTTAAAAATGGAGTCCTTAGTGAGGTCTAGGTGCACAAGATCTATATCCAGCCATTCAGCACAGATACTGCTATGTCTTATTTTGGCATTAGACCAATTAGACGATCCCTTTAATAATATATTACCTACTGTAAATCAAGTTTTAAAAAAATCACCAAGTCAAGAAAATAAAGGTAAAAATCTAATTCAAAAGTTAAAAAGTAAAGTTAAAAAGATAATAATCCTAGCTAACAATTATATTTAGGTTTATAAACTAAAAAATGTAAGTGCCAGTATCAGCATTTATGCCTCTAAGGTTATGTTCCACCAAAAAAAAAAAAGTGTTTCTTTTACTATCAGAGGGTTTTTTTCATGAATTTCTTATAGAAGGACTTTTGTAAATTTTTTTTAATATTTTGGGGCAAGTTGGCGTTTCTTGTTATTTACAAGAAACGCCAACTTGCCAACTCTGTTATTACATTGACATTAATTTCTTCCATCACAATATATATATATTTTAATGTTACAAAGGTAGTAAGGTCTAGTCCTGGATTCCAATAACACTATTGACTTGAAATTTAGATTTTCAAAGTATTTCACTGATTGCCCTATAAAGGGGTTAAGTAAAATCTACAAATACATATTTCAGTAGAATTGACACCATAAAATAAAAACAATTATATTCAGATGTTTCTGCAGCTTTTTAACAATGTTGAACTATGTTGAACGAATAAGGTTTAGTTTGGGGAGAAAACTAAACTAAAAAAGGAACTATTTCACTGAAGGGCAGAGCTTTCAGTTTTATAACTTTAATCATTTACCTGCCATTGCTGTCAATAATAAGGATCAATCATTCACACTTAAGGGCCAAGGTTTTATTGTAGACCGCTAACATAATTTGATTTACACAAATATTAGTTGCATAAATGCAGATTAGAAGAAGATTAACATTTTTCCGTCAGTTTTGTCCCTCTTAATCCACTTTGTCTCAGATTGCTTCATAGTTTTTCTTCCACTTAGCATAACTACACAGGTGGATAAAATTTTTGGTTGTTTAATGAAAGAAAAGAAGCATAACTTGAATAGTTTTTGTGACTTATTTGGAATTTGTTTTTCACTTGGATTTCTGAAAATCGAGCTTAAAAACATGAAATCTGCTTGTTTAAAAATAAATAAATATATAAATCAATTGATTTTCCTGTTCTAGATGATAAAAAATATGATATTATAATTATTGTGTTTTAGGCTAAACAGACTCAAAACCCACACTGGAAAAATTGAAATCTAGATAAGTCAATTTTTCTTAAATTAAGTGTGTTTGTTCTTGAATTTAGGAGGTAAGTGAGACTCTTTGCCAATGGATCAAGACAATTTACATTTATTTCAAGTGCATATTATCTAATAATCTTGTTTTAAGAGTAAAAATGCTAATTCCATTGGCAGATCATCTTATTTACCTACTCAAATTAAGGGTAAATACACTTAATTCAAGACACTTTTACTTATTTTCTAGATTGTTTTTGCCATGCAGGAGTCATTCTCTTATTTCTTAGGGGTTGTAAACTTTTCCGTTGTCTCTTTAATTTGTGAAACTAGCAGACAGACTGTCACCAACTCCTTTAAAACTGCCCAACCTCTTTACCTACATTCTAAGTCAGTTTTTATCTTTACAAAATGTGGCCTTGATACATTTTCAGCCTCACACAGACTCCCCCAGGCGACCCAGCTGGAGCTGATCACTCCTTTGTGTTGCAGCGTCCATAAAATGTAAGCATTATATCAAATATTACAACCATTCACTTTTATTTCTCTTCTCTCTTAAAACGGAGACACTGAGGGTCTTCTGGGGACTCGGTTTTTCCTTTCATCCGATGGCATTCTGGGACAAAAATAGAAGCATGTAGATTACACTCGGTGACTCATGACCCCTTGAGCTGAGCGATGTTACTGTTAAAGACATGACGTTATCTTCCTTCTTATCACGGTCATGCAATTTGTCTCGTAATTCAAAGACGTTCTCCTTTGATGGTGGTGGCTTCAGGGGACCAGAAAGTCTTGCTGTCTTCATCGTCCTGTGACCTCCACCCTTCTGTGACTCAGCTCCTTTTTTTTTACCCTTTCTACTCTCGGTCTGCCTCCAGCCTGAGAAAACCTGCGGGAATTCTCTTTTTTTTTTCTGAAAATCTTTTTTCTTACATAACCCTTAAATCCTCATTTGGGTTTATATGTTTTACAGGCCATGTTAAGCAATCCGGCTCTTTGGGAACCCTGCAGACTTTCCTGTTAATCTAATCTCAGAGGCGAAGGCTGAACACTATGGAAACCAACAAATGGAAAATAGATGCAAAGAGGAAATTTAGCCCAAAATTTGTCTTTTATACTCATCCTACTTCTCCTATACTGTCCTTATACCATGGCGTATTGATTAAGGTTTAAGTTAGACATTTAAAGCCAAGCCAAGGTGGGGTTTACATATGAAAGGTAGCATTTTTTAATTCTGAATAGCTAAAAGCTGTTATTAACCAACAAAAATCTGCTTCTGCAAATTAAAAAACAACTTAATGATCTCTAAGAAACATGATCCATTTAAAAATGTCAAATGAATATATTATTTTTTCTACACAATGCAGAAAATGCATTAATCTGACTAGAAAGATTTCAGAAACATAAAGTTATCTTCATTTTAAAACTACACTTTAAAAAAATAACTGAACTGATACCCAGGAGCTGTGTGAAAGAAAACAAACGTTGAGGAAGTCATCCAAAAGCAGGGAGATGTGGAAACCAGAAATATGAACCACTAGGGGGCGACATTGTACATAGGTTAATGAAAACTATTTATTTTGGGGTTTTGACTTAATTAATTCAAATTATTTGCAATAATTCCTTACAGAAAACATAGCAGTCAATAATTTAAGTGTGAAAAGTAACACCAACAAATGATAACCAAAATTTAATGATGCAAATTACATGTCCAGTTATGAGATAGGAGTCTTTGGGGTTTGGCAGATGGGAAGATATGTGTGAAATTTAGTAACTGCTTTGCCATTTTTATTTTTCCCATAAGGTATTTAATATATAACATGAAATGTGCATTTTTTTTTCCTTCCAGTGAGGAGGCACCTATATTTTTGTCAGACAACATGGAGATATCAGGACTTCACAGCTGTGCAAAAGACTACAGGCAGCAACATGCAGGTTCTCGCCTGCCATTATCACTCTGTGCCTCTCGTCTTCATTTCTGTATCACCATTAATGTACCAGATCACTGTAAACCCATCATTATCGTATTAATTGAAGGTGTTAGAGTTCTAGATGAGTGGTTTGAGAACCACTGTGCTGACAAGACAGAAAAAAAAACACTAAACTGTTTCTTCCATTTCTTTACTGTTTACTTTATTTGCAGTAAATATCTTAGCTTTACTTTGTTGTCCTTTGTTTAATATTCTTAGTTTTACTGTAGGTCTTCATCATTCTCAGCGGCTGGATCCCTGAGGACATAACTTTACTCTGTAGACATCATGTTCTAAGGTGTTCTGATGTTACCTCTTGTATCACAGTACAGGTTTGACTGTTGTGCATTGGTATGCAGCGTATTTCTACAAGGGGTTTTGCTCTCCTATAGGACCATGCAAACCTTTTGATAGCACTACATAATACAGAATAACTTTCCTGAACTTTAATATGCCCTGGCTGGAACTTATCACGTACTTTCCCAAACTTCCTTTAGCTATCTATCATGTACTTTATTGAAACATGCTAGTTGTTGACTTGGGAGTTTCCTGGAATTTACCAGGAACTGTCCTAGAGTGTTCTTTACGTGTCTCTCTTGTGTACTTCCATGAAAGCTTTCCAGGAACTTCAATTGGACATTTATGGAAACTAGTTGGTACTTGATTGAAACTGAATACATACTGGCCTCAACTCTCCTCAGAACCTTGAAGAAACATCCCTAAAGGCTTTCCAGTAACTTCTGAAGTTCATAAAATAAAATAATCACTGGCACTTTCTGGAACTTACCAGTAACCAGCCTGTCATTTTTTATTAATTTTAAAGGTACTGGCCTGGAATGTACTTGGAAGTAACCAGGCACTTCACTAAAACCCACCAGGTACTTCCATGGAAACTTTCCAGGAGGTTAACGAGGACATTCCTAGACACTACTAGATATTTTTGGGGAATTACCAGTTACTGGCCTTAAACATTCCTGTAATTTACTAGGCACTGTCTTTGGATATTTTCGGGACTATGAGGTGATCCAAAGAAAGTATCCTTTGATTTTTATGGGAGAATTCCTGAAAAATCTGGTAAATTCATTGAACTTCCAAGTTATTAGCCTTGAACTTAACAGTTACTGTCCTGGAACTTGAGCACAACATACAAGGTACTTCCTTGTAGGCTTTACTGTAACTTACAAGGTTATTTATTAAAAGTATTAAGTACTTACCTAAAACTCACCATTTATCGCCAATGGACTTTTCTGAAACTTACCAAGCACTGTCTTAAATGTTCTTGGAACTTTCCTAGAAAGTACCTTCAACTAGAAATTGACCAGATATATACCAGGAAAGCATCAAATATTTTAGTGGAACCTAAAGAAGGTGTTTGCCAAGATGTTACTATGAACCTTCCCAAAAGTTATGAGGTAAATCTTACCTAGAACTTACTAGAAACCCTTATTTTACCCAATTACAAAATGCTATCTGTAACTTTCCCATTATATATTATCTGCTTTTGTGTTTCTTATTTGTTTCCCTCATATAACGGACCCTATCATACAGAGAATTGTTTTCCAGTTTCTAATAAAGTTTCAGGAAACATACCTGTTAAGTTCCAAAGAAAGTATTGACTGTATCATGTAGTGCTTATAAGGTTATTTGATCTACAATTTCTTTATATTGTTCTTCAAAGTACCTACACTCTCTTGTAATCTTCTAATTTTTTATCAACATATATCCAGGCACTCTGATGGACTTTTAAACTTGTCCAGTTTTATTTAGTGCAGTTATCATCCTTTAGTGAGATTGTGGTTTCTAAGTACCTGTGTTGGTACTGAGTTGCTTATAAAGGAAGTCAAAAGAAATGCTGGTCTCAGTTATTTAAAATATAACTATTAAAGAACTTATAAGCACCTATTGACCAAAAGATGAACTGTTGAAGCGAATGTATGATTGTCTCAGAAGAAAAACAGGGATAAGTTATCTCTAATGTTGAAACGCGCACTGCAAAAACGAAGTAGAATAGGTAAAAAATTCCTAAATTAAGTGTATTCACTCTTAATTTGAGTAGGTAAATGAAGATAGTTTACCAATGGAATGAGTAATTTTACTCTTAAAATAAGATAATTAGATAATATGCACTTGAAATAAGAGAATGCAATTGTGTTTTCTTATTTTAAGTGTAAATTGTCTTGTTCCATTGGCAGAATGTCTCTCTTACCTCCTCAATTCAAGAACAAATGCACTTATTTTAAGAAAAAAATGACTTATCTAGATTTAGATTTTTTGCAGTGCGGATCTCAGACAGACCTATGAAAACCAGCCTTACTGTCTTCCAGGTCCACCTTTCAAAAGCGTTTGGATTGGTATAGTTTGTGACCAAGTTAACCATTGAGTAATAGTAATTCAACAGCTAATAAAAACATGTTTCTTTGCATATTGTGCCTTCAAACTCATATTCATTAATAGAGTGTTGTAAAAGTAATTAACTGACAGACAAATCATCCGTATTGTTTATCCTTTTTATTGCCACTATCACTTAGTTTTATGAGGGCATCCACATTGAATTATATGTTGGGTTAGGGGAGAATATTACTGCTTTCCCACTTCATATTTGAATCCATTTTCAAAGTTTTTTAATTTGGAGATTTTAACATTGTATTGAATAATGTATGCATATCTTTACAAAGCATAATTATTTACTAATAGTAGTATATCTGCCTGGAAGGAAAACATAAAGATTAAAAAATAATTAAAAACCTTAAATATATTAATTTTGTTCTGTTCTTTTCTTAGAAATAACTTGGCAATATTAGCCTATTAGCATGCTAAACATAAACAATGTAAACTACATTATTCTTGTTATTTGGTGAGCTTGGTCAAATTTATATAAAGCTGTATTTTGTTTATTGAAGCAGTTTTTACATATCCACATAAACACATTTAGGTCAAAAAAAGTTTTTTGTAGTAAAACGTAAGCAATAGCATGTTAGCATAGCATGCTACTAAGTTAGCTCCACCAGATAGAGGTTTTAATAAAGGTGTTTCTTTTTAGAATAATTCAATATTTTACACTCTAGTGAAAATATGATAAAAATGTCAGTTTTTGTATTTTCTGCAACATGTTTTACTTTTACAAACTTTACCAACTAAACAGAACACTTCAGTGTTTTACTTTGATTATTAAACCATTATCAAATTGTGCTGTTAAAAAAAACACGTCAGATACGCTCTAGTTTGATGCTATGTACAACATCTCTACATGTTGTCTTTTTTTGATTATATAACAATTTATTTTATTACTTTTGTTTAAAAAGAGTCCAATTTTATGTAAAAATTGTCTTTCTTTTCTGCTGTAGTCCATAACTGTACTTAAAACAAAAGTGTTCTTTGTGTGGATTTGAACCCTACAATTGTACATTTCTGGATAATAAATTAATATTTAAAGCTTATTTTGCTCTTTTGTGATTTTTTTTTTAATGTTAACTAAAAAGATTTTATGCAGGGGGATCTTTTATCGTATTTTTTGTAGAATATTTATGGATTTAAACCTGTATATCTACCAAAAACTACCTAGTAAATTGCTGAAACACTTGTTTTCAAGATTTATCTGCCTCGTGTTATTTTCTTATAAAGAGAATATTTTAGAGGACATTCAGAGCCGCCTCATGTCCTGCAGTGATAAACTGACCAGTGATAAGCCAGAGGGTCTTATCCTGAACAGGTCAAACCAGTTGAACCAGTTTCTTTAAAGCAACAAAACCATTTACCATGAGGAACAAACTGTTCCTTTTGAGGCCTAAAAGCAACAAAAGATCCACTGTCTTAGAGTAGAACATTGAATCCTTATAACCATTAAGAATAAGTGCCTGACGGAGACGAGTTTGGACAATGTCCTTTCTTTTTGCAGCTGCGAGCAACTCGTCCTGCCGCACCCTGAAGCCCCAGCAGCTTTCTGGTTTAGTTTATTCTATGTTTTTCTTTTATCAGCTTGAAGAACAGTTTGGACAAACAGCAACGGTCTTCCCAGTATCATGAAAACATCCTCAGTGCCTCAGATGCTGACGAAAACCTTCACAGGAAAAGGAGGCGGCTCAGCTCCTTCCTGTTCAGAGCTACAGCGTTCCTGCTCCAATTCAGCTTCCTGTCAAAGTATTTATGCTCCTGTATCTTTTCCTTGATCTGGTCCTCCAGGGAATGAGGCGTGGCAACGCTCCCTGACCTCCTGAGGCCCACAACTACTTTGCTGATTTTGTTGATGCTGCATGCATTTTCTTCTTAGCAGTTTCACTAACAGAAGCAAAGAGAAGCTAAATGCACACTGGAAAAACAATCTAGAAATAAGTAAAAATGTCTTAAATTCATGTATTCACCCTTAATTTCAGTAGGTAAATGAGATAGTTTGCCAAAGGAATGAGTATTTTTACTCTTATAATACGAAAATTATATAAAACGTACTTGAAATAAGACAATGCATTTGTGTTTTCTTATTTTAAGTCTAAATTATATTGTTCGATTAGCAAAATGTTTCTTTTACCTCCTCAATACAAGAACAAATGCACTTATTTTAAGAAAAAATAACTTGTCTAGATTTCGATTTTTTCCAGTGCAGCATGTTTTCAGAGCACCTGGATATATAATCATGTAGTAATACCACTGGAAATTGTCAAAAGTCATCCATCCATGTAAATTCTAAAATATTCCCAGATGCATAGTTTCTTTCTCCATCCTTTTGGGTCTTTCCTTCAATTTTAATGGATCCTCTAAATGGAGAACTAAACTTCATGCTTGAACCACTTTCAGTGACTCCTGTTGATGCAGAGAAACTACTTTTATTTTTTTTTTATCTGTCTACCGTTTATCTGTAAGGGAATGCTACATTCCTATATCTAGGAAGCTCTGGATCCGTTTCAATATCGCTGCTGTATGAAAAAACAAACAATAAAGAGTGTAAAGACAAATTAAAAAAGGTGAAGCAGTCCTCCTTTGTACCCAAAAATAAGTATGATGAGAGACTTGTGCAATAAGAAACAGGATTTTAATTTCCTATAGTGAATCTGTGAGTATGCTAAATGAAAACATTCAGAAAATAAATGTCAAGAAATTAAATTTATTTGCTTTGAGACTCTTTCACTTTCAGTTTTAGAATTTAATTTCAATTCTAAAATTCACCGTTTTTGTTGTCACATATTTGTGTCCTTAGTAGTTAAACACAGATTGACATTGTGTCTATGGTGAAGCTACGCGACTTGACCTGCAGATATGGACACAGGAAGTTTGTCGATGCCCTGAATTATGTCAAATGATTAGCAGCAAAGCTCTCAGTCTATTTCCTGCATAAGAAGTATCTGGTAAACAAATGACACTCTAACTGTAATTACAAAAAAGTTGAAAAACCTTTTAAATTAAAAAATTTTAAGTGATGGGAAGCGAAACGTCTTCATACTTGTCCAGTCCAGTGGATTGTGTTTTTTTTTATATATAACTTTTTTGGAATGACTATGACCTGGATGAATGATGATCTTATCTTGATCCAGCTTACTAACTGTAATATCTAGTGTAACTGTGTGCAACAGGTCTTGTATTGTCAGTGTTCCCCTTATGGCTGCAGAAACTTCCTCCTAATGCTAAAGCAGCAGCTACTGCACATGTTACTGGAAAGGACAGTAACTTCTACTGTGCAGACAATAACATTTGTTTACCTGGTGCTCCTTATATATTTAGAGAATTTAATACAAACCTCAGAGTCTAAGTCTATACCTAAGAGATCTGCTGCCCGTTTCCTGGACTGGAAAAACGATCTAGAAATAAGTAAAAAATTTCTTAAATTAAGAGTATTTACCAGTGGCGGCTGGTGAAAAATATTTTTGGTGGGGCTGATATAGCCTAGTGTATGTCTCCAACTAATCCAGAATAAGAATTCATATAAACAATTGGACAATAAATACGATTTAACAGTAATGATTTCATTTACTATA
>NW_015150535.1:175797-183134 GCF_000732505.1 Cyprinodon variegatus
ACACACACACACACACATACATACCCGGAGTCTGTCTGTGGAAACCCACAAATGAATGATAGTAGGTTGGGAAATGTAGTTTATATAATTTGTTTTGCTTATAGGTACACACTCTAGAGAGTAAAACTGACATTTATGAGTGTAAAAATATATTTTACGTTTCTCTCTTCTTATCAGGGAGGGCGGTGCCCCAGCGCCCCCTATTTACCCTTAATTTGAGTAGCTAAGTGAGATAGTTTGCCAATGGAATGAGTATTTTTACTCTTAAAATAAGATAATTATATAATATGCACTGGAAATAAGTCAATGCAATAGTGTTTTCTTATTTTAAATGTGAATTGTCTTGTTTCATTGGTAAAATGTCTCTTTTACCTCCTCAATCCAAGAACAAATGCACTTATTTTATTTTTTTTTAAAAAAAGGACTTATCTAGATTTAGATTTTTTCCTGTTGTGAATATGTTTTCAATTACTGTGGCCTTTTTCAGGACTAGTGTCTGACCAGGTGAGTTCAAACTGCACAGGTAAAACCAGATTGGACTCACCTGGTTCAGTGGCTGGGCAGAACAAATACATGACAAAGAGATGACTTGTTGATCCCCAATCTCTGGTGTGTATATATAAAGAACTGCATACTACTTGGATGTAAAATAATTGCCATCATGGCTTAGTGAAGCTGCTGCCTACCTTTGTGAAGCAGGAAAAAGACTAATACAAAATGAATCCGGTAGAACTTTTATTGCCTACCTGGAATGGGTGACAATAGTTGAATAAACTTTTGGCCCTAAAAAAATAGTATCGGTGCCCTATTTGTTGGTACTCACCGATACCGATACCACCATTTTATTGCTGTATCGGAGTCCCTCCCGATACTGATATCGGTGCAACACTACTCAGGATCAAGATTCAATCAAATTAAATTATACTTTTAATCCGAAAGGAAATTGAATTTTATAACATCATTGATTTGTAGAACTGAAAGGGAAATTGGTCAGAAGGAATTTTCTATCCAATAATGATGTTTTCAACCAATTATTTTAGTTTCTGATAAGTTTTTATTCAGTTTCATGCTATTAAAAACAGTCTCAATTGAGTGCAATTCACTTCCACACCAATACATTTAAATGTTTGCATAGACAGATTCACGCTGGGATATTCAAATTCTGTTTCTGTTGGATCAACTTTCTGCCCGTCTGTCCATCCGACACCACTTTATATTTTATTATTTTTTTCTTCTGTTAAAGGAGAATCCAGTTTTTTTTTGTTTTGTTTGTTTGCTTGTCTTTTTTTTTTTTTTTTTTTTTAACAATGCCTGTCTGGCAATGTGGCAATTAGAATAATTGTCTTGATGCCAAAAAGAGCCCAACAGATCTTACTTTCACAAGTGGAGCAGCATGGCTATCGCCGTAGTGTTCCTCTTGATTTATGCATATAAATAGCTTTATTATAATTCATGCAGGGAGTATAACAGATTATATGGACACTGCAATGTAAGTAGAACATGAAAGGAAAAAGAGAAAAAAAGAGAAAAGATGAAAGAAAGAGGAGATAAAAGGACAATTCATTAATATTTTAAATAAAATCAATAATGTATAAAAGCATTATGGACTTGTTGTAATATTAGTTAAAAATGCAGAAAAAAAAAAGACCTTCATGGAAGATTTGGTCTCACATTTTATTTGTAAAAAGCTGATTAATACAAGTGGATTTTTTTTACTTGAAAATATAATTATTCTTTTTCCTTTTCTCTTCATTTTTATTGAATAATTTTCCGGATCAGACCTGAATGAAGTCCTTTTCAGTTGACTCACAGGTGATGATGAGTCAGAGCAGCGATACCATCAGCCGCGCCTACAGCAGTTTCAACTGCACACCTGAAATCATTAGGCCACGCCCACATACCTGCCAGAACACGGAAGGAGGATTATATGGACTTCACAAAAACATTTAGCGACTGTTTGCTCAGTTGAAGACCTCTTCCTAACCCACCTCCCTCCCATCCGGGCCGGTAGTTCGGGATAAAGGCCGCTTTGGACCGGGACAACCGGAGGAAAGTCTCGGTTTCGCCAGGTGAGTCCGCCCTGTTCAGGTTGTTTCCTTGTTTCTCAGCGGCCATGTTGGAGCACAACAGCCACACAAACCGAATAATTTATTTTTTTAAAGACTTCTGTGATAATTTCCCTGTTCGGTGTGTTTTAAGGTGGTAATGTTTTCTGTGGTTTTCATTTTAAACAGAATTTGCGCCACTTTGTCTGCAGGCCTCTGTTTGCTGCTGGCTTTAATCCACAGGTGTGTCTCTCTGTGGCCTCCAGATTATATCGAAATTACTGTTAATCTGTCAAACCTCTTATTTTACATATTTAGAGTTTCTTTAAAGGGGTTTCAAAACAGTTATCTTTCTAAATCATCATTTTAACTTGATTAAAAGTCTGTTTTAATATATGCAACCTCTTTGAGTCATTTTTCTATACAGTTATACCCAAATAAAGTGTAATAGTCCTCTCTCATTTTCTTTTTTTTAACTCTTAATTTCATATTTCTTTAAAGTTTTTCTTTCTTTAGACTTCCTAAATAAAAAAAAATGTATTCATTCATTTTTAAATTGAAAAAACTGCTTCAAGTACTTTACTTTTTTTTCTCAACAAGCTGATTTAACTTAAAATCTACATTTCTGACTAATAATGCATCAAATAAATGTAACGTAAGCCTGCAAATTTTTATCTTGTTGGAAATTATTGCACATATGAGATTAGCTGATCGCTCATTAAAAGATGACATGGTTTGATCTTCGGGGATGAAAAGGAATTCAATTATTGTCCCGATTTATGCATCAAAGATTTAACTATCCTTTATCGGCTATATCTATTATTATTGCACTAAAATTTAAATTGCATTAAAAAAAAGGACCACAAAGGACCAATCAGAATGTGCAGCTTGACCTTTAAATAAAACTAGATCAATGCATCCCAAATATAGACATGTATCAATAAAAGGAGCTCAGATATATCAGACTTTTATAAAAGGACATATTTCTGTTAAAATATATCGCTTTTCTGATACTATCACATTATTGTTCGCATTTGTGGTTTACCTCTACCACTAAGCAGGGGCGGATTTAGGAAATTTGGGGCCCTAGGCAAAAACAGGCAGGGGACCCTCTGAATTGAGAAGACAGCACATAAAACAGACCCATTATACAGATACAGAAATTTTAATGGTATAGACAGTCTCCAGAAAGCCACAAAAAAAGTCGCTAGATTTGGCACTAGGTGATTTTTTGATAGAAAAGTACTAGAAGGGCCTGAAAAGTCGCCAAATATAGCGACAAAAATGCTAAGTTAGCAGCGCTGCCCTTTGCGCCATTTGTATTTTAATGGTTTGCTGCTGTCTGTTTGAAGCTTTCTGGACATGTGCAGCAAATGGACTGATCCAATATGGTGGACATTGGGGGGGCACTGAGACATGTTTAATGTTATAAACATTCTGATTACATTTTAGCGAAAACATTTATATCAAAAACATAATTAATGTGCACAAATAAGGAATAGTTGGCTTAACCATGCATGTAAACAGAGTTTTATGCAGCTGCCTAGTATTGCCTAATAGTAAATCCCCCCCCGCCACTAAGCTAATTCTTCTGTTTATTTCTGATTGAATAAGGTCAGCATTTATTTATTCTTTTTATGATTTTTATTTGCCGTTTTCAGCCACAGCTCAGAATGCAAACTGTTACGTCTCCATCTCTCCCTCCCATATGCCACCGAGCGTTCTCTGCAAAGCCAGAGGCGTAGCCAGAAAACTTTAATCAGGGGGGCCAGGCAATAACCAACGTACACTGAGGGGTGGCCAAAAGCAGATAGGTTATAGCTGCTCCCAACTTTTTCTAACTGGTTGATGAAAGTGCAATTATCAAACCGATGGTTCCAAACGTTTATTACAGGATTTTCCGTCATACAAACGGCCAAGACCACCGTGAACACTGCAAAATACACGGTGGAAAATATTCATCAGTGAAATCGTCATATTAGGAGTTGCTAGAAGTCCTTACACGTCCATTTCTTCTATATTTCAGTCCTTTGCCTTTACTCTTGCACACGCCGACCGAGTATAAAACAAAACTCAGAATTTTCCATCCAAGGCATCACGTGATCAAGTGATAACCTAATCGGTGACGTCTCCATCTGACATTATTACAATATTTCCCCAAAGTATGTACATATTAATAAAAAAATACACAAATATGAACTGGATATTAAAAGTAAAACATATTCATATTCACAAAAACAAAAAAATTAATTCACACAGAAAAATGCTTATGTAACTGCGTTCGATACATAGGTGCTGGAACCTCAGGGTCAATCTACATGGTTCCTACAGGAAAATGAACAATCACAAAATCCATATTTTCTAAATAAAGACAAACTATACTTTCCTACAGCTTTTTCTAACAAATAGACAAATATATTTAAACATCCATGCTGTCTAAATTAAAAGTATAGTGGACAAAATTCTTTCAGTTTTTGGTTTTGGGGCGAACATCTTATTCATTATCATTAATAAGCTAGTTTTATTAATAATCATTCAGCATGAAATGAATATTTACATGTACTAATATCTACATTAAATGGATTACTTATTATTAAAGTGGTTATTTATCTCTGATTTCAGTGAAGATTTCTAGATGACATGCAGAGACATAATTTTCTCTTTACCCATATAAGAAAAAAACTAGTTCTGAAAAGAGCATGAATTCTGTATTTATCTTTAATGTCAATATAGTAATGTGCATAATTAACCACAGGGTTTTTATTGTCAGGTAATTGTTTACATATACAAAATTAAAATGTTAAATAAGTTAGAACATTCCACTTGAGAGTATTACTGCTTAGAGGGAAAAATGTTAGGGGCTGCCAGTGATTAGGTAAGGGTGGCCCTGGCCCCCCATGTAGCTCCGCCCCTGTGCAAAGCACTCCTGGAAGTTCTTTGCAGAAACCAACAAAAATGGCAGCCCCCATAGTGGCTGTGAAACTTTGACCACAGAACAACTTAAATTATAAGTTTTCCAGGTTGGATATAAAAATAATTATAGGCTTGTTTGTTTTTCTTTCTATGAGCTTTGGCTTTAAAAGGCGAGACTGACTCCATCTTAGCTGAATCCTGTATCCTGATATAAAGCAGCGACGTCTACATGTGCTTGGATGCAGGAAGCAGGCTTTCCAATTCCCGATATCAGCCGTTTGTTTGGGTTTTTACGATGTTTTATTTCCAATCACAACAACTTCTTCCATTACCTGCTGGTTTTATTCCATTTCCTCCTAATTGTTGGGGAACTGTTGATGTTCACTTCTTGAATTTGCTTTTATTGGGTCTTTAAAGCTTACAGACCTCTGAGTGACGTTAAAGGAACATGCTGATTGGTTGAGCCGGCTGGACGCTTTAGGAAAACCTTCATTTGATGACGTTTCTTTTAATTCCTAAAATCAAAAGGACTCACAGAGAAGTTTGCTTTAAGGTTGTAGGAGATCTTTTCAAACAATATGGGTGGAATAAAGGAAGTGATTACAGTAGGCCGTGACTTCAGTGTTTTCCACAGACAGCAATGAGCCGATATGTTTGATCCTCCCTCTGTTGTGTTTTTATAGAGGATCAACGCTGCAGGAAGAGGCTTCATCTCTAAACCGGGGGTGTTAGTCAGGCATTGCTTCGAACAGATGTAGAAACACTGTTTTAATCTGAACTACTGTGCGTTTTAATCCAACCGGCTCTTACAGGCAGTTATAAAAGGCCTCAAACTGGACTTAAACACTATTTTAATCCAGCTTTTCCCTCCAGTTCGGTTTGTTTACATGATTCCATTTGATAAAAGATGTTATTTAAAGTAAAGGCGACATCCTCATCACCCGTCTGTCTATCAACATATTTCAGTTAAATTCAAATCATCGATATGATGCATCAGCAAAATAATTTAACGCCCATAAAATGAGCTTTAATAGACATCAGGTATTTATATAAAAATAGTAAATAGTTATATAGAACTGTTTGCTATGAGCTCATGCCTTGTGAATTTCAAAATAAAGGCATTACTCAAAGATGATGGGAATCGATGTACTGATTAGTTCAAAGCACAAGAGAAACATTTGAAATTTATGTCAAATTACAAAGTAATACAACTTGGAACAAAATTCATTACGGTCTACTCCTTTAGTTGGACTGAAGTGCAGTTATGATCAAATTAAGTTAGTAATACAATCAAAATTGCTAAAAAGAATTCACTGAGGGAAGCAAAACATTGTTTTAACTTTAGTGACCTAAGCAAGCATGTGGCGACAGTGGAGATGAGCAACTTCCTTTGAACGGAAGGAAACGTCCACATGTTCAGGATGAGCAGCAATCTGAAAAGATCCGGCCAGGGGTGAGGTTTGGAGGGAACAAACGCTGGCACTGTACCAGGGGTACTTTCTCATGAGATCTTATTTAGGCTTTAGTGGGAATATTTTTGATAGTAGGGAGACGGGAAATGGGACGGGAGAGAGGGGGAAGACAGGCAGCAAAAGTCACTAGGCTGGGACTCCATCCTCTAATGGCCGCATCGAGGACCAAGCCTCCATACATGGGTTGCATGATTTACCCACTGCTGTGTGCACAGAGGTACTTTCTAGGGGTGTAAATAATAATCGTTTTGTATCGATGCATCGACCCAACAGCCGACGATCCGATGCATCGACACGTCCGCAAGAGAATTGAATCATGTTTTTTTTTTTTTCTCTGGTCTATTTTTATCCATTTGCTCCTGGGCGTAATTCTCCCTCCCGTGCTGAGGTGGCGCTAAACCTATTTTGCCCTCCTACCTCGCTTCCTGGTTATACTCTTACAGCAGTGTGTTGCAGTTAGCTTGACACAGACATTTTTTATTAATGCTCAATATTGAAGCGTGGTCTGAGCTACACACTGTGGGAATAGATACGGCCGAGGCGGCGAGGAAGTGGGGGCGAGTTTAGTCCGACGACGGAGGGACATGAGGGCCAAAAAGAGCGGAGGTGGAAAAAGGGTCCCAGCGTTCTTGCTCTTCTAGTGGGTCAAACTTCATAAGTTGTTTTCCGCAATTTCATTCATAAAAACAAAACAAGCCGGCCTCCTGTCTGCGGTCAGCTACAATTTGGGAGAGGAGCAGCGGAGCGTCTGTGGAGGGGGCGGGACGTCTGGAGCCGAGGTATTGCATTGCACTCATTGCACCGATTTTCTGCAGTATTTTTTGATGCAACTTTTCTACTTCTGTTATTTGCTGTTGTTCAAAAAAATAAAAAAAAGCATAACGATCTTAAAGCTTTCATTGCTTTA
>NW_015150535.1:183167-187205 GCF_000732505.1 Cyprinodon variegatus
AAAAAAAAAAAAAAAAATTAATCGATCAATCGAATCATATCGGGGGGTTTTTTTGAATATCGAAAATAATCGAATCGTTGGGTCAGGAAATCGATACTGAATCGAAACGCCATGATGGATGTGATTTACACCCCTAGTACTTTCTATAGGAAAATGGGGAAAACAAGGTTTGGGGCTAAAATATCTCTTTTTGCTTAAGCATAGGAAGTAACAGAAATTTACATGTGACTAAGCATGATGTAGTTTTTCTAGGAAAGTAGCAAGCAGTGCCACTGGCCATGATGCAGCATAACCACTAAATAAGGAGTACTTTCTAAGTGAGGCAAGAGGTTGTTTTTTTTTATATTGGTGGATTTAAAAAAAAAGCTTAAAATCGCATCTTTTATTGAGATCCAGTGAATCAAGTAAACTTTTTTTAATGTTCTGTATTTTTCCCTTTTAAATGAATCTTGTTACCTTAAACACAGCAGACAGACGTTGAAGCTGAAGCCACACCCCCGTCACGGTCACACCAGTTTTGGAAAACCTGAACAGAATCTGCTCAATTTGAATAACATGCTGAGGTTCTAAGGGAATTAACGGATCAGAGATTCACAGCTTGGAAAACTGAAACAGCTGATTTCTCATCAATAGTAACAATAAGAGTGTTTTTCCTCTGCAACGGCAGGCAGTAAAAAAATTAAAGAATCACTATGATATGAATGAATGGAATACAGTTAGATTTATGGTTGGGCTTAGTTGCTCTCCTAAAGAAATATTTGCAGTATGAAGGGGAGAAGAAACTTTATCCTCCAGGCAGATTGAAAAATCAGAAATATTTCCTCTGACGGCTCCTGATGAGCAGGAATCCACCTGTGCAGATCACGTGCACGCTCATTCTCCTCTGTCAATCTCCCTCTTCCACTTTCTCACTCCAGATTTGCGGGTCGGCATGTGTCCCTCCATCTGGCTCGCACATGCACCGCATTTAGAGGTTGCATAATGGCCTCGGGTATCAGTAACGCAGCACCACTGTGCCACTACGACACGTGGGGAAGTGACAAGGGCCGGAGAAACAGACTGCTTATGTAAAGGCATTAAGAAGACCAAGCAACTCCTGCCACATGTTCACACCCAGTCGAGGAAATTAAAAATAGAAAGTGCTCTCAGAGTTGGTGAAATCCGACAAATATCTAGGGACAAAAGCATTAGCTGCAGGGCTCAATCGTCCTCAGCTGTCTTCTATAATTAATAATCTGAGACGTCTTAAAATGAGAAACTGGCATCAAGGATATTTAACCATGCATGTCCTTAAGGCACGGCTCAAGAAGCTACTTTTAACTTCTTAAAAATCTTGATGGTTAAATAGAATTACTTTATTGAAAATGATTTTTTTTTTATGCTGAGAAGTTTTATGTTTTTTTCTATTTGTTTATATTTAATTTAGTTGATTATTTAATGTCATACATTTTGCAAAAAAAGGTAAAACAAAAACATTTTAGAACAAGTTCTTATTCACAATGGCGGCCTGACAAGTTAAGTAACCACTTAGGAAAGTAGGGCTAAAATAAATGCATTAGTAATACATCCATAAAATACAATTTAAATGCAACAGACAACCCAAAAATTATTATGTAGAGAAGCAGCTGCAAGTGTCTGTGAACAAGGATAATATAATTGTTTTGAAGGATGAAATGGAAATTAGTCTATCCAGTTCTAAATGTAAAAAGGGCAGACAGAAATAAATAGCGGCGAAGAAATAACTAGGGTAAAAAACAAAACAAAGGAAGAATAAAACAGACAAAAATATTATGACATCACATAAATAAATACTTAAAAATATTAGGCATGGAACGGTTTATGAAAACCGTCCGAACCGTTCGGTTCGACTGTCTCGGTTCGGTTCGCGTGTGTTTCGTTCGGTTCATGCGCTGCTCCTTTTTCTCATAGGCGAAGCGTTTACACTCCAGAGCAGAAGGTGGCGGTACTGCGACCAAAGCCAACCACCAGTAGTAAACAAGAAGAAGAGAAGCGAAGCAGCGTAGCCGGGTGTAGCAGAAAAAAATCAGTTGTTGTGGAGAAGTGTGTGGGTATGGCGAGTGGGAAAGATCAGGAGTTGGAAGACGCGCCAGCAGCACTTTATAGGTCTGCTGTATGGGACCACTTTGCATTTAGAGTGACCTACGATGACGGCAGAAAGAAAGCTGTGGATAAAAGTGCAACAGTGTGCAAGCATTGTGCAACACGTGTTGTTTATGCTAACAGCAACATGACCAACATGTCAGGCTAACCCCGAAATCCCACATACTCCGTCAGCGCTCCGCTTCAGACCGCCTGCACAAAGCAAAGCCTACAGCCTCCACTGTGGCTCCCGTCCGCTCCGCGAGATGATTAAACTCAAAGCAGCATAACATGCGGAAATTATCCATGGTTTTCGCAGATCAGTAAAAATAATTAAAATTCATTTATTTATTTTTATTTTTTCATTAAATTCATAAATTTTTTTTTTTCATTAATTTTTATAATTTTTATTAATATTTTTATTTTTCGGTGTAACAATAAACATATACCGAACCGAAAACCGTGACCACTAAACTGTGAACCGAACCGTGGATTTTGTGAACCGTTCCACCCCTAAAAAATATAAGTAATTAAAAAATAAAGTTGAAGATTATAAAGGACAAAAAAATAAATAAGGTAAATATAACAGGCAAATAATTAAAGAAGCTAATTAAACGAGTTATATACATTTATGTCTCACTGTATAATTTAATTTCTACTTACATTTATTTGTTGTATTTTTGGTGGCAATTAATTGTATGCTTATTTATTTATTGAGCATTTATTTATTTATGTATTTATTTTTAAATATGGCAGAGTTGGTCCTCCATACATTCCAGTTGCACCTTTGGCATTAAATTTGGTTAAAGGATTGGTTAGACTGATGTAAAAAAAAATAATTAATAAAAAAAATCATTACTGGCCTTAAAAAAAACTATCTGTAGTCTCTTCGTAAATCTCATAATTACCAAAATAAAATTAATTGAAGTTTGTTTTAATCTGATTGTGAAAGTGTTTCAGACAACTTGCATCAGCTTAATTAATATCTGTTCTAAATAAGATATAATATTTCTGTTAAAAAGGAAACTCATTTTTAAAGCCTGACATAAATTTGATTAATTTACTAAGCTACTTTTTTCTCAGTTAGTTATTCCAGCATCTCCTCCCTGCTGTGCTGATGGCGTGCCACCACCTCATGCAGGATTTTTTTTTTTCTTGCTCTTAAATCTGCTGCAGCTCTCGTGGCACGGCCATCCAAAGCCATAATCCTGATGCCCAGGCTGCTCTGGTATAAATCCTATTTGGAGTTATATTATATATATAGCTGGTAACTCATCAGGAGGGCACAAAGATTAAAATTTTATTATTTGAAACCCCCCAGGAAATGCCTGTCCGCTGTTATGATGCGACTCAGGCTATGAAGGGATAGTGGATTATAATCTGGCTCTGCAGACTTCAGGTGGGACATGTGTAACTTTTGTGCTGGAAAAGTTTATTTCTGAATATTTTTGATATGTGCAAAAAGGTGAATCTAGAAATAAAGATGTGATTACATGCTGGGTGAGATCATTTTATGATTTCTGTGGTGAAAAAGGCTCAGTCATTAGGCTGGAAACGAGGTCCCTTATGAGCCAACGGTGTGTGAGCACCTCAAAAAGATTCTTGGCTCAACAGGACAAAGGCGTTCATAAAAATGCATTCTTGGCTTTTAGTTCTGTTTGCAATTGTTCCTGTGTAACTTGAGGCTGTGGAGTATTGAGCAAGTAAAACTCTTTGCATAAGGCTAAGTCGTAATTCATGCCAGACATTTTAAGAGCAAGCAGTGTGACTGAGCTTGTTCTATTAATTCTATATAGATATAATCAATTTTTGACAATATATCAATCTACAATGGATAGAAGTTCAACAAACTAGTCCAATGACACATTAAAGAGGGAAATTAAGAAACACTTAGTAAGTTGTGCTCGGCTCTCTTTAAGCGCATTGATGATTTAGCCA
>NW_015150535.1:189904-191001 GCF_000732505.1 Cyprinodon variegatus
ATGTGTGTAAGATGAAGGAAGTAGAAATATGGGCAACTGGTTTAATTTTGACCTGTTCAGACAGGACTGTGACTCATCAGGCTGTTAACGAACGAGACAGTGTGGCTTTTAGCAGACACAAAAAGGCTGAATAGACTACCAAACATTTTTCTCTTTTAAGCCTTGAACCTCTTAAATGAAACATGAAAAAGCCGGTGACGATTCTCAGCCATCCACGTCACAGTCACCCCCCCAAACAAAAGAAAATTAAAAACAATCTACTGGACTTTGTTTCCAAGTTTGAAGATGTTTTGCTTTCTATCCAGGAAGCTTTCTCAGTTTGAATTAAAAAAAGGAGGGAAACATGAAAAGTTTGTTGAACTGGATCTAGAACAGGCATTTGTTTTGGAAATGGCTAAAACTGCTTTTATCTGATATCGGTTTGATATTGTCCAAAAGACTAATGTATCTGATTTTATCGGTCAGCATCTAAAATCTCCACTATAACTGTAGAAATACTCTGCTTCTGTTAAGTTTCTGTAAATCATTGGTTAATTTTACATGTTATTTTCAGTCCTTTTGTTTTTGACTTTTGTTCCCTGTTTTTGTAATATTAATTGATTAAGATTTAATTTTCCACAGTATAAAATAAGTAATAAAAAGCTTGTACAATTCAAACTAATATCATATCGGGTTGATATCTGTATCGGCCAATTCGCAAAGCTGCAATATTTATATAGTACTGGAAATGAAAAGGTTGCATCGGGACACCCCTACTAGGGGTGGAACGGTTCACAAAATCCACGGTTCGGTTCACGGTTTCGTGGTCACGGTTTTCAGTTTGGTTTATGTTTATTGTTACACCGAAAAAAATAAATAAATAAAAATGTATGAAAAAATAAAAATTAATGAATTGTAATTGTTTTTAATGATCCGCGGAAACCCTGATCATTTCCGCATGTTTTGCTGCTTTGAATTTAATCATCTCGCGCATGTCCTCTACGATCTTCCAACTCCTGTTCTTTCCCACTCGCCATACCCACACAATTCTCCACAACCACTGATTTTTTTCTGCTACACCCGGCTACGCTGCTTCGCTTCTTCTTCTTCTTGTTTAC
>NW_015150535.1:191665-195758 GCF_000732505.1 Cyprinodon variegatus
GGTCGCAGTACCGCCACCTTCTGCTCTGGAGTGTAAACGCTTCGCCTATGAGAAAAAGGAGCAGCGCATGAACCGAACGCAACACACGCGAACCGAACGGAGACAGTCGAACCGAACGGTTCGGACGGTTTTCATAAACAGTTCCATCCCTAACCCCTACTAAGCTTTTTGAATAAATTTGGCAGAAAAGTCCAACTGCTTCTTATTAAGAGATTAATCTTTTATTGTAAAATCTTAAGAAATGAGTAATTTTCTCTGAGTTATTTACATAATTTTTTTTGTCAGAGAGACAACAGAATTAACAGTTTCCAGTTTCCAAAAATGGACCCTGAATGGAAGAAATTAAATGTGTAATTTATTTTCTATGATTGCTTTTGTTTTGCTTTGTTCTTCTTTTTCCTTGCTTTTCTCTGCACACTTTACATTGTAGGAAATGGCTAGAACTACTGTCGAAATGTCCGATTAAGGCCATATTGTCGAGCTTGTCTGCTGCGAGGGCCGCTCAATGCCGCTTGCGGCTTTAATTTAAACATTTTATGTTATTGATCAAGTTTTGACTGGCTTTCCAAACCTAAACCAACTTCGTCCTGGAATAACGCTGAGATTTAAGCAATATCTTTGCAAATGTCCACACCAGATGTTGATGAAAATCACGAATCTGTCACTCAAAGCTTGAACTGCTGAGTGGTGGCAGCTTTGATATGTGAATCACTGGTTTAGTCATTGGTGGTAAAGCATTAGCTGTGGTGTTTGGGAGGATCTCTGGCTGTTTGGGTGAAGTAGATGCCTTGCTGTGGAAGTGGCGGGAGGACTAAGCTTTGATGGGGGGATTAAAGGAGGAGGGGGCGGGGGGGGGGGGCCTCCACGATCTGTCAGGGCTTAGTACCACAATTATCCCAGCGGCTGCAGCTGCAGCTCTGACAGCAGCGGCAGTGGTGATGGTGGCAGTAGAAGCGGTATTTTCATTAGCGTAATGCCCAGAGACGTTCCAGAATTATGTAAGAGTGACGTGCCGTCATCCCTCCTCCTAGCAACAACGTGGCTGTTTGTTTTCCTTTCTATCCTTTTGTGCCTGGAGAAGCCAAAAGGACATCCATCAGAGCCGAGCTCGGCAGCGGGTCTCGTAGTAGCCACGGCGCGGGGATGTCACCGACCTGTGTGCTGGATGCAAGGCTTGTTGCCATGGAGAAGCAGATGCTCTGAGGAGCGGAGAAGGAGCATCCGATGACTCACAAAGGGATGAGGAGAGGTTTTGGAAATGAAAGCGCGGCAGCAGCGATGGTCTGAGGGATGCTTTTAGAGGAGACATAAAAGATGAAGTTTAAGAAGTTCATCACCATCATGCAGGCAGCAATGGGGGTTGTTCCTTTGAACAAACGGGAGCTTCTGCCCCCTGGCAGGAAACTGTGGAGACCACCAGGGTGAGTTGGATTTCTAATAACAGGCACAGACCTGCGTGCATGCATGAGAGTAATGCACTGTTTTTGGCGCTTGTTTATTCGTGGCATTTCCAGCTCTACATCCTAATATTGCAAAGAGAAAAAACATTTAGTGTTTAGTTTGTACATCAGGAAAGGAACGGATACACTTTGGAAAAACATGCTGGTATCTGTTTGATTTTAATTGAAGTAGTAAATTCGCCAAAATGTTTGTTTTTTCAGACCACAGATGTAAAAGGAGGGTTTTTTTGTCTCTTCTCTCATCAAAAAATATCAGCAGCAATAATCCAAGGATAAGAAGAAACTATTGGATATGACATTAATAAAGCTATATCTGAAATATTAGAGCAATATTTGTAAAGAACGCTCCTTAATGTTTATTTGACTCAAAAACACCTTGAAAATACCTTGGATATTATTTGGCGTATAATCAGAAATGTATTTCTAAATACACATATTCCAGCATTTAAGGCCAGATTTGTACCTCTGTTTTATAATTCCAACTGTAATTGAAAAAATAAAGTTAATGTTGTTCTTTTTTTTTTTGCAAGATCTAGTTTCTCATGTGTACTTTACAAAAAAGACCAGATTCTTTCTGTTCCAGTGTTAAGTTTGTAACCTAAGGCGCAGCTGTAAGAGGAGATGTTGATTTTTCTGCACTTTTAGACACTTTTCCTTTACCTCAGTAGAAAATAAATGTGATCATAAAGTAACAAGAGAGGAAGGGCTTGATGAGTCAGGAAAAGTTCAGTGTTGCGTTCAGAGTCGAGCTACACCAACTTCCAAGGCTGCAAAGTGAGCTATAAGCTGAGCGTTAGTTCTTTGCTCTGTTCTGCCTCTCATATGTTCTGCTGTGTTTGGAGGAGGATGAGCAGAACAAGATTGGAAATGTTGTTGCATTAGGAAGGAGGATTGCTTTAAATGTTGCATCTGTCGGGTCGTGGGAGGGTAGTTCAGTGCATCTGATGCTTGGAAAGGATTTTAACATTTCCAGAAAACGGCTCTTGTTGTGGCTTTCTGTCCCTCTAGTCTCAAAGGGTTCACACTTGGATAATTTTTTGGTCCAATATACCAACGCTTGCAGCTTCATTTGGGTCAGGAAACGGAGACAAAATGTCACGACAACTGTGACCTTTCGCTGCCTGTCATTTTGTTTAGCCACTTTGTTTTTTCCTTTGAGAATTTAGGAGAGAAAACGTTTCCAGTGTTTTGTCTAAAATGTCTGAATATATTAAGCCGTTGCGTTCAGGTCTCTGTAAGTTTGACCTTCATGTAAGCCGGGAATAGATAAAAAAAAAGAAAAAGAAAACTACAGTTTAGAAGAGAATTTATTTTGACAATGATTGACATGAAGACATTGAAGATTTACAACAAAATATCGATGCCACATTTTTTGAGTTTTGAAGATTATAGGATGATCCCTATTTCTGAGGGCAACCTTAAAACCTGTGATTTTTTTACCCGCAACTTGATGTCAAAATGTTAATCCGTTTTTGTGCAGCTCATTCTTTTGTTGATCTACAAAGGATCAAGCAAGAACTTTAAAACCACTAAGGATATACTTCCAAACAAGTAAAAAAAACAATCCACCGCACTTTGTTTCCAAGTTTAAAGATTGAAGATTGATTGAATTGATTGAAGTTTGAGTTAAGAGTAGTAAGTAACCGGTGGGGAAGCCCCGAGGCGCAACTGCCTTTTTAGGGGACATTACATCCTCATTTAACAAGATGTTTCGCTTTCCATCCAGGCAGCTTTTTGCAATTCAAAATGTCAGAAATAGCGTTGAGTTCAAGGCTTTATACAATAGCCCAACAAAGTCTTGTTTTGGTTTAGAAAACATGCAAATTGAAACTGACAAACGGGTCCTCCCCTTTGGAATGGGGGTTGTTCGGTTTCTTTGTTAGCCTGCAATACCTATGTCTCTGAAAGGGACAGACGGGATTGTTTTTTAACTTTTTTGGAATGATTATGACCTGGATGACTGGCACCAGCACACTAAGGATATGATTTCCTTTGCATGTTTGTGTTCAGAATGGAAGGCCAGACTTCTTTGTAAACAGTGAGTCTCTCCAGTTAATTGGGCGATGCTGTGGCATTATCAGGGAAGAAAGGTATACTCCTCTAATAGGCTCTGGGTCTGTTCTGGTATCCCAGGAAAACTCCTTTTTTATGCCAGATTGGAGGGAACAAAAGGCAGCCTGGTCAGTTATGCAAACCTCTACAGCTGACTCCATCTGTAGGTCACTTCATTGAGACTTGGTGTCGCATTGGTACGCACTTCCTCTTGGAGTTATGTTCCCTGGTTTCTGCCAATGTGCGTCTTCTTTTCTTAAATGGAATGTACATGTTGTTGTGTGGTATTTGCCAAACTGGAAAGGCTGTGGAACAACTTTTGTTTTATTTCCTGTTAATCAGTGAGGAAATAATTATTTTAGGTTGTTGGATAGACTTTGAAAAATGGCTAAAAGATAAATGTATTACTACTTTAGAATAATCTTCTTTCAAAGATGTTAATTTTAAATGAATTTTTTCTATGTTTAAATTCTAGACTCATGGAGCATAGAGTTATATCTAATGCTGCGTTCACACCGGGCACAGCAGGCGCGGCAGAAGCAGCGAGTTTACATGCAAAGTCAATGGTTGACGCGCGTCAA
>NW_015150535.1:196550-197182 GCF_000732505.1 Cyprinodon variegatus
TTGACGCGCGTCAACCATTGACTTTGCATGTAAACTCGCTGCTTCTGCCGCGCCTGCTGCATCCGGTGTGAACGCAGCATAAGGCTTGAGGCTAGCCCCCTTACAGAGGAAGCTCGTTTTGTCTGCCGTGATCTGTGACCTCTTTCCTTTGTTCTTGATCCATATTTATTTACAAAAGGTAAGCGTTGGACTCTGTCCAGGTTTCTATTCACCAAAACAGTCCAGATTATCGGTAGATCGTTTCTCTAGAAAAGTCCCAGAGAAATCTCTTGTTCTCCAGCTTCATTTGACTATCACTTGTGAAGGAGAAGCCAAGAGACTTCACCTCCACCAGAGATTGATCCCTAATATGAAGTGTGGCGTATTCACCTTTTCCAGGTAAGAACCATTGCCTCCAACTTTGAGGAGCTGAAACTTTTCTCTATTTTTTCATGCTAGAACCAGTAGAGAAAAGCAAAAACGAGACCCTGAGGTTCCTAAACCAGATGCCCTCATCCTAACGTTTACGCCTCTATATCCTCTACATGAATACCACAAAAACAACAGGTGTTAAAGTTCAGACCTGACGAAATCCAACCAATACTGGTACCAGTTTAATAAATTGTATTTCTTACATTTAATATATTAAATGT
>NW_015150535.1:199060-201574 GCF_000732505.1 Cyprinodon variegatus
CCTCAAACGTTGTGGGCGGGACTAAGTTCGGAATGGCACCCAGGCTACTAGGCCACCACTCCCCCAGGTATACGAAAAACAGATAATCCTCAAACACTTTGTACTTCCATAGCATATGGAATAAAATCCGGTAAGGGACTCTGCTAAAGCCTTCTCCAGATCCACAAAGCCCATATGGAACTGACCGCAAACTCCAATGACCTCCATTATGCCTTTCAGTGATGGTAATAATCTGGCTTTCTGCTCTTCTAGATCAGAGAGCTCCCACTTCTATCCTCGAACGCCCCTGTATAACCTCGACAGCACCCAGTCATTATTAGTAGTGCTGCACCGATGGCATTTTTTGGCACCGATACCTGGCTGTGCAGTATTGGCCAATACCATTTGTTTGAAATTGATGCGTGTGTGTAAAGATGAAGAACTTCATACTACTGGGATGTAAAATAATTGCCATCATGGCTTTGTCAAGCTGCTGCCTACCTTTGTGAAGCAGGAAAAAGACTAAAACAAAGTGAATCCAGTAGGACTTTTTATTGCCTACCAGGAGTGGGTGACAATAGTTGAATAAACTTTTGGCTCTCAAAATGGTATCGGTGCCCTATTTGTTGGTACTCGCCGATACCGATACCACCATTTTAGTGCTGGATCAGGGCCCGCCGGATACTGGAATCTGTGCAACACTAATTATTACCCATATGATTCTGGTGTGCTTCTGCAGAGACACTACTAAAGGTCGCAGGACACTTGAGGACTCCTACTTGGAGTCGGAGGATATTTCTATAGCTGGACCACCTTCCCAGCCCCCCATGGGGCATTGATGATACCTTTCAAGCATTGGTTCAGTGAACTAATAGCAGGCCTGACTTTAACACCCAGATATATTTATAATAGGAAAGTGAAGGCTCTATAAAAATCAGCTGCTTTGCAACAGTTACTCCCACTGTAGAATTAAACAGATGCTTTAGTGGTTTATGCCGTCTGAGCATCAATCCCCTCTTACATCACCAAAGCACCCAGAATCCTTCTCCACCCTTCAACTTGAGCAACATAGCAGCACGGTAATGAATCAAGAGGAGGGCAGAGAGGACGTTGCACAGACGGAAATCTCAGCTGCTGTTTTCTTCAAACTGTTGCTGCATATTTGAACATCATGTCTGTTGGGTTTTTTTCGAAAAATCCCAGGCCCTTCCATGTCATCCTGCTCTGCTCGCTCTAGGCTCATGGCTGGAAGCGTCAGCCTTCTCCCATTATTCAGAGACTGGTTACCATGGCATCCGTGGAGAGGGAAGCAGGAGCTGTGTCAGAGGACTCGTCGGTCCATGTGTCTGAACATGTTGATGGCGCTGCAGATTAAATTTGTAGTATCTGTTAGTCTGGGTAAATCTGGTTTTATATAAACCCAAACAAGACAGAAAAACATTTGCCTTGTTGTTTTTAATATATCTAAATTATTTTATCCTTTAATCTGAGTTATTGGAGGGTTATTTTCTAAATTAAGGTGTTTTTACACAAACTATCTCTGTAAAACTGTACAGTCTGTAATATCTGATCAGTTTTAGTGGATGGGGAATTGTTATTTTAGTGAAATGGGTCTAAAGGGTCAAACCGCATTTTGGACCTTCTAAAAATGGGCCTTCTAAGTCTGAAGGGTCAGGATGTTTTAAAGCCTGCAGACTTGACGCTGAAGAGTTGACAGTTTGACAGCACGACCTCAGAGACTTTCCGTCTAAATATTTAACATGGGTTGTTAAAAATTTAAAGGTTAGGACCACAGCAGACTTGGTCGCAACAGCTTCCTAGAAATCTATTAACATAAACCTGTTTCTGCTAAAGCAAAACAAGATCTAAATATCTCTGTTGGTGCTTTTTTTGTTTGTGATAAGTTGGGCTGTAATAGCAACTTCAGTCAAGATTTTGGGTTTTTAGGAAATGCTTTAATTTTTTTTCTTAGATTTTTGATCCATTTCAAATAAAACCCCACAAAAAGCAACATGGTGAGTGTATAATTAGCACCCAGGTACAGATCATAGTAAAATCTAACAATTTAAAGTAATAACAAATAAAACCGGAAAACTAATCTTACTTTTAATAAAATTCTATAAAAATTTTTTAGGATTTAACGGTGTTGGAGTTTTGACTGATATCTGATATGCCGAAATTTTATAACTTAACAGATGGATACCAATATTTTTTCACCTAGAGCTACATGTAAACAAATTTCTGTTTTCTCCTTCCTGTGATGTGAAGTTTTTGATAATAGAAGTTCAGCTGCCAGTATGTGACCCTTTGAGGATCTATGCTAACATATTTACTACGGCATCTCTCCTGTAACACATGAATCAGTTCGGTGCATGTCACCCACTAATACTGTAGGTGTGATTCTCAATTGTTTGATGGAGAGTCAGGAGGACTCCAGCGGAAAACAGCGCCTTTCAGATGGAAATGCTGGTGTTACGTCGAGCTGCGTTTCCCCATCAGATACGGTTTCCCCTGCATCTCTGCACAGCGCGGCGG
>NW_015150535.1:203633-213267 GCF_000732505.1 Cyprinodon variegatus
CCCCCTCTAAAAAAAATTCCATAAATTAAAAAATCCAGCATTTTTTCCCAACAATTCATACATTAGTTGGTGTTTAGGTTGCATTAAAATGTGTCCTGAGTGAGTTTTTTTTCTTTTATCTTTTTTGTTGTTTTTTTTATCCATTAATGGCCCAGCCCTAGCTGCTAGTTATTAGCTTAGCCATTTGATTGTATGCATTTAGGGCAGGGGACATTTCTAAAAGTTTGAGGACACCCGCCCTCCAAGATTTAAGTTTGAGACCACTGATCCCAGCTGATTGGTTATCAGATTTAAATGAGACGTGCGTCTCTGTTTGCTTTATTCTTATCTCCGTTATTCTTCCAAGAAGGAGGAAGTTTTGGTTCATAATTTCTTTTCTTGGTTTCATGTATTCCACTAAAATTAGGAAAATCATTAAAATGGCTCCGTAACATTTATTATAGAGGAATGGTCAGTAAGTGTAACCATGGTTACTCGTTTGATGTCGACCCGGTGACATATCAAGATGAAGATCTTTATGATGTTACCGTGTTTCTCCTCTTTGCACAGGGACCAGGGTTGTTCTGACCAGACCACCACTGATCTGCTCAAGTCCGGCCGTAAGTTGTGCTGGTCCAGAGAAGCCCAGTACCTGTACCTCCGCCGCTTGTCTTCCAGAAGTTTCTCAGCCATCACCATGGTAAGATGCACTTCTGCTGTTAAATATTGATGCTGCTGGACTGTATGGATGGAGCGTCGTGTCTTTTTATGGGTTACATGTTAACATGGACCAGAGCTTCGGATCAGGAAGCTATTAATACCATACAGTTGATAAAAGATTTATTTTTAGGGATCGAAAGGGGGTGAGTATGAAGGATCTTTTCACGCATCCTTGGTTATCATAGCATTTTTTACAACAATTCTTACATTAGTAGGTGTTTAGGTGGCATTAAAATGTGTCCTCAGTGAGTTTTTTTTCATCTTTTTTTTGTGTATTTCTTTAATTTTGTTTCTTCTTCACTCTTGATAAAACCAGAGTTTTTTCCTCTTAATGCAAACTGAAAAAAGCAAGGTTGCTGCTGTAACTTTGGTTTGATATTTCAGGAAGAAATAAACATTTAAAGCAGTTTGTTGATCTAACACGCATTAAATATGGGGAGAAGAAAAGAGCTTAGGCTGATCTGACTGAGACCTTTCTCATACCTCACTGAATTTAAAGTTAAAACAGTTTTTTTTTCTTACTAGAACTGGACAATCTGTTGCATTTTAACAAAACAATATTTTCGCATCAGGAGGCACTTAATTTAACAAGAGGATGATGTGGTTTTTCTCAATCTGGCATTTTAGATTGCACTTATGTACTTAACCCTTTAAATCCAAGAATAAAACAAAACAGAAAATTGCTTTTTTGGCCTTTAAAACAAAATGTATAAAAAGAAAAAACAGAAATACATTTTTGATATTAATGATTTATTACTATGCGATAAGTCAAGATTATTTTTTGTGTAGTCTTTTACTGGCTGTTATCAGGTATATCTGATTGTGTACAATAGGATTTTGAGCAAAGTTTTTACCATTAAATTATGCAAAATGTGTCAGACGCAAAAGATTTCAGAAACCGTATGTATCAAATACGATACATTTGGCATTATAGGGTTAAAGACAGTTTTCTGCCATAAAAATAGGAAGAGAGCTGCAGTTAGTGAGCAGATCCAAGAAGGAGAGTAGAGGCACTTTTCCACACAGCAGTAACAGGAAAGTCCTGCTGCATTGAACTCAGAAAACAAGAAAGCTTTCAAGGTCCCGAAAACCATAAAAATCTACATGCTGCTGGTTTGAGCAGAAGATCAAAATAAAATCGCTACTTCAATAAATGCTTTAAAAAAAATCACAAATTCTAGTTTTTAATTAGCAAACAAGAGTTTTAAGAATGATTTATTGATTTTATAGAATTTTCTGTTTTATAAGGATTTAAATATTTTTGAAAAATCTGAATTTGTCCTTCCTGGACTTCCATAATTCAGAGTATCATCAGATGGTCGTTTTGTTTTTATTACTGTCACTAGCCAATCCGTACTGGTAGCACGATCCGCACCATCAGCTCAACTAGAAATACATCCAGGTCGCCCTCGATTGTTCCATTGAAAAAATAGTGAAATACATTTTTTTTCTCTACCTAAAAATGAGCATATTAAACTACAATGTGTAAAAGGTCAATTTTATGAGAAAATATATGCGTTTAAATCCTTTTGCAATATCATCCATCTGTAAACCAGCAGCTCACTTTTTCAGCTTTGGATTTATAATTAAATCAAATCTTTTTGACTCAATTTTGTTTTTCTTTTACCTTTAGAGTATATAGTGAATAATCTAAGCTACTAAAATACAGATAAACGGGATTTAACCAGATTTAGACGCACTGCTCTGAGCACATCCAATGATGACCTCTGACAAGCTATTTAATGTAAAAAGCTTCTAATTGTCAGAAAAATAGTTACAAATTTTCTATAAAATGTATTTTAGCGTTTTCTGGTGATTTAAGGACAGAATTCAATATTTCTTCTACCATAGTTACAGTATTTATTGCAACCTGGATGAATATCTGCTTGCACATGAGCAAATGACTTAATTGTACGGATCTTGCTTCTGGTACAGATCAGTTAGTGACAATTAGATGTAGACTCAAAATGATAAACCAGCTCACAGCCTGCAACCTCTAGCTGGTTGTGTTTGCAGCTGCAGGGCCTGCAGATGTGTTTTCCCAGACTGTATCACAGCTTGGATTCATTTGGACTTTAAATTCAGGTCAACAAAAACTGAAGCAGTGAAAAAAAGCTAAAAAAAATGGATGAATTTGATGTTGCATGTAAATAAAAATGTATATTTTAAACCACATTGAGCAGCTCTGTTTTCTGCTATTTATGTACGTAACACCGGCAGCATAGAAGCAAAGTCTGCCTTTTTTTGGAGAAGTGCGCTGGCATGCTAAGTTTCAAAGAATAATACTTTTAGTCTCTTTTCGCAGTGAGTTCAGGATTAAAATTTTATGTAGATGTGTGAACAGAAAAGGAAAATAATCTGTTAGTTTAAATGAAACGCCGTCTTTGTTTACAGGCCCTGAGATTCTTAAGCTACAGTTTAAAATGTTCCCCCATGTGTGTCGTAAAGACTTTTAAAGCGTTTTATGATGCAGTGACCACAGCGAGTGAAATCCCAGCCAACCGCTATCCAAACACAGCTGAAGAGTGCAGATGCAAATGGCTGATTTTTAAAGTGTTTCCCTCTGTGTGTGGCCCACAATAAATATTCAAATTGTTTATTTCCCTGCCGATTCTTTTAAGTGTAACTTGTATATAAATGTCTCATGTTTTTATTCTGTAAATATGGATGATTAATGCTCAAAGTTAACGAAAACCAGAAATCTAGCAACACTAAATGTTTAGCCACTAGGGGGCGCTAGACCTATGACTTCCAGTGTATTGGAATTTGCTAGCAGACCACTTTGGACTGCAGCATGGAGAAGCCGTTTCTCAATTCACTAGAAGGCAAGTATGGACTTGTCCTTGGCAAGTATGTTCTTGAGAAGAACAAAGGAAAGTGTGGACTCTGGGAGAACGGGAGCAGGCAGCATAAATATGGGTCAATTGGAACAGAAGCGTACTGATGACGTCACCGCATGCCCGGCTAGTCTAGAGCTACAGTTCACCTCTTGTTGTTAATAGTCTCTAGATACTAGGGATGGAACGGTTTATGAAAACCGTCCGAACCGTTCGGTTCGACTGTCTCGGTTCCGTTCGCGTGTGTTGCGTTCGGTTCATGCGCTGCTCCTTGTTCTCATAGGCGAAGCGTATACACTCCAGAGCAGAAGGTGGCGGTACTGCGACCAAAGCCAATCACCAGTAGTAAACGAGAAGAAGAAGAAGCGAAGCAGCGTAGCCGGGTGTAGCAGAAAAAAATCAGTTGTTGTGGAGAATTGTGTGGGTATGGCGAGTGGGAAAGAACAGGAGTTGGAAGACGCGCCAGCAGCACTTTATAGGTCTGCTATATGGGAGCGCTTTGCATTTAGAGTGACCTACGATGACGGCGGAAAGAAAGTTGTGGATAAAAGTGCAACAGTGTGCAAGCATTGTGCAACACGTGTTGTTTATGCTAACAGCAACATGACCAACATGTCACGCAAAGCATACAGCCTCCACTGTGGCTCCCGTCCGCTCCCCTCTGAGTTCCTTGGAGATGGAATTTTTTTGGATTTTTTCATTAATTTTTATTTTTTCATTAATTTTTATAATTTTTTTTTATTTTTCGGTGTAACAATAAACATATACCGAACCGAAAACCGTGACCACAAAACCGTGAACCGAACCGAACCATGGATTTTGTGAACCGTTCCACCCCTACTAGATACTAATAAAAAATTCTGACTTTTTTTCATTTAGTGGGGAATTAATAATTAACAGTCAGATAAACAAAAATCAAATGAACATTTTGCCAAATAAAACAAAAATGGCCATCATTGCCAGTGGACCTTTACATGCAGCTATGCCGCGAGTGGGCTGCTATAGACGGGCTGCGGTTATCCCTGGTTGCCGTTTCCCTCGGAGCTCCGCTGGTTGCCGCGGTCCTCTCAACTTCGGGAAAAAAAAGTTTAATTGCGCATTAAATCGGCAAATGGACCATATAGTGACGGTTAAAAGTATAATGTTCTCGCCTCAAATTATTTTAAAACTTACTTTTATTGAAACACAGCAACAGAAAAGATAACTTTTAAATTAATAGTCTGAACTCTATGGCTACGTTCACACTGCCGCATGAAGTGACCCAAATACAATTTTTTTTTTTTTTGCCCATATGCGTCCTGTATCTTATCTTTTCATGGCCGTCTGAACAACACACATCCGATTTTTTTCCAATGTGATCCAGGCCACTAGGCTCTATGGTCCTGAATCGGATACGAATCCGATCTTTTCAAATGTGATGTGTGTCTGAACGGCCAGGTCGCATTCATCCGACCTGAACGCCATTAATACCCGAAAAAGGTCACTATTCTGGGTCTTGCTATGCAGAAGCGGCAAGACAAACAACAGCCATGGCGGATGATGATGCGGAGAGCAGTATTTATGTTTAACCATCTTGAAAAGATTGAGTTTTTATGGTTGGGAAAGATCGCTAGATGCGCTCCAGCGCTACCCTCCATGTTTACTTCCATAAACACAGAGCACGCTGGCCTGTGATGTCATTTCATGCTCTACTGCGCATGCGGGACACTTGCGTTGTATGACTGCAGTGGATAAAAGTGCAACAGTGTGCAAGCATTGTGCAACACGTTTTATTTATGCTAACAGCAACACGACCAACATGTCAGGCTAACAATCAACATTTACCAAACCGAACCGAAAACCGTGACCACGAAACCGTGAACCGAACTGAACCGTGGATTTTGTGAACTGTTCCATCCCTAGTCCGATTGCTCTATCTAAGCATATAATGGAAAATTAAGTGTAAGGAAAAACTCAGCTAAAAAAATGCACACATGACAGAGAATAGTGTAACTTCTAAGATAAAGTTCTCCCCGGGCGTTCTTATATCTGCACGACAAGTGTCTGCTCTGAGCCGTTTTCTAATGCAGTTTTTCCTTCCTCTGAACTTTTCATTTATAATCTGGGATATATTAATCTGGGATAAACCAGAGTCATTTATCCTAGTGAAAATGGTAATAAACATTTGTATTTTACCATCTGTTCCGAGGTGGTCATCAAGACTCTGAAGGACCAATTTAAACTTGGTGCCTTCTTCTACCTCAGTTTTTTCCTCCACTTAACTTCCAAAAATCCAATAAAAATACCTTTCAGACCCCAAAGGGAAATGAGTTTTTGTTTCAATGAGTTGTTTATGTTGGTGGATATAATTTGATAAAGGATTCAGTTTTCTGCTCAGAGCCTTTTTTTCCTTCCACCAAACTTCCCATTGATCAACCGGGACGTTGCTTCATGTGATCACCCAGCAAATTATTTTTCCATTTACCTTCGCTGACTTATCCTCCATGTGCAAGATGTCCTTTAATCTCTTCAGAGCAGTTTTTCCTTCCACTAAACTTATTTAAATATTCGGATGCATAGTTTCTCTAAGCAATGCATTTCTAGATTTGCCAGACTAAACTGAAATTTGGTCTTACACTTGTAGTAAATCCTAATCTTCAAAACTAATAAAATAAAAATATGCTTGAAATGATTAATCGGGGAGCAAATGGATGTGGAATAATTAACATTCTGAAGAGAATCTCTATAATATTTTAATATAGTAGAGATTATCTCGATAGATTGTTGCTGTTGACAAACTTTTTTCCCACAGTTCTGTTTTCTAGAGGGCTCTAGGTCGTCCTTTGGTCCTTCGGGCAAATCTTAAACATAATAATCTAGTATGATGGGGACCTCAGACCCTTTGTTGTTCATTTAATGGTTTATTTTGATGGTATCTATGTGGTTTACTTCTGGCTGCGAATGTAAGGCCAGATTAGCCTGAGAAACATTTCAGTGACAGACTGTTTGTTCTGCTGCTGTTAAAAAACTCTTCCATTGTTTGTTTCTAATCTGAGACTGCCGGCTTAATGAAAATGTTGCATTTGTGAAACCGTTTAGTAATCCCATCGGTGGATGAGTCAAACCTGCCTGCATCAAAAAGCAGAATCATCCTGCTGACATTGGATTACACAGATAGATTTCAGTGACTCAGTGTTTCCCAGGCTGCTGCTTCTTTCCTTTTTTATCTTTATTTGAACACTCCTCTCCTGCAGGGACCCCCCCCCCCAACACACACACACACACACACACCCAGGATGATGATTAACCAGAGAGACATGTCGGATCCAGAATGCTTCATTGTTTTAATGGCTCAGTCTCACAAATAATTCAGGTCAGGGAGGCTGCTTTGCATAAGGTTGGCCTATTTTGAGTCATGCTTGACATTTTTTTATCTGCTCTGGAATGTGCTTATTTCTACTACATTGAATCCTTTTCCAGAAAAACTCACTCGTATGATTCTACATAAGTGAGTGGAGAACAGAGCTCGCTCATATGGCTAGAAAAACAAGAGCTTTTACAGTAGCTAAAGCCTGAATGTTTTCAGACCTGGATTTATCCAGGAAATTAACCCGTTAAGATAAATAACTTGATTAGCTGCTGTGCTCAGGCAAAATAAAACAGTTTAAAAATCAAATTAATAACATAACCGATTCATGTTACTCATGGATACACTTTTATGGAAAAAATTAGTGTTTATAAGAGTAAAAGATCAAATCAATTTAAGCTAAATTCTATAAACGAAGAGGAAAAAAGCTGCAAAAAGATTTACAACCAAAGGTTATTAAATGAAATTATTAAAATATAAAAAGTATATTGCACAATAAAACTAAATTACTGGAAAAAAGAGCAATTTAATGAAAATAGATAAATATGATTGGTATAAATGCATGCAATAAAACATGCAGAAAATGCAATAAAATGAGTTATACAGTGTGTTATGATGCAGTATAAATGCATATGGATAAAGGATTAAACGTGATCAAATTAAATAATCAACCTTGTGGTCTTTGGTTTGTACATGGTTGCTTCCATGGTTTTGTCAGAAAAATGGTTTTATTCATCTGCTAATCATGGGTGGATGATTGGATGTTAGTATTATGTTGTAATTGGGAGCCATCTTTCATGGATTAATCACCTCGTTTCATAATTGGGATAATCCCTTCTTTATCTGCCTGGATTATTCCTCGCATAGTCTGCTTATAGTTTAGACACACTGGCAATAGATCATGGAAACAATTTTGTTTTATTAGAAGATCATGATAAGGGATTTACTCACTGAACATAAAACGCAATATATTAGGGCTACAGCTACCAATTAGTTTGCTTATCGAGTAATCTGAAATGTTTTTGCTTAACTGATTATTGGATGGCAAAAGGTGCACAACAGGAATTTTTACAATTTTATTTGTAAGGGGTGAAACTATAATGGTCAGTCGTAGAGTTCTGGAAAAAGTTTTTAGCATCTTGAATGCAAAATCTTTTTTTCTTGCAGTTTTTGCCTAATTACTGACTCAGGAGGGTCGTTCCTTTAGCAAAATGCATGTTTTACATTATGCACACTACAGTTAACTATTCTATTACTAAATTAGTTGCAGATCATTTAAATATTCAACCAGATTGTATCTACAACGGATCAGTTTTATACAAATGTTAAAATGTAGAGAGATGCACACAGCTCAGAGTTCCTATAAGGAGCGTTTGTCTGGATAAACCCAAAGATACCATACAATTACTCTTTAACAATGTGATATTGTTGAAACCAAATTCTTTACATGTATTGAAATTAATCAGCTTAAGAGCAAATCTTTATTGTTGGTGTCATAATGCAATAAAAATAAAAGCAGGCGATAAAATAGCTTATGAAAAGCTATTTCAAATCTTATCTTAAACAGACCTTTGATATTTTGCAAAATAAAAACTTTACTGTAGTAACCTTAAGTTTTATGTATTTAAAATAATTCTTAATAGATGTTTATCTTTGTTTCTGGGGTGTTTTTTTTTTGGTAGGAAACGTTATTTGAAAGCTTGGATTGCAGCAGTTTGGATTATGTTTGATAAAGTCTGTGTTTAAACTCAGTGCTTTGTGATATAGGTTTATTTTTATACTGCCTAAAAATAGATAAAATGCTCAGATGTTGTTTTCCTGTCATACTTTTTGTTCTGTCCGCCTGGGAGCTTCACAGCAGGCTGCTTAAAAAAAAAATCAATGGGAAATTTGGACTAGTCCATCCAACCGGGGGGAAAGGTAGTCGACTTGTTCTGTTCTTATTTATTTACATTCTTATAGAGAGTTTTTAAGCTATCATGGGATTGTTAAAGCTGTGCTTAAAGAACCAATGATATTGTTATAATATGGATTTTGATGTCGAGCGTAATTTCGCCTGACCGCCTATGAAATCGTCTCCCCCCCGCCGCTCGAGTTGGTTCAGTCCTGATGGAGCTGGGAGCCCTTTGGCGGCGCTAATTTTTTCTGCCTCTTAATATTTTTAGGGAGTGAAGTTCATGATTTAAAGTGAGACCAGAGAGCCTGTATCGCCTCTAAACCTCCGTGGCCTTTTTTCTGACTTTCATCGGTCACTTTGGCCGTCGTTGCCTTCCGGAAAGGTTGAAGTGTTCGGTGAGTTCGGTTGGAAATCAGCGGTACCAGTCCGGGACGGTTCAAAGTGCGTGATGCCAGTGAACGGAGGGGGCCTGCTGTCCCTCAGCAGATATCCCAACCGCACTTTAACCGTAAGTAAAGCCGTCTTTAAAGGAGTGAGGGCTTCTTTAAGCACCGCGTGGAGTAACAGCGATGTTGGAACTTTGTCATGGATTGGTTTATATTGGGGGAAACCGGGATTGTTGGTGTTTTTGATTCCCAGCAGAAGCCTGTTGCATCCTGCCGCACCTGCTGAAGGAGCGGCGCCGAAGTTAGCTTCTGTTTGAGAGCCTCCCGAAACGGTTGAAATTAAAAACTTAAAATCTATAAAACAAAGTTTATCATCCGTGAAAGGTTTACTACGGAGGAGGATTAGGGCCACTGAAAAAAAAAAGAAAAAAAAGTTAACTGATTTTAAAATATTGTTACAGTTTATTAT
>NW_015150535.1:214056-224463 GCF_000732505.1 Cyprinodon variegatus
GTTTGAGGTGGCCAGTGACACATTGGTGGAAAATGACAGAATTAGGCGACTTTTTGTGCCTGAGGGGTCCCCAGTGATGCTATTTCATCAATGGAAGAGCAGAAGGTGATTAAAACAAGAGAGATAATCTCTAAAATATACATGGCTTGATGCTAACATGTTTGTTAGCTGTCAGAATTCTGATTAAAAAAAAAGTCAGAATTCTGAGATTAAAGTCAGAATTGTGACTTCTTTCCCATATTAAACTGAAATAAAATTTAAAAATCAGTTAACTTTTTTTTTTACTTTTTTCAGTGGCCCTAATCTTCCGTAGTTGTTAGTGAAAGTTGATCATGATGATCTCAGAGGGGGGGCTTTAACCCTAAACTACAATTTAAATCTAAACTCAGTGTTTTAATAATCCAGACTAGGCTGAACCAAATAAGGTTTCATTACATTACAACTTGACTCTATCTAGAGTTGTTTATTTAGCCAAAAAAAAAAAAAATCATGTAACTGATCCTTAACTGTCATAGAAAGCTGTCAGCATTTCTGAGTATCTAAAGTATTAAAAAAGGGGTAAAAAAGTTTTCTTTTGCAAACTTTCAGTCACTCTGACAGAGTTTCGGTTCAAGGGACCCTAAACCATAAAAACATATTTTAGCAGTGCTGAATGCTCCTTCAGAGACCTTAATAGATGGGGTTTAAAAGTTGTATATGGCTTTTACTTTAATATTTATTTTTTTCTAAATTCTTTTCATTTTAATCTACTCAATAGCAGAATAATTAAGTTTTCCTTCAAATATTTGCTCAACTTGCTTTATTTGCTAACAGTTTATTATTTTAATTATACATTTGGATTGATTTATGTTCCTTGATTCTAAGATGCAATGTTGTGTTTTTTCCAGTAGAGGTCAGCATTGCACAATATATATTCTCTTGATGAAATGTCATGTTTTTATTTATTTTGAGTGGCCATTCAACAGCTGCTGATTTGCGCTTGAATTAATAATTTTAGCATTGCTGAGTGATTTCAGATTATATTTTCCAGCAGAACAATCTAATCTGAGCTCAGAGTTTTGTCACCAAACCTGCTTTTGTTTACACACTCAACGGTCTGTGGTTACAGTGTAAACAATATGGATTTCACTACACTGGAACTCAAATTGGTTCTTTGTTAGAAGTTTGTTGCCATCATTGTGCTTTGGATAAGGTTGTGTTGATCTGCCTGTTCTGTAAAAATCCTCCACACTGTTTTGGATTTGATTATGTAGAATATTCTTCTGCTTTTGACTGTTTATTTTCGTGCTAAAACAGTAGGTCAAATGTGTAAACTACTGTGTTACATAAACTTTGGCCTGGAGCCTCCTAAGGCACAATGATGGGTTGTGACTCTCTTATCTCAACTTTTATTTTAGTTGAATTTAACGTGCCTGATAAAAAAAGATCTTCCATCTAAAGATAATTCAAGTGAGGAACTTTTCTACTTTGTGTTTAGTGTGATTGATTTTGAAAATTGAAACAGACTTTAGCGTATTATTCCGATTTTTCATGGGTTATATTGATTTTTTATTTATTTATTTTTTGTTCAAACATCCCGTGTTTCTTCCTTTGCAGAAATTGGGACATGCAATTTATTTATTTTCTTACAGTGTCCTTTCTAGCAATGTGGCAATAAGAATAAAAGTCAAAAAGAGCCCAACAGATTCAGTGGAGCAGCACAGCTATAGCCATAGTGTCCCGCTTGATTTATGCGTATAAAAAGCTTTATTCTAATCCATGCAGGGAGTTTTACAGATTTTTTTGGACATTGCAATCTAAGTAGAACAGGAAAGGAAAAACAGAAAAAAAGGATAAAAGAAAGAAAGAGGAGATGAAAAGGAGATAACGATAAAAAAAAAAAAAAGGAATGTTTAACTAACCTTTAATGTCATCTCCCTTTTATCGGGAGATGACATTTAAGGTTAGTTAAATATTCTGCTCTCCTCCATGCTGATTCCTAAGCTGGTATAAGCCAGGTTGATGCCATGTAGAATTCAAATTGAGCTACACGTATTGATCTGGAAAGCCTTATGTAGAAAGGGAGGGACATTCAGCTGGGCGTCTGCCTCACATGCCGAGTTTTCAGCCAATCACAGCAGCAGCAGCAGTTTGATGTGTTTCACAACCAGATGAGTTAACTGCTGCTGTGTTTGCTTCACATGAGCAGTTTGGCCTTTTAGTTTTTTTTTTTTTACTCCACTGTTTTTTCTTTTTTTGTTTCCATTTATGTAGCGACACTGCCTATGGGCCTGGCGTACATCTAACAGTGTTGTTGCTTGTATCAAAGCGCATTCTTTCTAAATTATTTTATAACTTATGCCACTCTTTGTTTTTGTTTTTTGTTTGGTATTTTTAAGGATTTTGATCCAGCAGAGATTTTAGCCTCAAAACGAAGCATAAATAAATAATTCAACACATTTCTTCCTCCAGACATCAGTCATGTTAAAAATAAAATGTCTGGATTTTTGCTGCTTTTTTTCTGGTTTGTTAGTCTTTATTCTGAAAATAAACCAGAAGATTGAGGTTATTATTTTTTTTTTTTTTTTGAGCGCTGCTTTCTAAGTTTATTTTTACGTTTTTCTTGTTGTAAATAATTTCTTATCTACACCACTTCCTGTGATTATGAGCTGGTATTTCAGTCGACTTCCTCATTAGTGGAAAATGTTTGTGCTGTGTTACATAACGGCCTCTCGCTCCGGAGACTCTGACTTCTCTGACAGGCCTGCCTCAGAGCTGGCCGTCCCACAGAGCGAGGAGATGATCAAGAATATACCTCGCCTCTTCATGTAGTTCCCAAAAAAGAAATAAATCTTAAGCTTTACACTGATAGGTGAACAGATGAGTGTTTGAATGAGCATAGCTTGGCGTAAATCCATCTTTCCATGCAGACGGTCCTCCAGCCTTCGTCTGCTCCCCACCGTCTCCCAATGGTGGACCGCAGATAAGAAAATGAATCTGGGTTAGCATGAATGAGCTTCTGTCTCACATCAGCTTCCTCTAACTCTGCTCGTCTGAAATAATTCAGAAACTCCTGAGTCCTCCGTTATCTGGGCAGATTTCTGTGCCAAACTGATCTAAAAGTTTGATCCACCTTTTTATTTGTTCATATTTTTGGGGGGGATGCATTTGTGTGTTTAATCAAAGCATGCCTGCACAGAAGTTGGTGTATGTTTACACTTTCTGCAGACGGTGGGATTTGTGCTGAATGTAGGCCAGCAGAATCCCTGTTACGTCAAAGGCAGTTAGGCGGGCAGATGCAGGGAGGGAGCTGCTGCTGCTGCTGCTGGTTTGTGCAGATGTGGTCATGGAGGAGGCTGTGGCGCACAACGGGGACAGACTCGGATAAGCTGCAGCCAACGGCGGCCGACGACCATGAAGACGGTCCTGAGCCTGCACAGGAAATGGGCGCACGCGGTCAAGACCATCCGCATCCTGCAGGGACTTGTGAGTGCCGTCAGGCTGCCGTCAGGCTGCCGTGGCGACGGGTCAGCTCTGTGCGGGTCCGCACCTCGCAGCCAGACCCAGTTTACTGAAACAAAATCGGGGGAATTCATTACATTTAGTGTTTTTTAAAAAGAGCTGATTAATCCAGAATCGAGGTTTGGATTTGTGTTTTTTTTTTCTATTTTTTTAAAGTCAAATATTTTCCATTAAACTAAACATAATTTGTTAAATTTAAGTTTCTTCTATCAAACATTAAGCTGGCGTTTATTTCCCTCTGTATCTTGATTAAGTTTCATCTCAGCCTTTAGGTTTTTTGTTGTTGTTTTTGGCAACTTGGATACTTTTCTACCTTTTTTAGCTTTTCTCAACCAGGTTTAAAACGAGAAACTTAGAAATTGAAGCGCTGCTGTTTGCGATGCGCGGCTGAACGTCTGCAGGACGTTCGTTTAGTTCAAACCCTGAAGATTCAGAACTTGGCAGCGCTGATCGGACCCACAGCTGCTCTCTGAAGCATCAGGTGTTTAAAGGATTCTGGTCAAAGTGGAAAATCTATTCCTCTTCATCTCATCTTTTTTGTGTTTATTTTTTGGTTCAGTTTCTCTTATTGTAAGAGATCTTTAAAAATTGTTTAAATTAACTTTTATTTGCTGTGATTTCTTTAATTTTCTAAAAGAAAATTCATTTTCAAAAGTTTAGTTTTTAGTTTTCAGCATGAAATTTAAGTGACATAATTTCATCAAGACATTCAATGACTTTTGGGATTGCACCATCATTTTAGTGTTTAATATTAAAGTTCTAATGGTTCCCTTTATTTTAAGTGACAAATAATTACATTTATATTCTATATTGTGTTTATATAAAGATTTAAATGTTTTAAATGCATCTTTATCTTGTCTTTTTTTCAGAATTTTTTATCCTATTAGGCTTTTTTCCCCCCTGCACAGATCCATGGATGTGATAATGTTAAAAACACTTTATTCTTTACTTTCTAAGGGACATGACTCACTGTTTTAATGATTAAGTCTTTAAATACTCTAAGGCTAAAAAATGATAAAAGCTAATTCAGTGCTGCTGCTAATGCTACCTGGCTGTGCAGAACCGCTGTTAGCAGCATCTTATCAGAAATCAGACCGTTTCCTTTAAGGTCTGACCTGCTGCTTAAAGGAAACGTTTGATGCAGAGTTTTATTAAATTATTTGCATCAAATAATGTAGAAAATTGTTGTTTTGATGCTTTGAATGAGTATAAGTATATATTTTAAGTGAGGCATTGTCCGATCTGCCCAATCGATAGCTGAAAAGTCAGCTGACCGTCTGCGCCTTCGCTCCTCTCCTGGTGTCTCCTGGTTGTGTAACGGCGCAGGCTAATGAAATGGCTTTGTTTGTTACATCACAGGAAGGCATTATTAATCTGTTCTGTGAAATAATCTTTGCTTTCCCCTTTTGTTTGTCCCCAGAACCCGGTCATGGAGGAGACGGTGTGGGAGCAGTACACCGTGACCCTGCAGAGAGTGAGTTCCCCTCCGTTCTACATTATTCACAACCCAAACAGACGCTCTGTTGTTCCCACCGCTTCACTTGGAGAGCATCTGAATTATTTGTGAGGCTCTCTGAAACTCTTAGAGCCAAAAAGCAAAGTGAACTTAAAAAGTTTGAAATCCTGAACTGTTTTCCACTTCTTCATGCCTTGGTGTAACATACATGTTTAATATCGCTTGTAAACGAAGCGATGAAAAGCTTCGTGCCTAAAAGTTTGATTGTGTGGGACTCGTGCCGCCATTCAGTCGTGTTTGACTCTAAACACATGAGCCCAGGCAATCGCCCCGATGAGCTCATTGTCTCGTGCAGCGGCTCGATGCAGCCAGAAAAAAAAAAAAATATGCAGGAAAAAGGTCTTTTGCTTGCAGGCATGTGACCTCTACATGTTACCCTCCCCTCTCCTGCAGCCAGCTGTCACTCCCCTGCCATGTCCATCCACTCTCCTGCCGCTCATTAACTAATGCCTCTGCCCCCTCAGAACATCACTCATTGGGTTTAACTCGGCTTGCAGGATGATATTCGTTAGATTAGAGTCATCAGGAGGTGAAATGAGCAGCTTTATTCTCTCTGCATGTTGAAACAAAAGACAGGAGGACATTACAGACGTGTTTCTGTAAAAGGCCCTAAAGAAAAGGTTAAAAATGCATCTGCCTTTCCTCCTAATACTGAAAATGATTTAAAACATCAAATAATTTCAGTCTTTAATATAAAAAAACGAGGTGGATATAATTTCTTGTCATTTATAGGAAAAACGCAATTAAAAAATGAAAAGTTTTTAACCCAGAGATGTCGACCAAAGGAGGATGACGTCCTCACCGCGGTTAGCCATGTTGGTGGTTTAATGGGCGTCATGTATCTGAAACCATAACGAATAACTATGTCACTGTCCTGAACACGCTACTTTGAAAAAGTAATTAGTTATAGTTACTAGTTAATTCTCCCAAAAAGTAACTGAGTTAATAACTGAGTTACTCCACAATAAAAGTAACTAGTTACTAGTAAAAGTAACTATTAAGTTTCTTGCCCTGTAACCTTCACCACTCGACCCCCACCTTCTCGCCGTGTGTTTCCAAAGCCAGCTGAATAGAGCGGACGACAAAGACAAGAACCTGCAGAGAGTTTAGCATTTATTGCAACTCAGGCCCCGTCCACACGAAGTCAAAACGAACACGAAACGCTAATATTTTCCAAAACGTTTGCCGTAAAGACGGAGACGTAAAATAAATGTGAGTGTCCACACGAATGCATGAAAACGCTGCAAAATGTATGCCAGGCCTGTAAGTGGCGCTGTGGTGCCAAAGCAAAAATAGGCGACGAAATGTTGGGCATGCGCACTAATATTTATACATGGTTGCCCTGCGGGTCCATTTTCGTGGTTAAGTCAAATTTAGGTGCTGAACTATGTCGTCGATATTGCTCTGTTCTTCCTGGAGATATTCCAGAAGAAGAAGATTCTGTTGTAAGCCCGACAGCAGGGTAAGTAGCATTAGCAGCAACGGCGCCATTGTTGTTGTGTCGCGCATGCGTGTTTAGAGGCGACGCTATGACGCATGCGTGTAAAAAAAAAAAAAAAAAAAAATATGCGGTTAGAGCGTAAAGATGGAAACGCGAAAACGGCGTTTCAGAATCTTCCCACTCTGAAGGCTGAATAAAAAAAAGATAGTTTACAGACCCCCGAAACGCCGGCTTCGTGTGGATGAGAGGCTGGTTTGGTGAAAAATTTGTGCGTTTAGGCCAGGGTTTGACTTCGTGTGGACGGGGCCTCAATGTAAATGACATCAGGGGGGAACGCTTAACATGGGGGGAACGCTATCTGACGGGCCTGTAAACCCGGTCAGATAGCGTTCCCCCCTGCTTAACATGGGGGGAACGCTATCTGATGCGGTGTAAATATCATCAGGCTGCATTACCTCTAGTCATGGGTGTGAAGTTTTTTAACAGGGCATTCAGATCTGGTGAGTGTATGAAATTAATAACTGGGATGTCTAATTCTGAAATCCTGTGTGTTTGGGTTGTTATAGATACTGCAACATCTATCTATCATCTATCTATCCATCCATCCAGCATTTGATCCTTCACGCTCTCCGTAGTTCCCCTGTGGCGCGAGCACAGGGCGGCTGTTACGCGCCTTTAGCGAGCATGCGCGTTTCCTGTCGCTTGCTCGGTGAATCGTGCCGCCTGCGCTGTGTGGAAATGCAGCGGAAACCGTATGTGATGGGGAAACGCAGCTCGACGTAACACCGGTATTTCCATCTGGAAAACACTGTTTTGCTGCGGGAGTCCTCCTGACTTCATCTCTCTGTGTGTGCTCTACGTTAACACCCACCAGCGGAAACACCCACCTACCCAACTGACAGACGTAATCTCACTATACATCAACCATTCTCATCCTCCCCTCTCTCATGACAAGGCGTGCACGAGTCCTATCATTAAAAAAGGTTCATTGTGCGACCCGAGTAACGTGCAGTAACAGGGTGTCTGCAATGGTAACTGCGTTATAGTTACATTAAGAGTAATAATTTTAATTACTCGTTACTAAAAAAAAGGTAACGGCATTAGTAACGCCCATCACTGGTCCTGAACATGTTGAAATGCAACATAATAGACTTAGATTTATTTTGTATACAGAAGTGTAATGAAAAAGAGATTTGGTTTAGAACAGCTCTCTAGACTATTTTATTTTTTAAAGTGCAGCCTTGATAAGGTAAGCAGCAGCAGTTGTTGTTGTTGAGCTGCTACTACCGCCTCCAGCTCCTGAAGCACTCGCTTCTCCTGGCTCAGGGGAGGAAGAGGACGATGACGATGCTGTGAGGGTGGTCGTCCCCTGGGTTGAAGAGGCTGACGTGGTTGAAGCAGTAGTGGCACTATCGGCAGATTTAGCAGTGGTCCGGGAGGAGCCGGCTGGGAATGTTTCATTATTTGACAGGGAAGCAGCTAGAGGTCTCTCCTCATTTTCACCTGCAGAGGACTGAGCTTCCCTTCTAGATGCTGAAGATTGCCCTGGAGCCGTCTGAGGAGCCTCCATTCATGCAGAGCTCTTTGTTTTCTATCAGAGTTTGGTCTGTTTTCTCCAGTTAGCTAGCCTGATAAACCAGACTAAATGTGAGATTAAAGGTGTAATTTAGTCTGGCCTCTGATGAAAGAGACATCGGAAGATTGGTGAGAACAACCATTGTTTTTCAAACCATGTCTGTGCCTATTAGCCAACGCTCTGACCAATGAGCGCAACTAACTGTGACGTAGTAAGCGCGACAGAAAGCTGGTGGGGGAGTGTAAACAAACAGCCTGTTGGTAAAACGGCGAATACGTCCTTCTTAAAAATGAATGAGCGTAGAGCCACTTCCTGCTCGCGTTTCAACGAAAACCCAAAGTCCAATCCTTCCAAAACTGATTCCAAAGCTGAGTCAAACGAGAACTGTTCAATAGTTGCTGCCATCTTGCTTGTTGTGCTTCTCCAGTGTCGTGCAGCTTTGTCGCCACGCCCTCAAAACCCTGCTTTGAGTCTGCTTTCAGCCCAGAAATTCAAAACGCATCTCTGCGTTGTGATTGGCCCGCCAGTTCTAGGGCCAGGGGAGTTGATCGAGGCTAGATCACTAGCAGGCAAAAATGATTTTGGCTGCTGGTGGGTGGGGCTAGTTTACTAGGCTACCAGTTAGCGATTTCTTGATTTCTAAAGTTAAATATATTATGCTGGATTCTGGAGTCTCTGTAATTTGAAGGCTAAGCAATAGAAACTGATGGTATGAAGACCACACCTCAGCAAGATGAAGGAAAAAACACAGTTTAACTCTTTATATCAGTCTGTGCAGAAGGAAAATGAAGTTAGAATCTGTTAAAATCCAACTTGGCCATTCAGCTGTGGAGGCTTTAGAGATGATTTATGATTCTGAATCGGATACTAACCTGATTGAGGTGAAGAGATCAAAACTGGAAGCTTAGACTTCCATAAAAAGGTGGAATGTGGGTCATATACGGAGAAAAAGAACGTGAAGCTTTAGACGACTGGAGTTGAAATGAGTGGATTAGAAAAGCTAATGGACCCAGTGCTTATAGTTATCGCTCCATTGAACGTTTCCCTTCAACTCCCTGCACCAAAAAACTGCAGCTGAAATGATTTTACTCACTGATTCTCATCAACCATAACTTTCTGGAGATTAATTACAGGCTAAATGTGTCAAAAATTGATCTTTTTCTTTTAAATAAAATTTTATATAATGTTGAGTTTATCTGCAGCCAGATTAACACGGTTCTCGCTCCCTGGAGCCATGTTTACCTGACCCGCTGTAGGAATAAACTAAGCTGACTGGAAAGAGAGGATTTGGTTTAATCCACACAACTGTAGCTATAATATATCTGAAGTTAAGCTACACTAATATTTACTGAAACAAGACAACATGGCTACTGACTGATTAATGAAGTAATAATTAAATATTTGATCAGCTTCGGTTTTAAATAATTACATTTTTAGTTTTTAAAAAGAATGAACCATTTTTTTTTATTTTGAGCCATGCAATATTTCCTGTATTTACTTTAAACTCAAATGGTTTCATTTCTCCACAATTAACCTGTAGTCTAAACGTCATGTTTGATTTAGGGGTGCACTGATTGCAAATTTCCGGCTTTAATAGATTTTCTTTTAAAGGCCTGCCTCCTGCTCTAGCTAGGGCTGTCACAATAACCGCACGAATGAAATATCGCAATATCAAGAAGCTCACCGCGCTACAAAACAAGCCACCGCATCTTGGGAGAACAGTTAAGAGGATACAATGGCAGCTGCACTGATATCAAAACCAAATGTTACTTACCAAAAGTCAAATTTGCCTTTAAAAGTTCAGCCTTCTTTTGAATTTTGTTAAGTTTAGTCGGAGAAATGAGGCATATCTGTGCCATTACTGCCCTTTGATCTGCGTTCAATAAAGTGTCATCTCTTTTTTTTTTTTTTATAACCTTTTTTTTTATATATATATATATATACATACATATATTTAAGCGCCATGTTTCAAAGGAAATTTTGCCATGTAGTTGGTAATTTAACAATATACAAACACATTTGGGAAATAAATAGATTAGAATAAAGAAAAAAAAGATGGTGCAATGATATCGCATATTGCGATATTTAGCCTCCTTGAATAATCGCAGGGGGAATTCCTCAACCGCGACAGCCCTAGCTCTAGCCCCATTTTGACCTATGCCAAAATATTTTTGATTTGTAACTAGGGTTGTCATGATACTAAACTTTTCAACTCGATACCGATACTAAGTAAAATATTCGATACTCGATACCCTTTTCGATACCACAAGAATAAAAACAAAGACTCTAAAATTCAACTGAAATATTTTCATTACTAAAAAAATACAAGAAATAAATAAAAAAAAACGATAAGAATAATATATTCTTATAATA
>NW_015150535.1:224473-225437 GCF_000732505.1 Cyprinodon variegatus
TCAGACGCAAAACATTTCAGAAACCGTATGTATCAAATATGATACATTTGGCATTACAGGGTTAAACTCAAATGGTTTAATTTCTCCACAATTAACCTGTAGTCTAAACGACATGTTTTATTTAGGGGAGCACAGATTGCAAATTTCCGGCTTAAATTGATTTTTTTAAAGGCTTGCCCTACTGTTCTAGCACCATTTTGACCTATGCCAAAATATCATTAATTATATATAATTATCATTAATAAGACTACAAAACAGCTTTACAGTCTTATCTTACTGAAAAACATTGAATGAAGCCTGTGAGTCAATAAAAACTCTCAAATAAAAAGTTTAGAGCATTGACAATGGGTGATTTTCAGAGCTTTGGTCGGGTAGATTAGATCGGTGGAGATCAGTTTCACATTCATTCCTGATCTTCTAAAATAAAGTGGAGGCTGATCGGCCGTCCGATCAGTCAGTAGACCAATACAGAAATTATCAACCTTTAAAATGTTTTGCTCTATTAGTTTCATTAGCTGAAAAATTCTAAGCCCAGTTTTGACACTTAAATGATTTAGCATTTCAACCCAAAGGGAAATTGGGATTACCGTATTTTCTGGACTATAAGTCGCTACTTTTTTTCCACGCTTTGAACCATGCAGCTTATACGAAAGTGCTGCTTTTCTGTGGATTTTCTTCCTCACCGCCATGGCAAGAATTCAAAGTTGGAAATTACTTTTATTTGGAAATTATAGAGGAGGCTAATTTTCATTTAGCACAAGAACATGCTAGCAGCGCGATCACTGCTGCGCTTTATGGAATGGAAATGTTCCTTTACTTGACAATAACGAAGCTGGGCTCAACTCCTGCAGAGCTGAAATAAAGAGCCGAAGAAGCCCCGTCGTTCAGTAGAAGCTCTTACTGCAGTGAGCCAACAAGCTAACGGGAGCTAGCATTCTTCTTCATCCCTGCTCCAAGGGTAACA
>NW_015150535.1:230000-232316 GCF_000732505.1 Cyprinodon variegatus
AAATGTTTAGCTGAAAGTGGTTTAATTTACAGGAAACACTGAATATAGAAGTAAAAACAAGTCTCATCCATAAAATGAGAATGAAAAATCCATTAATAATGTGTAAAAAGTTGAAATGGGTCAAAACAGTTCAATTTTAAGTAATTTTTTTAAGTAATTTTCTTGAAAAGGGCTTCAATATTTTACTACTTTAAAAAAAAGATTTATTATACTTTTTTAATTGAGTTTTTTTTTAAAAAGAATCAAAATGATTGATTTATTAAAATATAAAAAAAAAACTGTGAAACAAAGTTTCCCCAAAAATGTAACCATTGAATCAAGTTAGAAATTTTGTAAATTTTTATAATTTTCTTTTAATGATTTTCTGACATTGTGTCGTCTTTATTTAAAGTATAGAATCGAACCATTTGATACATCTAGAAATAGAACAGTAGGATAAAAATGGCCGCTCGGGTTCTGTTTTTGTGCTCCAGCTCTCATCCTCCCTTTGCCTGAACAGCCATCTGCTAGAGATGGAGGGAAGAGGTGAATTGTGTTTTCATGTGTCTGGATTGAAGCGAGGGGATGATGACGCGGTCGTCAAATCTCCAACTTAATCTCATCCTCAGTAACACCAGGTGGAATAAAAAGGAGCGGGTGAAAAATGCTCCTGGGTGACGGCATCACGATACATTTCTTAATTTGGGTTTTTAGTTATATAAATCTGATATAGATATAAACAGTATAAATTTAGGAAACCCAGAACAGAATATTGTCCAATCTACTGAACATTACTAGTCCATAAAATTTGTTAAATTTGTTTGTATAAAAAAAAAATCTAGATATTTTTAGAAGCTACAAACTCAACAGATAAAAAGTATATTAAATTAAACCAGGTGAATATCTCTCCCTGCTTGTATTCAGGCCATGGCTTCTCATCTCTGTTTGTCATTCTGCTCTTTCTTCTTTTCCTGATTTACTTTATTTATTCAAGAAGACAAACGCACCTTAGCCTGAAAGACTGTGTTCACAAATCCCATGATAGGTTACCAAAATAACTCACAGATCTGAAAATAAAGACAGAAGTCACGATGTATTCACATAACTCTTAAACCCTTAGTAAGACTGTAGGAAGTGCTTTATAATTAAGTTTCTATTATTGCCGCTGTAGTCTTTACAATATAGGGTTGTTATTTTGTTATTAAAGCCTCCTTTATTTTGCACTTCTCATCTTTAGTTAAAAAAAAGCCGATCCCAGCCATTTTTTTTTTTTAACCTGGCCGCAGCGAAGGTTGACAACACCAGTAAGATTTTAACCAAACCTTCACCTCTAAGATCCGCTCAATCAATAAAAAACAAAAAATGAATGAATTCAGATATATTCCGTAATGCAGAGGTCTTCAATAGGGGGTCCGCGACCCCTAGGGGGTCCACGGGGGTACTGCATAGGTTTTGGTTAATTAGACTTTTTTTTATATATAGACTTTTTTTTTTATAGTCCCACCTGCAATTTTTTCCACTAAATGAAATGTCTTTAAATCCACATTAACATGAATTCATCACACTGTAGTAAACAGATAAATGGAGGCGGAAGATGTCTTTCAGTCATCAGTGCACACATTCAGCGACACACAGGAGCTCTTTTAAGCTGGGCACCGTTTCATTCACAACACCTGTCCCATCAACCAGGAATCAGAATCAGAAATACTTTAATAATCCCAGGGAGAAATAACTTTAGTTACATGACTCCATCTGTAATAGAGTGACTATAGGACCAGTTTGACAGAAAACTATTTCATACAATATATGTTTATAATTATGGGGTCCCCGCTCCATCACTCCATCAGTTTGGGGGTCCTTGGCCTGGAAAACATTGAAGACCCCTGATTTAATGCCTCAGTACGCCTCCCTGCCCATGATTTTTTTTTTTATTAAAGTCAGAGAAATCATATTTAAATGTCAAATAATTCTGGCTCAAACATGTATATAAATGTGCTCTTTATCAGACTATATTGTCCCAAAAGTTAGAAAATTTCTATTTAAAGAAAAAATCCTGTCTTAAAATCATTATTTTTTTATTTTTTTTATTTTATCATTTTATGCCGGCCAGCTAGTTATACATCAGCTTGAACACCTAAATTTGGCCAATCATATATCACCGGTCATCTGTCAATCAAATTTTTCCAGTCATAGCATCTTGATTCATATGTCGCAGCTAATAAATGCAACGGTTGAAATCAGAATCCTTTCCTTTCCCATTGAGTTGCGTCCCAGTGTTCACGGGGATGGACGTCTGTGTCTTCAGCAGGCGTAGAGCTAACAGAACTGGCAGCGTTG
>NW_015150535.1:234101-235732 GCF_000732505.1 Cyprinodon variegatus
AATAAAGGCCTGGACCGCGATGCACTTGAGTGAAATAAAGGCCCGGGCCTATATTAGAGAATTTACGGTAGTTTCATACAATATATAATAAGGGGGTCCCCCTCCGTCTCGCTATCAGTTTGGGGGTCCTTGGCCTGGAAAACCTTGAAGACCCCTGATTTAATGCCTCAGTACGCCTCCCTGCTGGTGATTATTTTTTTTTTTTTATTGTAAAGTCATAGAGAAATCATAATTAAATGTCAAATCCTTCTGGCTTAAACATGTATATAAATGTACTCTTTTATCAGATTATATTGTCCCAAAAGTTAGAAAATTTCTGCTAAAAAAAAAAAATCCTGTCTTAAAACTTGTTTTTTTTTTCTCATTATTTTATGCAGGCCAGTTAGATGAATTTAGGTGTACAAGCTGACGTATAACTGTCTTCCGTCAATCAAATTTTTTCGGTCATAGCATTTTGATTCAAATGTCGCAGCTAATATACGCAACAGTTGAAATAAGAAATAAGTTTAATTTCCTTCACCATTGAGTTGCGTCCCAGTGTTCACGGGGATGGACGTCTGTGTCTTCAGCAGGCGTAGAGCTAACAGAACTGGCAGCGTTGCGAGGCAATAGCTCAAACATGTACGGCTGGAAGCCTTCTACACCAAACCAAGCTTCTGCCGCCCTGGCGTCCTCTTCCACAACAACTTTGTCCCGCTTTCCTCCTCTAAATAAAAAATTGATGACGGAGGAGACTCATCCACGACCTCCGACACTAAACTCTCCCTCTCTTGCATGTTTCCGCTGTCCATAGCGTTCCTTGACAGTGTCGTTTCTAAAGGGCTGGTTATACTCCTGCGGCAGTGTGTCGAAGTGAGCTTGAAGCAGACATTTTTGATTTATGCAAGATTTTGAAACGTATGCGTAGTATTTGTTTACTGCAACACCTACGCAGACAACCTCGTTTCGAAGAATAAATCAGCCTTAAGTCACCAAGTGCTACTTGGTCATAATGGAATTTTTTATTGGGAACCTATTAGCACTAAGTTACTAACTGGTTAGCAAGATGCTTCTGACATTTCTTTTTTACCTTTGGTTTCATTTCATGGGGAATCCTCCCGACAGACAAACCTGGATTGTTCTCGATGTATTCTTCCCGTTTACACTCTTCTTTCTGCTTTCAGGATTCCAAAATGGGTTTCGGCATCGCAGTGTCTGGAGGACGGGACAACCCAAACGATGAGACTGGCGAGACGTCCATCGTGGTGTCGGACGTCCTGCAGGGAGGCCCCGCCGAGGGACTCTTGTTGTGAGTATCTTTGGTTTCTGTAGTGAAAGAGCGAAGCAGCTGCGTCTGGCTTCATTTGAACTTCTTCTCCGTTTGTGTCTAGTGAGAAAGATCGGGTGATTATGGTGAACAACATGTCCATGGAGGGGGCGCTGCACTCCGCCGCTGTGCAGACCCTCAGGAAATGTGGAAAAACTGCAAAAATTGTAAGATCACCGTTTAACCTCTATGCATCACAGGGTTCCTACACAGACTGGAATATAATTTTAGGATTTTCCAGGTCAGAAAAAAGTTAGAATAAAAAAAACATGGAATATCAATTTTCCAGATATTGGTCCATCCTGGTTTATTCTGATTTTCCTTC
>NW_015150535.1:235964-237233 GCF_000732505.1 Cyprinodon variegatus
GTCCTTCTTTCCTTTCTTTGCATCCTTTAAAGTTCAAAACAAACAAGACTTACTGTTTTGTCTTCTGTTTTTAAACAGACTGAAAAGTCCATCCTGGAAAATTGTGGAACTTTCCATGAAGGATGTGTAGGAGCCCTGATGTTTTAGAAACCTCAGAGAATAAGAAGCTTTCTCCTATTTATTTTATTTATTTACATTTTTTTTTTGTCTTGTGCAGACGGTTAAGAGACCCCGAAAGGTTCCGGTCAATGTGATGCCCCGCCCTCCTTCCCCTGAAGTCTTCAGCAATGACAACTACAGCGACTACAACTACGACCCGGACCGCCGCAGCATGACCAGCGGGCGGGACAACAGCGTGGAGAGGGAGCGCCGAGGCTACATGGATTCTGGCTACCAGACCCGTGATCGGAACTACGACCGCGGCAGGAGCGCCGAGAGGGACCTGAGCCCCGACCGCAACTACAGACGAGACGGCAGCAGGGGGCGCACTCTGGATCGCAGCCCCGACCAGCGCTACAAGAGCGAGCATACGCTGGACCGCGACTACAGCCCAGACAGAAGATACCGCAGCGAGCGCGCCTTAGAGCGGGACTACAGCCCCGACCGGCGCTACCGCAGCGAGCGCACCCTCGACCGAGACTACAGCCCGGATCGACGCTACCGCAGCGAGCGGACGCTGGACCGCGCCCACAGCCCCGAGTCGCGCTACAGCCCGGGACGAGGCCAGAGGCGCGACCCGAGCTTTGAACGAGGGCGGGACCAGAGGTACAACGAGCCCATAAGGCGAACCGCCAGCAGGGACCGGCTGGACCGCTCGCCATCGCCGCCTCCGGCTCCCATCCCGCTGCCCCGCCCCGCCCGCGATCTGGAGCCTCTGGAGAAACCTGTGAATGTGCTGCTGCTGAAGAACCATCCCAACGAAGGTGAGAAACATCAAACGCTGCAGTGCCTGGTGTGAAATGTTAGCGAAAAGTAGAGCCCGACCGAAATGGGATTTTAAAGGCTGGAATAGATTATTAGGGCTTTAAAAAAAACAATATCCAATATAAATCGTCCAGAATCTAAAAAAACAAAACAACATGGACATAAACAGGATATAAACTGTCCTACTATAGTCCAACTCAAACTCTCAGAATAACCAGAAATATGATTGAAGACACTGACCACTAAGTATCCTGATCGTCCCAAAGAGGTTTGGGAAAATATTATTTGTGGTTTTTGGAAATTTTAATGAGATGCTGTGCTGTGAGGCTCTGACTCTCAAGTCTG
>NW_015150535.1:239131-240624 GCF_000732505.1 Cyprinodon variegatus
TATCGTGCATCCCTAATTTAAAGTAATTTTTGTGGTGTCTGTATTGGTGTTTGAATATTCCAGTAGCGTCTCCTGCTTTAAAAGCTGCCAACCGGTTGGTTTAACTAAAACCCTCTACAGTCAACAGAACCTGCTTCTTTAATGTCGTTTCAGATGACAGCAGCTGATAATTCATTCATTAATCTGGAATGTGCAACATTGGTTTACAGGAAATTAATCTCTTATTCTAGTTGGAAACATTTATTCTGAGGAGAACGGCTCTTAAAGCTTCTCAAACGATGTTTAATTCCTCCACCCTAATCTTAGCTTTTAATACAGAACTTTATTTCAGTCAATAGACAATAATAATAATAAATGTGCAATATAATTTTATTCAGTGACATGCGTAGTATTTCTAATTAAAGATACATGTGAAGCTACAGGAGGAGCTGGGATAGAACGTATTGATGGACAAAATATTTAAAGATGTTTATGCATTTGTGGTGTAATAACTGCTCTGTGATGGTTGACCTGTTGGCTAACAGAAACTCAACACTCCAGTTAAAGATGAATCGGTTTTTAAATTAGTTGATGATTATTTCAATGATGGATTAATCAGGATTTATCCACCGGACTGTTGCTGTTCAGGTGTTTCTCCATCTCTGGTCCTTCATCCTTAAATCACTGATCCTTCTAGGTCGAACCAGGAGGAGGGCTTTGTAAAAAAGAAGCAGAAAATAACCAGAGCTGATATGTTTCTCTGATGATTAATCCGTTCTTTTTTATTTTTTCCCTTTTTTCCCCCCAGAGTACGGCCTCCGTCTGGGCAGCCAGCTCTTCATCAAGGAGATGACGAGCACCGGACTCGCTGGTAGAGATGGAAACCTGAAGGAGGGGGACATTATCCTGAAGGTACGCCTTCAGATAACCGCTAAAGACCCATCCGTCACAGAGCGTTTTATCTGTAGTGTTTAATGAAGTGCTAATGAAACCAAGAAAAGAAATTAAACAATGGGAAGTATGTGTGCTTGACTAGAGGTGGAAATTTCAGAAGGAAGACGTGAGATAATTTTTAGGTACAATATTATGTTTCATAGATTAATTAACAATGGTTAACAATCAGAAAATGTAAGGCTAGGTGCGCGGTCTCTGGGAATCCCCAGCAGCAGCTGCCTCATCCCCGCCGCCTCTTTGATGTTTCCTCCTACTGTTGGCGGCGGCTGGAAGTAGATGTTAGTGGGGTTTTTTAGGTATGTGGTACAAACTGGAGGCGCCAAGATAATAAAAGCAAACATATTTTGCCGACAGGTTTCAATATTTGAAGTTAATTTAGGCGTTAATGAACAGTTTCACTGGAGTGATCAAAGGGCTCTTCATCAGCAGCTGTGTGTCTCTGCCTTACTTCCTTCCTTGCTTCCTTCCCTGTTTTATTACCTTCCTTGCTTCCATCCCTGTTTATTACCTTCCTTGCTTCCTTCCCTGTTTTATTACCTTCCTTGCTTCCATCCCTGTTT
>NW_015150535.1:241362-244609 GCF_000732505.1 Cyprinodon variegatus
TTCCTTCCTTCCTTCCTTCCTTCCTTCCTTCCTTCCTTCCTTCCATAGTTTTAGACGTTTTATCTTTAGGCTTTGTTGATGAATCCTGGTTTGTTTCCTGATGACCCAAAGGTCCAATCTTTCCACTCTTCCAGATCAACGGCACGGTAACGGAGAACCTGTCCCTCAGCGACGCCGGGAAGCTGATCGAGAAGTCGCGCGGGAAGCTGCAGCTGGTGGTGCAGAGGGACCGGCGTCAGATCCTGATCCGAATCCCTCCGATGGTGGACAGCGACTCCGAGCTCGATGGTGAGAGACCCTCGAAACAGAAAGGCAGCAGGACCTACCCGGTGTGAATGCCCTTCGTCGCCGTCACCATCATCATCGCCATCATCATATCAAAACAAATCTATTAAAAAGATAAAAACCCACCGCATGTGAACTTCCATTTGTAACAATCAGCCAGTAAGAGGAAATTATTTCAGATTGTTGCCAATTATTTTTGCTGTAATCTGTTTTACGCTCATTAAATAAAAGCTTTTACTCACATCCGCTTTTAGTCGTATTTAAATACCACTTCCTGTACAACAGCCATCGTAGCTCCTCCATCCGCACTCTTTTATACCTGTTTTTATTGTCACATGACCCAGACAGCAGACTGCTATTGGTCAGGTCCGCTTTAGATGAGTGGTGTGAGTGGATTGTTGGTTTCAGGGAGGAGGAATAGCCCAAAGACCTGTGACCCACTTTGTCTGCTTTCATGTGTGTGAGTGTGTGTCTTCATGTGTGAAAGAGTTCATTCCCCTCCAGCAGGGTGATCTAATCCCCAAACATAATCCTGCTGTTGGATATGACAGCCTTTCATTATGTTCAGGTTCTGCTTGCTGCAGAAAACGCACTGTAAGGTTTCTGTAGTGTTTTGTTTTTTAAGCACCAAGTAGAAACCTTCCTCTTCATTCTCCATCCTGCTGCTTTATTCTATGTTCGTTTCTGACATCCGGATCTTATGCTTTAGTTAGTGGGAACACTAAGCGATTTGATCCCCTTTCTCTAAAACTGCTTTATTTTTTAACTTCAAATTGAAGTGATGGAGTAGAAAAGCAGCATCAGTGGAACGTGCTTCGTTTTAGTCCTGCAGATTAGTCATGTTTCTGGTTTTATTTCTGAATTTGGAGAGAGTCGCTGGGCTGCAGAAAAGAGACATTTTTCACGTCGTCTGTCGTGTTTTGCAGATATCTCTGAGATCGAGTCGTACCGCTCTTACTCTCCACAGGATGACAGACGAGGCCACCACTCAGACCTCTCTTCCCACTCCTCCAATGAGAGGCTCCGAGACAAACCCAGGTATGCGCTCATGCAGCCAAATAAAAGCTCACTTTGGTCTATTTTCAGCCGCAGTATTTTGTCCAACATAACAGTTTCGTGGCGTTTTTTTTTAGCTTCGGTTTAAGGTTTTCAAAATGAAGACTCGACTCGCCTCCTTTTATCTCTCCTCCGTACACATCTGAGCCCAGAGGTTTACATACAGTGAAAAGCGCTTTATTCTCCATGTCAGACTTTAAATCAGACCAAACTTCTCCTGTTTTAGTTTGTTTAGTTTTACCAAAATCATTTCTATTTGCTAAACGTAAGAAACATCAGAATTTTTAACTCTTTAAATTCAGAACCTTACATTTCCTTTATGACTCCAGCTTCAACAAAGTTGCTGGATTTTTTAATCTTGCTGGCAAAACCGGTTTAACTGGATCGATTTCATTCCTTCCACATCTAATTAATTAACTTCCTGAATTTGTTACGGTTTTCTTTATAACTTAATAAATATCCATCTATCCGTTGTTTTATTTACCTGCTTACCCTCTGATGGCTCTGGATCCGATCTCCAGAGGGCGCGAGGCGGGTCGTTAGGGTGGAAAGTATTTAAATCATTTTGTTTGAGCCACTATTTTCATTTAAATTAAAAACAAACGTGTTTATGCACATAAAAACATAATATACAGGATTAGTTTTGATAAATGCTTTTAATTTTATAAAATAGTTGTAAAATGTCTAATTTATTTCTTCAAATATTACATTTGATATCATTTCTGTTTTAAACACTTAATATTTCAGCGTTTCCGCTTTCTTTTCACTTTCATTCACCTTGGCAGTTTTATTTAAAGTTGTAAAAAAAAAAAAACAGATCCACAAACCATGTTTTAGTTTAAAGGCAAACATTTAATTCTACACTGGAAAAATGATCTAGAAATTATTAAACGTTTCTTAAATTAAGTGTATTTACCCTTATTTTGAGTGGGTAAATGAGGTAGTTTGCCAATGGAATGAATATTTTTACTCTTAAAATAAGATATTTAGATAAAATGCACTTGAAATGCAATTGCATTTTCTTATTTTAAATGTAAATCTCTTTTATCTCCTAAATCCGAGAACAAATGCACTTATTTTAAGAAAAAATGACTCATCTAGATTTGGATTTTTTCCAAAGTACAAGGTTTCTATGCGTTTGTATTTCTTTGAAGCAAAACTATAACGATTAACCATGTCATTAAAATGTTGAAATACAAATTAAATTAAACTTTATGAAATCTGACTTTTTATCCGTTGCCCGATCCACACTGCATGGAACTAATTTTATCAATATGACAATAATCAGGCAGACAAGTGATTGAATCACCGGTGATCAGGTCATTATTTTAGTGCAAAACTGTCAAAGATAATAGAATAGAAATAGAATTCAAAATCCCTTCTTGTTCCACAATGGGGAAATTCTTGTGTTAACAGCAGCAAAAAGATTATTGAAAAAAATAAATACGTATAACATAATAGTGAAGAGTTAAAAGATAAACAATAAAATAAGAGATTAGATTAAAAACTCTATGTACTTTATTCCTGCTTTTTAATCCAGGGCGGAATGCGTTCGCTCTGGGAAAACGGAGCGTGTCTCCTCTCTGCTCTTTCGGCTCTAACTGCATGCAAGGCTTTGAGGAAAGTGCAGCTGCCTGTGAGGCAGCGCTGAGGGAAGCAGAGAGACTCACGGCAGCTCTGGCTGCTGTCGTTGAATAGGAGCGATAAAACAGTTGCTGCTTTTAAAATGATGTCACTAAACTCACCAAAAGGAAAAGTCACTAAATTTGTCGCTTATTGATTTAAAAAAAAAAAAGGTCCCTAGATGCGTTTGAAAAGTCTCCAAATATCTAAACCACCTCACTAAGGCCCCGTCCACACGAAGTCAAAACGAACACGAAACGCTAATATTTTCCAGAACGTTTGT
>NW_015150535.1:245736-249268 GCF_000732505.1 Cyprinodon variegatus
TAATATTTATTAAAAATCGATTTCTTTAAATGATTTTCATTCTGAACATGTTGCATGTTTTTATGATAAATTACATCTACCGGAAACCCTGGTCTATATATATCTGAGACCTTTAAGAGAATTCACTGCCTCTGGAAGAAGCAGTTCTCCTCTAAACCAGAAGGTGGCAACAGTGATATAATCATGCTAAATGTCCTCCTTTGAAACATATTAACCAAAAACCGACAACAAAAATACTGCAACTAATTATTCACGGCGACATAAAATAAAGAGGACGAATGCATGTTTAGGTTTTATGGAGGTACAGTTTGTTTCTGCAGTTATCTAGGAGTCTTCTGCGTAATTAAAGATGATCAACTGCTCAACCCATTAAATGTTTAATTTAAACAGCACATATATATGTGCGTGTAGACTTATCATCATGGAGCTCCAGAAAATCTAGTCTGTTTTCAGTGGTATGTTTTGAAAATATAAATGATATAGTGCGTTATTTTCTTTTATCATTTTTCTGCCCCCACCCTTTCAGTGCACATTGGACCCTCCCTGGCGCCTCCATGAACATTTTCTAGAACCACCATAGCTGACACTTGACCAATCACTTTGGCTACGTTCACACTGCAGCCTGAAGTGACTCAAATCAGACTTTTTTTTTTTTTTGGCCCATATGCGACCTGGATCTGATCTTTTCATGGCAGTCTGAACATCACAGATCCGATTTTTTTCCAATGCCACCCAGGACACTTGGCTATGTGGTCATGAATCTGATCTTTTCAAATGCAACCTGTGTCTGAACAGCCAGGTCGCATTCATCCGACCTGAACCTCATTAATACATGAAAAAGGTCACTATTCTGGGTCTTGGTATGAAGAAGCGGCAAGAAAAACAACCATGGCGGACGATGATGCGGAGAGCAGTATTTATGTTTAACCATCTTGAAAAGATTGAGTTTTTATGGTTGGGAAAGATCGCTAGATGCGCTCCAGCAATACCATCCATGTTTACTTCCTTAAACACAGAGCACGCTCGCTTGTGGTGTCATCGCGTCCTCTACTGCGCATGCGGGACACTTGCGTTGAATGACTTCAGTTCACACAGGAGATCACAGACAAGCGCATTTATTTGGAAATATGAACGGCAACGCAAAGAAATCGGAATGGAGCATTAAGTCCTGCAGTGCGAACGTAGCCTTAAACCACAAAGCAAAAAGAGAACCAGAAGCAGGAGTTAAAAGTGCTGCAGCTGTCTAATTGAATAAGCATTAAACCATTGGTGGGCAATTCCAGTTCCTGAGGGCTGCTATCCTGCAAATTTAGGAGGTGTCCTTTGTCCAACACACCTGAATCAGGTAATAAGATGATTGAGAGGACTACAGAAACAGAAAACATACTGAGGAGGTAATTCAGCCATTTGATTCAGGTGTTTTGACTAAAGACGAATATAAAAGCTGCAGGATAGCAGTCCTCAGGAACTGTCATTTGCCTACCCCTTTAAAATGATATGTTGATAAAACACCTGTTTGTTTTATTTAAAGTGTTTAGTTTTCTTTATTTGGGAGCTCTGTTACCTTACAATTCACTCTTGGACTCTGCTGAAGTGACCTGGGATTTTTAGGGTCACATTGCTGGACTCTAACCGTTTTTTAATTTTTGTACCCCATGAATAAATTTGTCCCAGATTTTTTGGGGGGTTTTTTTGGGACCGAGAACACGACCTTGTGGCACTCCTAAGATGTTTTTGAGTTCAAGAGTAGAAACATTTCCTGCTCCCAACTGTAAGTTTTTGTTATCAGAGAGGAGCCTTCTAACAGGCTGGCGAAAATGGGCGCCATGCCAACACCTTTCAAAGGTCTGGATAGACGGGAAGACTCATCCCCTCTACCTCCAGAGAGGGACGAACCTCGATCCGAGACGCCGCCAGGTAAGCTTCATGCTGCCCCTAAAGACGTTAAAACAAGCCAAGTATGGCGAGATGTAGCAAACCTAATTGTTTGATTGAATCTTTTCAGCGGCAGCGGTCAGCCCAAGGGTTCTGGTTCCCCCGAGGGTTCAGGCTCCCCCAAAGGTGCCTCTAAAGCCCAGCTTGGAGGATCAGGAAGTCTACGGGTAAGTGGTTCACTAATATGAGTGAAGAAAAGTTAAAGAGACCATTGGTTTAACTAATCTGTTTCTTTGGTAACTAAGGCCGAACACGGTGATGGTTCGTTTCAAGAAGGGCGACAGCGTGGGCCTGAGGCTGGCGGGAGGCAATGACGTCGGCATCTTCATCGCTGGCGTTCAGGAGGACAGTCCAGCCGAGCAGGAGGGTCTGCGCAAAGGAGATCAGATCGTAAAGGTACCAAACTCAGCTCCTCGTTTCTAATCTACAAATGGAATAGATGTAGTAGAGGGACGAGGAAAAGTTGAATACTTGAAATGCAACTTTTGCTGATAAGTAGTTTATCAATATGGAAATGAACCCATTGATGTGTAATGTCGTCTATTTCAGGTCAACAGTGTAGACTTCAGAGGGATGGTGCGGGAAGACGCCGTCCTCTTCCTCCTAGAAATCCCTAAAGGAGAAGACGTCACCATTCTTGCTCAAAGCAAACCTGAAGGTTGGTACCAGGATAGCTGACGGCTACTAAAACGTTTGTGTTGAAGAAAAGAAACAGAGATATTCTGACATAATGTTTGCTGGTGAGGATTCTCAGTCATTCAGGTCAAAAGTTAAAAAGCAATCCTCTGGACTTTTTCAAGTTTGAAAAAACCAGGACGTTTTTGTCAGTTCAAAATGTCAGAAATAGCCTGTTCAACCAGGCCACCAATTCCCTCTAACTACCCCCAACCCCCCCCTTACATAGACGGGTATCAGGTAATGCAGGCCAACAGAGAACCCAAACGACTCCATTTTCCTAATGCTGCGTTCACACCGGACGCAGCAGGCACGACAGAAGCAGCGAGTTTACATGCAAAGTCAATGGTTGACGCGCGTCAAGGCACAGCAAAAGGTCCCGCGGCGCGTTTTGAGCAGCAGGAGCAGCGCGTCGGGCGCGTTTAAGCATCTGACGTGCATGGCGCGCCGCAAACGCGCTGCTGCTCGAGATGGAAAAATTGAATTTTTGCTGCTCGACGCACTGCGTCAACCAATCAAAGAAGCTGAACTGGGAGCTGACAGAGAGAAAGACACATCGCAGATGATACAGAGCGCTGTGATCACTCCTCTGAAACAGTTTATTGACGCATGAATTAACTAAAAATGCAGAAATCTGCCGGCAGAATATGTTCGCGTTTATTATCCTGGTGCCTGCAGATCGGATTATTTAGATGAAAAACAGCTACCAGCCGCCGCAGTGAACCGCGACGAGGCGACCCGCCAGAGGCTGCTGATGAAGGGATTCCTACTGTCAGAGTACCGCTGGTATGTGGGGGTCTGAGCAGCTCCGACAGAAATAATATTGGAAGGCAGGATGATAATCTGAATGAACTGACTGCACTGATTACGTTTTGAGGTGGATTTTCTCACTTTAAAATTATATTATATTTATATTAAAACT
>NW_015150535.1:250170-253682 GCF_000732505.1 Cyprinodon variegatus
GTTTTTAAGTTTAAAGATAATAGCTAGAAGTTTATCTCCTTCTGACCGGTAAATGGAGCACACTGCTCCCCTCTTTCAATACCACAGTATGCCCCAACGGCGACAGTGGCTTGTTGGAGTTTGTCCTTCAACTGGAAGGTTTTCTGTTCAAGTCCCGGTCTGGTTTTCAGTGTTGTTGTATCCTTGGGCAAGACACTTCACCTGCATTGTCTGTTGCTGGTGGTCAGAGGGCCCGGTGGAGCCAGTGTACAACACCCTTGCTTCTGTCAGCGAGCCCCAAGCAGCTGTGGCTACAATGTAGTTTGCCGCCATCAGTGCATGAATAAGTGAATACTGAATGTATTGAAGAGTGCTATGGTGAAGTCCTTTGACTTGATAAGGCCATTTATGCCTGCCAATTCCCATGTCTGCTAATGCTAATGCTAACCTTTGGTGACATTTAACTGTCCTTCCATCTTCAGCATTTTAAGACCAACTTGTATTCCTAGAATTAAAGCAGGCTGTGCTTTTTTTTGAAGTAAACAAGATGGAGGTAAAGAAAAACATCATGTGATTTATCTTTGTCGTTCTTAGTTTACGAGGATATTCTCTCATCCGGACGGGGAGACTCTTTCTTCATCAGAACCCATTTTGAGTACGAGAAGGAAACTCCGCAGAGCCTCCCGTTCACCAGAGGAGAGATCTTTAAAGTCACCGACACGCTCTACGACGGTAAGCTGGGCCACTGGTTGGCGATCCGAACAGACAAGGACAACCAGCTGCTGGAGAAGGGAATCATCCCAAACAAGAGCGGGTGAGTATATCAGAGGAATGAAACCGTTAGCTGCTTCGCACAGAAAACCTCTGACTGGGTTCTGGTTTTTACGTCACAGAGCAGAACAGATGGCCAACGTTCAGAACGCCGCTCGGGCGGCATCCGGCAGCGACAGAGGAGACTTCTGGAGGCTGAGAGGTCAAAGGGCGGCCAAGAAGAAAGACCTGCGTAAGAGCAGAGAGGACCTGAGCGCCACGCCGGTCACCACCAGGTTCCCCGCCTACGAGAGAGTGGTTCTCCGTGAAGGTACTGGACTAATCTTACCTCAGGTTTGTCCTTTTCTGTCCCCGTCTGTAAATCCTGACGTCGCGGTTCTGTTCTGTTCTGTTAGCTGGTTTCAGGAGACCTGTTGTGATATTCGGGCCCATTTCCGACATAGTGAACGAGAAGCTGGCCGCCGACCTTCCCGACGAGTTCATCATCGCCAGTAAGTCTTCTCAACATTCGGGTCAGTTTGTCTAAATGTTTGAAACCATCTGAAAATAATTTATTGCTGCGATTTCAGAAAAAAAATCCATTTAAATTAAACCCTTAATGGTTCAGGTCTTTATCGAGTCGTTTTTAGCTTTTCTTACTCCAGCAGCAACGACCAGGTTCTGAACTCAAACCTGTTGGTCGCTGCTCCTCAGGGAGATTGAAATTCATCTCAGGTTTTCACCAAAATCCTGAATCCAAAAATCCAACAACTTGTGAATTTGGGCCGTTATAACCAGGATTGGCAGGAATTTGGGAATAAGATATCCTTTAAATGAGGGTATTTAATGAATTAATCACATCCTAATCAAATTTTAATTATACAGAAACCCTTTTTGCAATGAAATCAGTGAATAAATCACCATATGAGCACAACTCAAATATTTTTCTTTTTAATCCAATTTTTAGGTAATAAAATAAAGCCATCAGATTGGTTTAATCATTTACACTGGAAAAATTATCTAGAAATAAGTAAAAATGTCATAAATTAGGTCTATTTACCCTTAATTTGAGTAGGTAAATTAGATCATTTGCCAATGGAATGAGTATTTTTACTCTTAAAATAAGACAATTAGATAATATGCACTTGAAACAAGACAATGCAATTGTGTTTTCTTATTTTAAGTGTAAATTGTCTTGTTCCATTGGCAAAATGTCTCTTTTACCTCCTCAATCCAAGAACAAATGCACTTATTTTAAGAAATTATTTTATAGATTTAGATTTGTTCCAGTGTATCTTTTTTTAATCTGCTGATATTTTAAGCAAATTCTTTGAAAATCTATTTATATAGAAGTGGGAACTGTCTTCTGATGAATTAGGAACAAGTGTAAAATATTGCTTATGTAGAGGTTAGTTTGTTAACATCCGTGCTGCAGCATCATTAGTCGCACTGAGATGGTTTTTAAGCTGGAATATCCCATTGGGTTTAGAGTTATGGGAAATTTCTCCCATCAAAAACAATGAAATTTTATCTCTAAGTTTCAAAATGATGCTCAAAAAGAACGTAGAACTCTGAACGTTTGCTTCCAGTCGGTGAAGATTGGATTCTGGAAAAGTTTAGCCGAAAAAAACAAAGGAAAATCTCTCTCTGTTTTAGAAACGGAGCCCAAAGATGCAGGAAGTGAGAAGTCTTCCGGAGTGGTGAGACTGAACACCATCCGTCAGATCATCGAGCAGGTTGGATTTTTATTCCAGAAATCAGGAACCAAAAGCTCCTAATTCATGACGCTAACCTGCGCCATCTTGTCTGCGCAGGACCTCCACGCGCTGCTGGACGTGACGCCCAAAGCCGTGGACACCTTGAACTACACCCAGTGGTATCCCATCGTCATCTTCCTCAACCCGGACAGCAAACAAGGCGTGAAGACCATGAGGAACCGCCTCATGCCCGGATCCAACCGCAGCGCCCGGAAGCTGTATGAGCAGGCCGTCAGGCTGAGGAAGACCTGCTCCCACCTCTTCACCGGTCAGTCAGGCATCAGCACGCCCTCTGACCCCGCCCCTCTCAGTTCACTCATCCTCTGTCATGTATGTTTTTTTGTCTCCAGCCTCTATCGATCTGAACGCGTCCAATGACGCCTGGTACGGCAGCGTGAAGGACTCGATCCGGGAGCAGCAGAGCAGAGCGGTGTGGGTGTCTGAGGCGAAGGTGAGTCGCTCAGATTCTCCGGAGATCCTGTGGCGTCTAAAGCCCGGCCTACACTGTGATATTTTCAATCGTTGCACGTAGCTAGAGCTCACACTGTGCGACGAAACCGCAAGATTCATAAGTTCACAGCTCATAATGTATGTTCTCACACTGAGCGACCCGACGCTCTGATGCGATCTACCTGCTCACACTGTACGTCTGAAAACAATGTCGTACTCTGCTCCGCGGTAAGATGGCGCTACTCGGACTCGTCTATCCGGAACTATTTCACTAGAGTGAAACGTGCTGGCTTTGAAAATTGTGAAATTTTGTGCTGAAAGCCTTAAGAAGAAAAGGCGACGATGTATTTGGAAAAAAGACATGGCTGAGCAAACATGGCTACTACAGTCTGGCAATTTTACAGAAAGAACTCCATTTCACTCATTGCACCCCCGCCATGCTTCCTCATCTGAGAGGAAGAAGAAGAATCCTTGTTTGCCCACACTGCAAAAACGATCCTAAAATGAGTAAAAATATCCTTAAAATAAGTGTATTTACCCTTAATTTGAGTGGGTAAATGGGACAATCTGCCAATG
>NW_015150535.1:255654-259857 GCF_000732505.1 Cyprinodon variegatus
CCGGAAAAGGTAGGTACCAGTGGGAAACATGAGACATCGCTGATTGGACGACGGCGCCGTTTGACCCTGGCACCCCAAACATAGCTGCCGTTATCCAGGAATATTTTGAATCAGGACATACGTACGAGGTGATACTGGATATGCTCAATACTGATCACGAAATTTCAGTTAGTTTGCGTACACTGAAGACACACTTAGGTTAATGTAATTGTGTTTTTCTTAATGTAGTTGCGCTTTTAGATTTGTAGTTGCAGTTTGCACTTCAGGGCCACCGTATATCTGACAGCCAAACAGCTTTGCTTTCACAAGCAGAACATCATAATGGTTGCCGTAAGCTTTCTATTTGTACCTGTATATAAAACTTAATGAAACATTCAGGGAGTAAAATCGTACTAAACAGACACAGAGATAAGTTTATTATTTTATTTGTTTACAAAGGTCAAGTTTAACATATTGCAGTGATTTATTTCTTAGGTTTTGTTTCCTTTGTGCCAAATCTAGTGTTTTGATTGAAAGTTTAGTGGAAGGAAAACATCTGGTAGAAAAAGCTGCACTAATAGTGATAACTCATTAAGTGCTTCAGTCCACCTTGTAAATAAATCCCTTCAGATGGACGGCTCAGAGGAGGACCTGGATCTCCATGACGACCGCATGTCCTACCTGTCTGCCATGAGCGCAGACTACCTCAGCATGGACAGCCGTCTGACCAGCGACTATGACGACACGGCGGACGAGGGCGGGGCCTACACGGACAACGAGCTGGACGAGCCGCTGGACGAGCCTCAGCCCGTCTCGGCCATCAGCAGGTCGTCGGAGCCCGTCCTGCCCGAGGAACCGCGGCGGATGAAGCGGGCCGGGAGCAGAGAGGTTCTGAACAGGGAGCCCAGCCCCCCGCCGTCATTCGTCCCTGAACCTCCAAAGGTCAGAAGCATACCTCCCCACCCCCCCACCATCCTAAACCTCCCAATAAGCTGGTTCTCAGATGGGACGTTCCTCTCCCCCAGCAGGTGCGCGCTCAGACCCGGACCGACTCGACGCGGAGCTACGAGTCCCACTCCAGCAGCACCGTCAGCAGCATCGACGCGGCGGCCGGAAGCAGGCCGGCCCCCCCGCCGGTGGCCATGAAGCCCAGCATCGGGCGCCTGCACCAGTCGTCAGAGGAGAAGGTTCCGGCGCAGGAGCAGAACGAGGACGACCCGGCTAACAAGTCCTTCCTGGGAAAGGTCAGAACCAGCGGAACAAATCCTCCTGCTTTTTTACTCCGTTCCTCCTCTCTGCTTCACTCAGTAAACTCTTTTCTTTTCTTCCTCCTTTGCTTTTTTTCTCTCTGCTGTTATGAACTAGAGAATGACCAATCAGGTAACTCCATGTGTTCACAAGAAAAAAACATTTCATTTCTGTTGTTTCCAGTTGTCTCTTTCTGGTCAGAATCAGTTGAACTGTGATCAGCGAGTAGCTGAGGATAAATTCAGGGTTTTACTGCAATATTCGCTTCCTTTAAGGGATTAGAGGGTTTTCCTGAAAGAAATTTATTTAAAATTTGACAGAAAAAGTTTGATAAATTTAAAATGACAAACACGTGTTATGTTTTTATTTATTTTTCAGTGTTTTTTGTTTTTGTGTTTTACATTTATACAATATATGTTATGTTTTAAATCCATTTAGTTTAGAATTTTTATATATATATATATATATATATATATATATATATAAATAAATAATAGTTCTCTATGGAATTACAGTAGTATTCATTCAAAATTTCCCCACTTTCCTTGCTCGGCCCTTGGCTGTTCCCCTATAATTCCCTTTTAAAGTGGTAGGGAAGTCATATTTAAATGTCAAATCATTCTGGCTTAAACATGTATATAAATGTACTTTTTATCAGACGATATTGTCCCAAAATTTAGAAAATTTCTATTTAAAAAAAATCCTGTCTTAAAATCTGTATTTTTTATCTTATGCAGGCCAGTTATAACGTCAGCTTGTACACCTAAATTCGGCCAATCATATATCAATGCTCATCTGTCAATCAAATGTTTTCAGTCATAGCATCTTGATTCATATGTCGCAGCTAATATACGCAACGGTTGAAATCAGAATCATTTCCTTTCCCATTGAGTTGCGTCCCAGTGTTCACGGGGATGGACGTCTGTGTCTTCAGCAGGCGTAGAGCTAACAGAACTGGCAGCGTTGCAAGGCAAGGGCTCAAACATGGACGGCTGGAAGCCTTCTACACCAAACCAAGCTTCTGCCGCCCTGGCGTCCTCTTCCACAACATCTTCGTCCCGCTTTCCTCCTCTAAATAAAAAATGGATGACGGAGGAGACTCATCCACGACCTCCGACACTAAACTCTCCTCCTCTTGCATGTTTAAAGCATCTTGCTAACTGGTTAGCAACTTAGTGCTACTTGGTCCCAATGGAATTTCCCATTGGGAACCTACTAGCACTAAGTTGCTAACTGGTTAGCAAGATGCTTTAAACAAACCAGCAACAATCAAACTTGCTTGTGAACTTTCTGAAACAACAATGTCGCCCCCCTTCCTAACGGACCAATCATATTCACTTTATTCACTAGTGTAAAGTCGTGCACCACTCGGGAGAATTCAGAAATGCAAACATTGGAACAGCCGCTTCCCTACGACTTTAAGCATCTAAAATATTGTTTCTGTCATGATTTGAGGACATTAAGATCTAAAGAGAAGCGCCATCTCCTGGTCAGACCCTGTAATTCAGTGAAAGGGAGGAATCAGAGTAAAATGTGCATTCTGATGAGAAGGCCAGTGGCTTTGACAGGGAAGGGCCATTTTGAATGGCTGCTACTGTATTAAAGCATCTTAAAAGTTGCTGCAGGAGAAAGAAGGTGCATTTATTACTAAATAATTCATAAAGAATCTCATTAATATGTAGGAACCCACAGTCTCATTACCTCCATTATACGTGTTAGCTTCATAGGAACCAATGCATCCATCTTTCTGTGTTTAACCCTGAATGAAGACGCCAAACAATTAACCCACGCCTCTTTTTCTTCCAGATCAAAGCGTTTGAGAAGATGGACCACCTGGCCCGAGCTCAGAGGCTTCTGGAGCTGCAGGAGGCAGAAAACGCTCGAGTCAGTAACGTGTGGATTTAGAGTTTTACCGGTGCTGCGGTCCGGCTGCCAAACATTCTACCCTGAACGGCTTCCTTCGCCAGCCTGTCAGGTTCTGGCTTTTCTCTCCCGCTGCTCCTCACTCTGACGTTTCTGGGTCTATTCTTCTCTCTGCCTAGTTGGAAATCGCCCAGAAGCATCCAGACATCTACGCTGTCCCTGTGAAGCTGCCAAAACCCAACCTGAACCGCCCTCAGCCAATCGGGTGAGAGCTTTCTCCGACTGAATCACACAAACGAGGACGATGGAGGCCAGACCTGATTGGTTTTTGTGTTCTCAGCTCCAACGCTGAGCCGCAGACGGCGTCCAGGCCTGCGTACTCAGAGACGAGAGGAGCGGAGGAGGAGGCGGAGTACCGCCGCCAGCTGAACGAGCAGACCAGTAAGGGCTACTATAACCCTCAGAAGTACAAGGACACGGAGCTGTGAGGCTCCAGCCGCGCCCATTTACCAGCTTCTGTCGCTCTCTGAACTCTTTATTTGCTCTAACATCTCCTGCCACCAGGTTCGGCTTCGCCGCCGCGTTTAAACTCTGAAAGCCGTTCGTGTCACGGCTGAACACGGAGAGAACTTCCGTCCTGACCGACTCGTTTTCAGAAAGATGTTCTGGTGTAAATATTCACTCTGGCTCTCTGCCTTTTGTTTACTTGGAATATAATCAGATGGAGCCTCATCTAGAGGCAAAGAGGAGACATCCAACACGCCGTTTAGCTGCGAGGCTGAAAACCCAACCGGACCAAAAAAATGGAGGATTTTTAAAACCAATCAGGATGGTTCTCCTTTCACTGGTTAAACTGGGTTTGATGAATAGTTTTCCAGTTTTAATGAAGGTCGTTCAGAACCTGCAGGAAGCAGAATATGATCCAGTTACGGAGTTAAACTCTCTCCATTATTGTTCCAAACAAAAAAAAAAACAAACACATTTTGTGAATATAAATTTAAAAAAAATCCAGATTTAATTTAAAATTTAATCCAGAAATTAGGTAAGAAAAAAACATTTTGATAAGAAAACGTTTTTAAGTGTTACTTTGCCGTTTTTTTTTTTTTTTTTTTT
>NW_015150535.1:260064-263672 GCF_000732505.1 Cyprinodon variegatus
AACTCTTTAGTTGTCCTAACTACTTTCAAAAAGAATCGAAAAATATAAAATCTGTAAAAAATCAAAGGTTTATAAAAACAAACAAAAATGAGAAAACAGCAAAGTTACTTTAAAGCCTTAAATGGTTTTTTCGAAGTTTAATTTCTAGATACATTTTTTTGTCAAATTTCCTTTTACAAAATGTTTTTGTTTTTTCTTGCAACATTAATGGAATAAAGCTCCCCCCATATGGACTCACTGCCTGATCTAAAAAAAACTATACAGAATAAATCACAGCATGGAAAAGTTTATTTCAGAACAGACCAGAGATGTTTAGCAACCTAAATAGATTAATAAACTAGGCCTTGTTAACCTCCCAGATAAAACATAAAATCATCCATTTCTTTATAAATAAACATTAAAGGTACATGGAGCACAAGCTGAGAGCTGGAGAACGTATAATAATCATAGAAAACAATCAACTAGAGATTCCAGGTGATTGAAAAATAAACAGAAGTTAACTGTTTGTCCAGACGAAGCAGTGACTATAGTTTTATGTAGGGAAAAACTTGAAAATATAAAAAAAAACAGAAAAAAAACTGCAGAATTTTTTTTTAATCTAAGAAATTAGAAATTTCTCCCTGAAAAAATTACTTTAATTGAGGAAATAGTTTAAGTCTAATAGAGGCTTAGTTTGTATGTTCCTTAATATTTACAGCTTCAAATAATCTTAGCAGAAAACTAAATGTAACATTTATAAAATGGGGTAAATCTGTTCAGAAAGCATCTTGGATCATTTTATCTTTTTTATTGAAGTGAAAATTGAGCAAAAGTGAATTAGTAACCATTTTTCTTCTGGTCTTTAAAGACGTTTAACTCCTGTTTTATAAACCTGTGAATTCGGATCCTGGTTCAAAGTTTAACTGCTGTGGAAAAAGCAAACATTTGTTTAGACTCAGATCTCTTGATTTAAGTTCAGATTTGTTGCCGCCTCCTTCCGATCGAGTTTGAGTTGACTTTAAATCGCAAAGTTTAATCCCTGTAACAGAGTCACTGTAATACTAAAAATCAAACTTAATTTTTGCAGCTGGAACTTCTTTCTCTGTTTCTTGCAGGTGATTTAAAATCACACTGTTTAGGTTGTAAAACATGAAATAATCTGAGATTAACGTTGTAAAGGAACTGATTCCGCCTCATTTAGGCATCTGCTGCTATCTGCAGTAAAACAAAGAAAACCTCCATGGAAATAAAATTGCAACATTTTTGCAGCTAAAAATCGCATTTTTGGTGCAAGAAAAAACAGGAAGTGATTTAAAAAAAAGCAGCCAGAGTCCGAAGAAACTTCTGAACTTCAGAAACTGATGAACTGTTGATCAAGGCCAGTTTTACGGAGCCCCTAAAGGGACATGGAGGGAAAAAAAAGAACTTTTGCGAGATCTCGCAATAGTTTTGCGAGATCTTGCAAAAATATTGCGAGATCCGGCAATACTTTTGCGAGATCCCATAATACTTTAGCGAGGTCTCGCAAAACTATTGCGGGGTCTCGCAAAAGTTTTTTTTTGCAAGATCTCGCAATACTTTTGTGGGATCTCGCAAACGTATTGCGAGATCTTGCAAAAGTTTATTTTTTGCGAGATCTCGCAATACTTTGGCAAGATCTCGAAATACTTTTGCGAGATCCTGCAATACTTTTGCGAGGTCTCGCAAAACTATTGCGGGGTCTTGTAAAAGTTTTTTTTTTGCGAGATCTCGCAATACTTTTGTGGGATCTCGCAAACGTATTGCGAGATCTTGCAAAAGTTTATTTTTTTCGAGATCCCGCAATACTTTTGCGAGGTCTCGCAAAACTATCGCGGGGTCTCGCAAGTTTTTTTTTGCGAGATCTTGCAATACTTTTGCGAGATCCCGCAAAACTATTGCGGGGTCTCGCAAAGGTTTTTTTTTGCGAGATCCCGCAAAAGTATTGCGAGGTCTAGCAAAAGTTTATTTTTTGCGAAGGCTCGCAAAGTTTATTTTTTCCCTCCATGTCCCTTTAGGGGCTCCGTACATTTTAAAGGTAGAAAAAAAAAATCTGGACGCTTGTAAAGAAATAAGGGACGACTCAAGACTTTTGTACAGAACTATTTATGTAATTTCCGCATATTTAAATGTAGAAGAGTAAATTTTATCCAGTGTTTCGTATCACAGTTCAACAGGAAACAAGCCCCTCCCCCCCAGTTAATTTAAATGTTTGTGTTTTTCGGCTTTAGCCGAAGCTTCTCTGCTGCAGCCGCTTCATGCCGAGGCTTAATCCAGATTTCTAGAACAAAACCAAGATGCTCCCGTTTGCTCCTCGTTCGCCGCCGTCCAGCTTCCCGTCATTTTCACACGTCCGTCGGCACCTGGCGCCCGCTTCCTCTATCAACGTGCCTTGTTCCTGATTTTTCAGTCTGGATATAAAGAATCCAGAAGCACTCGGCTTGTTTTCCTGTTTAAAAACTAACAGAGAGCTGGAGAAACGAAGCGGAGACGTCGTTCCTGCTGTTACGTTTTTATTTTTTTTTTTCAAAGTCTAACCTGGAGGGAAAGTTATTACATTGATTACTGATGAGCTGCTCTTTGGAACAAACACTGAACGAGAAATTAAAAAGGTGCAGCACAGTAAAGTTTGTCTTCTTGGCTGCCGTCAGCAGACAATCACCTTTTTATTACTGCTTATATTTTTATACTGAATATAAACCCACTATAAAGTTTTTGTGCACAGGAGCGTCGGGGAATGTGGTGACAATCGTCTTGTTTTTTTTTTTGTGATTTCTGTTTTTGTAGTTTGTGATCTCCTGAGTGTTTCACTGCTCACTCTTGGAAAAGTTTAAATAAAGTTTTTTACACGTTCTTCAAAGTTTCTGTTTTTCCAAATTTTTTAACCAACTTTTAAAACCTTTGCAGGACAAATGAAACGGGATGGGGATATGATGCTTGTAGTGGCGATTGTTTGTCAAACCAAACATCCAATAAAGTTCCAATAAGCCACTATAGGCACTGGGGTCACGTTTTCTTGACGCAGGCAAAAGAAGTTGAAGTCCAGACTTGTAGATGTTCAGCTTATTTATTTCCTATATTTTTTGCAACATTACAGAGTTCAAACATTCCTTGCTCTGTCACCTCTCTTGTGCTGGTAAAAACCCATAGGCCCCTAACCCAAATGCCTGCTGGTCCTTACTGTACCTGGCTCCTACAATTATAGAAGTGGACCGCCCACATTTCTTCCTGTTTTACATAAAAGAAAAAATGATAAAACAACAAAAAATAAATACGCAAAATTCAACAATGAACCTATAAAGTCTGTAAATAATACAAAAAATATATAAGTTTAAGAATTAACACGATTCAAATTGATAAAGAAATGAAGAATAAATAGCTCCAACAATGCTTTTAAAGGGTCGGTAACTTGATTTACATGAAAAGTTATGCAAGTGTAAAATATTTTAGTTGTTTCTTTTATTGATATATTAAAAAGAACAAGTAAAAGCTGTTTTATTTGTATTTTTAGGAAGGTTACAGGCTCTAAAAAAGTATTAAGTCATGTTTCTCTTCCTGTGACTAACTGGATGTGCTCTCTTCATCTTCTGACATGGGAGCTGGCTCAGAGT
>NW_015150535.1:264532-270433 GCF_000732505.1 Cyprinodon variegatus
CATTTTGAGGGGAAAAAAAGACGTTTAAGTGTGCCTTATAGTCGTGAAAATACGGTATATATGTTTTGATGGGTTAATTCATCTAAAGTCAATGATCTGTTAATTTCCTTTAACCAGATCGCTGAGATCGAGATCTCGTTTAAGGAGAACATTTTTGGGTTTGAGTGTCTTTTAAAACTTACTAAAAGATACGGAATTCATAAATATTTCTTTTTTTAAACTTGTTTGCAAAAACAAGTAATTCTAGCTGATGGAAGAGGGTAAAATATTTCTTATTTACTGAATTGTTCTGAAGTAAAGCAGAGGATAACCTTTTTCTGGAGTAGCATTCAGGATTGCTTTCACTTTGAAATAATTGTTAAAAAGTTCAATATTCTTGGTTCTTTCATTTTAGAAAGTTACATTTAAGCTTGCCTTGTTTTTCTGATCAACAGCTTCTAGATGGTGACTTAAAATTAGATGCAAAGCAAGAAATCAGTAACGTACTTTTCTCTTAATTTGAGCAGGTGAATAAGATCTGAATTAATATTTCTGCCCTTGTAAGTAAGACGATTTGATTTTTACTCTTGAAATGTTTTTCTTTTAAAACTAATTTTATCCCATTAGCTCAATTCCTTATCTTTGCACCTATTTCAATATAAAATTTCATGGATTTCATATTTTTTGTGGAACCTTTTAAAGTACAGTTTGAAAACTCTAAAAGGATTGAGAATTTAAAGGAATTTTTATTTTACTGAAAATTATGATTTTTGACACAAATATACCTCCGTAGATTTTGGTGGACGGTTTATAGTTTTACTTTCTGCTCAATAGAAAAAGGAAAAAAAAAACAGAAATCACAGCCTTTTCACATATTTATTCTTTAGATTCGTACATGCATTCCTCTCCCTTCACCTTCTCACTGCAAAAGTCCTCTTAGCTTTATAATATAGGTCCATCATGATTGAAATACATTCAGATATTACAGCTATTCAACCAGATCTAATATTGTCTCTGCAACCTAAATATACACAAGAAAAAAAACACAAATTATCTTTGGTCGAACCTAAAATGTCACAAACACTCTGCCTATAGTGAGACGATTTGCCTTCTGCTGCCACACCGGAGATGTGCACCGTTTACACGGCCGTCAGCTCCACAGATTAAGGCAAGTAGAGTGATATCAACCAGGATGGGGGAGGGGTTTAAAGTAACGGGGGGGGCAGTTTTAAAAGGACCAACACGGTGATCTGATTAGATGTAGACGGGTTGTTCCTGCGCTGTCAGCAGGCGGTACATGGCGGCAGGCATCGTCTTCATGTGGATCTGGAAGAAAAGGAAAGAAATAAGCTGAACCTAGTTGCCAGTTTAAAAAGTAAAATGTCGTCTAAATCCCTGATGATGATTTATTCTGGTAATTTGGAGCAAAGCAAGGTGAATTTCACCATCTGCTGTTAAACCCAAGAGCTGATTGATCAAATTATTAATCCTAAGACTGCAACTCACCATTATTTTGCTAATCGATTAATCTGTTGAATAATTTTATGAATAATCGATTAATAATAGCCAAAGGTTCCTTAAAAATGAATAATTTAAGAGGAATTAAACCAGGTCAATCTAAATTTTTTCTACTTGAGAAGTTCTACACTGGAAAAAAACAATCTAGAAATAAGTAAAAATGTCTTAAATGAATGTATTTACCCTTAATTTGAGTAGGTAAATGAGATAGTTTGCCAAAAAAATGGGTATTTTTACTTTTATAATAAGATAATTATATAATATGTACTTGAAATAAGAGAATGCATTTGTGTTTTCTTATTTTAAGTATAAATGGTCTTGTTCTATTGGCAAAATGTTTCTTTTACCTCCTCAATCCAAGAACAAATGCACTTATTTTAAGAAAAAAATAACTTCTCTAGATTTTGATTTTTTACAGTGTAGAATGAGCATATTAAAAAATGGAAAAGGTTTTGTCTTAAAAGCAAAATATTTATATATATTTTTACACTGATCTGTCAGCTAAAGGCATGTTTTAGAGTCTCTATACTTCAGTTAATGATAATTTAAATAATTAATCTGATTGTTTCACTCCTAATTAATACAGAATAGACCAGAAGATTAAAAACTTTTCCTTAAGATTTTATTGCTGAACCTCTGAGCTGAGTCAGTTGTCTTTAAATTGATCCAATATTCTAAGATTTTTTTTCCCTCCTTTTAGGATGGTTGTTTTATTTTTAATGAATGAAATAAAGGGTAAAGTTGACTCATGACTTCAACTGTTTATTATACAAACATTTCTATAAAATCAATTAACCATGGGAGTAAAAATGGCATCAACAACCCTATTTGTTGGTTTCGTCTATTTTCAAGTGAAGCTTTAATATCTTTAAACACCTTATCAATCATGTTTGGTTTAATTTTTGCGGAGGATCAAAGACCCAAACTTTTTTTAGGAGGGTAAAAGGCATTAATTAACCAATTTAAATCATTTTCTCTGGGAAAAAAAATGATAATTATCCCTCCATCTCCTTACTGTGTGTTTATGGGGGGAGGGGAAGCTGGGTTACCTTAAGAAAATGTTGAAAATATTTTTAATTTTTAAACTCTTATGAAAGCAAAGGTTTCTAAAAGTTATATTCCAGCGTTAAATGTTTATTTTTTTCATATTATGACACTTTTGTTTAAAAAAACGCATCTTTAAACCATCAAGATTAATATTTGCAAAATTGTTTAGAATTATTTAAATAAATTTTAAAGTAAGAATCAATTTATCGAATAAAAATACATTTTCCCCAGTTTTTTTTCCATAGTAAAATGTCTTTATATTAAGGTAATAATATGTTACCTTCCACTGTTAGCTTAATAGTTACCCATTGAGGTGGATTAAATCCAAGACAGCTTTCCATACCTAAAGGCAAGTCATGTTTCTGAAGATGTGATGATGGGTTCAAAGCAATAAAATCAAAAATGGATCATTTCTATGGTGCCCTGCTTGTGTTTTCACATTTCCCTCACCCTGCACACGCAGCTGCAACACAGACAAATGTTCATCATTTCTAGATGTGACCGTTTTCACGTAATCTCTGAGTCTGAACAGGTCCTCTCATAAGAACTGGACAGAAAAGTGGGCCAAAAAGGGATTTAAAGGCCGATAAATTCCCACTACAGTGAAGCAAAAAAGATGATGAAAGGTTGGAGGAAACCGCATCATTTAATAAAGAGAATAACTGGTTTCCATTAGATCTCCGCTCTAATCAGCAGCGCCAGAGGAATTCTGCTCCTTTAAAGGAGGACGGGATCCTTCTGAAGCACCAGATAATTAAATCCTCATTCCTCAATTAGTCGACTTTAAGCATTTTTTTTTCTTGCGCTTTAATCCCCGTCTGTTGCCTTCATTATCGATTGTTCCAGAGGAGGAGATGATATGAAATGTGCATTAAAGCTTCAGACGTGTTCAGGTTATTCTGTTCTCACCTCTCCCATGGCGTTGGACAGGATCTGTACGATCTTCTCGTGAGGAGTGGCCACCACGCTCTGGCCGTTGATCTCTATGATGCGGTGTCCGACCCGGACGCCGCCGCGCTCGGCGATGCCGCCTCGCATCAGGCTGCAGATCTGCACAGTAAAAAAAAATAATAATAATCAGCTGAACTCCAAATCATCAGGGACCAGAGATCTGGGATCAAACTAAGGATTAAAGATGACGGATGCTTAAGTTATTGATGCTGAATTTGAAAGTAGGCTACGGCTGCTATGAACTTTGAAAACCTTTTGTTTCCATAGAAACTAACCGCTGGTCCTGAACTCAGGTGTTCAGCTGTCCCCTTTTCTGATGAAATCAAATAACATTTGTTACCTTATAACTTTATAGAAAGTACCCTCATTTTTTCTTGAATTGCATATTATCTAATTATCTTAATACTAAGAGTGAAAATCTCATTTACCTACTCAAAATAAGGGTAAATCAACTCAATTTAAGACATTTTTACTTATTTCTAGATCATTTTTCTAGTGTAGATTTTTCACAAAGATCTAAGATATTCCTGCTAACAACCCTGAAAACTCTGTTTTTTTATTTTCTCATAAAAGGAAAAGACTTTTTCTGTGTTTTGTTGCGTCTCTTCTGAGGTTCAAAGATGCACCGCAGCTGTTCCTGCTTTACCGAGTAAATCTCCCCCCGTTTTTTTGTTGTTTCTCAGTAGAAGGTACCCCTGGTTTAGAGCTTCTGTGTTTTTCCTTGCTTCCCGTTTCTGCTGAATCGCTTTCTGGTTTCTTTACTTACGATCCCGTTCTGGACGCTGAAGCCGAGCTGATATCGGAGGTCCGGCCGTCGGATGAGCACCATGGTAACTGGAGGACACCTGACGATGTTCATCTTGATCCTGGACTGTGACTTCAGACCCTGAGGAAAACAAAATCCAGAGTTGTTTATCCTTGCAAAAGACAAACGCAGAGAGGATTTGCGCGCCTGCAGGCTGCAGAAATGCCTCTAGATCAAACTTAAAAGAGGAGCCAGTCTTTTTTTTTTCTGTTGGGGCGCAGGAATCATAAAATACCTACACAAAAAAAAATGTTAAAAATGAAACTACCATCCTATTTTAATAAGGAAGAAGCTTAAAGCTGACTAGAATATCTGAGCAGCTGTTAAAGTTAATTATAAAGGGAAATCAGTTGGGGTGACAGGCGAGTGCGACGGTGGGGGGGCGGGGCTTACCTTGATGATGCTCTGGCAGGTGCTGAGAGGTAAACCCACCAGGCTCGTCCCGTTTACAGTCATGATTTGATCCCCGATGTTGAGCCTGCCGGACTTCTCTGCCGGGCCGCCGTGCATCAGGCTGGCGATGATGACGGTGGGGAGGATGGACCCCCATCCTGACTCCACAATCACCACCCCCAGGATCTCACCTTTCTGCTTCTCAATGTAAACCTGCGGGTAAACAAGAGGAAGCAAACGTCACGAGATGTTTTCCTTGTTGCTGCAGGTCAGAGTTTGTAAGATTCTCCTTCCCACTGAGAACAGGAAGGTTGTTTATGACGCTGTGTCTCCAAACCAGAGGGCCAGAAATGACACTGAGAGCTGGTTACACCCTTATCATAAAAAAAATGTGATAACTAATGTTTTATGTAAAATAAAAAGTAAAATATTCTTATGATTTCAGCAGGAATGGGATTAAATGAATACGTTTAGCTCCCCCTGCTGGCTGGCTTACGTCTCTGCAGTTCTCGGACTTGGAGAAGTGGATGAGGTCGTCGTTGTACATGTCCTGAGTGTTGAGCAGGTCGCTGTACTCCCTCTGGCTCAGGTCCTCGGGGTCGATGCCGTTGGCCCGGAGGAACTCCTGGTACGCCACGCTGAAGGACTGCCCGATGGACTGGGCGATGAGCTGGGCCTGGAGGGCGGACATCACATCACATCACATCACTGACCGAAACCTCAAGGATCTAAAAAGGTTCATTAATCCAACAGCATCCCTCTGAATCAAGAGGTGTAGCTTCTAATAAATTTCCATCAACAGTCTTGATTCGGTTTAGAAGGCTTGAACAGATCAAATGAGCTGACTTCCTCTCTTTTCTGGGATTTCTACAGCTCCATTTTTATTTGTGACATCTTTTAACATTTCCTTGTGATGCTTATATTGTATGTTATATGTTCTTATGTATTTGCCTGCCTAGGTACAACGGATGAAAACTAGCTTTGTAGCTATAATCCGGCATATTTACATTTGTTTTTATACTGATGTTCATTAATGTGCTTTGTCCCCATTCAAATATATATAAAAAAATAAATAAATAAATCTTCTACAAGGTTCCCTCACAAAAAATGTATTATATAAGAAATAAAATGACCCCTTTACTGGCTTTAAAGGAATAGTACACCCAAAACATGATTAGCCTTCATTTTCTACTCACCCCCATGCTGAA
>NW_015150535.1:271816-275185 GCF_000732505.1 Cyprinodon variegatus
GTTTTTACTTATTTCTAGATCGTTTTTGCAGTGCAGACTGTCATGAAAAGATCAGGCACAGTTCGGGAAATGGGCAAGAATAAAATGGATTGGGTGACTTCAGGCTGCAGATTTCCAGACTAAAACTTTACCTAAAACAGTCAGAAATACTTAACTATATTTTTACTAATATAATTTAGTGCTTGAAATGCTCTAAACTTCCATTTCAATGCATTTTTGCACCATGTTTTTGAATCAATGCTGCACTTTATGAAATGAAAACGTTAATTTTGCTGCTAAGCTGCTGCTTATTCACTGTATGAAAGCTGAACAAAACGAAATTTCATTATGCATACACTCTGTCAATACAAATTACAATAAAAGTCTATTTAATGTTTTGATAATTAGACTATAGAATCTAATAACAGCTTTAAAATGTTACCACTGTGTGAAGAAGAAGAAAATTTGCAGTTTTAATCCCTCAGCAATGACCTGCTTATTAAAGAAACAGCGTTTCCCTTTTATTTTTCAATTAAACATCAATAGCTTTCCACCAATTAAATTAAATATGGCGCACTTTTTCGTTTCACTATTATCACACGCGGGACGCTATGATCGACTGTCTGCATAGTGACTGATCAGTTGAACCTGCCTGTATTAATGACATCAGGCGAAGCGGCGTTTTGGTGAAAACCAGTATTGATGTTTTGGGATTAAATCGAGTCAGAAATGGGCGTCCAAATCTGGCTATTCTGAGCAAGTTTTATGAAATAAATCAAAAAATTGCAAGCCTTCTGATTCACTTTGTTTTTCCATATAAAATAGCTATTTCAGGAAATTACAGAAAAAGTGTTTAATGCAGCAACATTTATTCCAGCTGTGTTCAGACTAAGAACAGCTGTTTTTAAACCTCATTTATTATGAAAAGAATATAAAATTCAAAAATTGGCAAAAGAATGAAAAAGCTTTTATTGAGTTTATAAAGAATCTGCAAGTGGCACGGAGTCAAAGTTCTACCAGTCTAAGCTTTTCAGATATTAAATGTTAGCAAATTTGAAGTAGAAAATGAGGTAGAGCGACGATGGTAGCTGTTAAATTATGATACAAAACTGGTTTAGTTCTTTGAAACGTTGTTTTATTGAGTCATTATGTTTATAATGTACTTCCTGCTTTTTGTGTCTCTGCTTCTGTCTCCTTGAACCCCAGTCGGCCTCAGCAGATGGCCGCTCACACTGAGCCTGGTTCTTCTGGAGGTTTCTTCCTGTTAAAAGGGAGTTTTTCCTCTCCACTGTCGCTACAAACATGCTTAGTGTGGGGGATTGCCTTAGAGTCAATGAGTCGATGCAATCAACTGGTTTTCCTTACAGAGAAAACTTTGAATCAATCTGACTAAATGATCTGGTGAACTGTAAAATACTTTGAGATGACGTGTTGTGTTTTGGCGCTATAGAAATAAACTGAATAGAAGTGAATGAAGGCCTTTCAATATCCAATAACTCACATCCTCAGACTCAAAGACGTGGCAGATCATCCTGTACATCCTCCTGTCGTCGTGGTTCATGCTGCTCTGCTCTGATGCGTGGTCCAGGTTTTCCTGAGCGCTGCGGGACCTCACCATCTTCCCCCTCGCCATCAGGACCACCATGTTGCCGATGTCAGCGATGTAAGAGATGGTCCTCAATGGAAGGTCCATTAAAGCCTCCTGATGGGCAGAAATCACAGCAGATGAGAGGTATGGAAGGTGATACCATTAGCGTAAAACCAGCGGAGCTTCGCCTGGACCCTGGAGGGACTAACATTCAGCATTTATGGCTTTATTAATTCAGGATTTATCATTCTAGTCTACTTTGATTTAATCAGGGTTATTAGACTTTTTTTTTTTACTTATTCAGTTGTTTGAATTTGTTTTTGGAGATGGTTTGATGTTATTATTATTTTTTGTTAATAATGCTTCATTCCAGTTCCAGGTTTTTTTTAATACTTTGGTTAATTGTCAGACATAAGATTCAAAATGGTCACTGTATTGTCTTTGGGATAATATTCATATATTTACTTAAGACTTCATACTAGATACCACTTTTAAAAATAATAAAAATGGTTCAGTTACAGCTGAAATAAACATTTTTATCTGGAAAAGAAAAGCTACTTCACACTGAGTGGGCAAAACAGCAGACCCATGAGCATCTTCCCTGTCCTGAGTAAACTGATGGAGGGACTAATGTGTAAACAAACTCAGAATTACTTTGAAATTAATAATCTTTATTCTGACTTACAGCACGCCTATAAAGAGGAACATTCAACCAGTACAGCTCTTACAGATGATTGAATACGCAGAATTGATAGTAAAAATTCTGTAGGAATTAAATTTGTGGACTTTTAGTTTGGCTTTTGCTCTTGTTGATCATTTACTGATACTTGAGAAGGTATCTGCGTATGGATTCAAATGTCATGCATCACGTTTCATGAGTAGTTATTTGATTAACAGAAAAAAAATGTGCTACTTTCAATGGTTCATTTTCACTGAAACGCTTGAGTGCGGAATTCCACAAGGCAGCTGTCTTGGTCCCTTGCTTTACAGTGTTTATGTGAATGATTCCAAAAAAATAAAAAAAACAATCCACTGGACTTTGTTTCCAAGTTTGAAGACGTTTCGCTTCCAATCCAGGAAGCTTTTTCAATTCAATTCAGTTTTTGTTCATTTTATTGAATAAGTCTTCTTCCACCTGCAATACAAGTTTAACCTAAGCTGTTGATCTGTATAACCTACTGCAAACGGATTAGAATATGTTACATATGTTTAATCATCCTAAAGACTTCAAAATATAGATTGACAACGAAAGGTTGCTAGTTTTGTTTTCTGTTAATTCAGAATAACAGCAATGAATAATCCAGTAAAACACAATATAACATAAACGCCTTCACAGCCTGGTCACCAGGAAGCAAACTGAACTATTGCCTTGCTGTTTGTTTGAGGTGAGACAAGTTTTTTATATAACACAATTCAGTATAAATACAATTCAAAATACAAAGATAAACATTTTTTTTATTTTTTTATTTAACCTTTATTTTACCAGGAAGTCCCTTGAGATAAAATCTCTTTTTCGAGGGAGACCTGTTCTTAATATAGATGTTATAAAGAACACTATTTTTTTAAACACATGCTAATCAATAAGAACCGGCATTGAAGTCGTAGGGAAGCGCCGTTCCAACCGTCGCATTTTTGAATTCTCCTGAGTGGTTCACAACTTTAACCCAGTGAATAAAGTGAATGTGATTAGTTGATTATCAAGGGGGCGGGATTGTTGTGGCGGAAGGTTCGCAAGCACGTTTGATTGAGGCCAGTTTGTTGGAAGCATCTTGCTAACCAGTTAGCAACTTAGTGCTAGTAGG
>NW_015150535.1:275601-291736 GCF_000732505.1 Cyprinodon variegatus
GAAATGATTCTTATTTCATATTCCAACCATTGCATAAATTAGCTGCGATGTATGAATCAAGATGCTATGACCGAATAAATTTGATTGACAGATGACCGTTGATATATGATTGGCCGAATTTAGGTGTTCAGGCTGACGTAGAACTAACTGGCCTGCATACGATAAGGAAAATAAAAGACAGATTTTAAGACAGAATTTTCTAAATTTTGGGACAATATTGTCTGATAAAGAATACATTTATATACATGTTTAAGCCAGAATGATTTGACATTTAAATATGACTCCCATACGACTTTAAAATGTCAAATTGCTGCCATTCCAATTGTTGAACTAACAGAACTAATTTCGACCACCAAAGGGCTGTGGACCGTTTCAGAGCCACTGAAGGCGGCAGTACTCCGCCTTGTTTCCTTCTTGAAATAAACACTCGTAGCAATGCTCTTGTCTGATTCTCTGCTCTATGTCCATAGCCTTTCCATCACTCTGCGACCTGAAATCTGCTGTTTCCCCCTGAGGAGCCTTTTTTACCTGCGTGTCTGCATTGAGGACTTTGATTCTCTGTGTGGACATGAACAGGTCGACCTCAGCAGTGGACGGACTCTCACTGTCTGGACTCTGCAGACACACGGGGGTAAAGAAAAGAGGTGGAAGTGGGGTGTCAATCAAAATAAAAGCAGACAGGAGCTTCTGGTTGTAGATCTACCTCAAATTACTCATCAGAAGAGTCCTTATTGGCATAAATGCAAAAAAACTAAACGACTCACCTTCTTCCTGTTCTTCGCCTGTTTCTGAGCCGCCTGCAGGGATCAGAAAGCAAAAAACATCCTCAGAAAAAGATGGAATAATAGTTTCAGGTCAAAGAGACAAATGAAAAAACGCGGTCCCCCAATCCTCTGCAGACTGTCTCTATTCCAAATGCCAAATAATTCTCGGTGTCCTCCCGTATGTGGGAGGTCAGCGATGTTGTAGTCTGAAAATGTTTGACAGCAGCAGGACGCCGGCGGCCTCTGTGGCCGACATCGTCAGAGGTTTTCTGTGCATCAGTGTGACACAAAGCAGCCTGGAGATAGAAAGAGACCGCATGTGCGATGCTGTCGTCTCACCACGGCCAGCAGAGTCAGGAGGTGCCAAAATTAACCCAGAAATCTCTGCAGTTAATCAGCAGAAACATTGAAAAGGATTGGATTTTTAAAACAAAAATTAGTAGTAAATGTTTAACATCAATTTGGGTTTTCTCTAATCGATACCTGGATTATGTTAGAACATCTGTCTGTGTGCTTTGTGTTTTTGTGTGTTTGTCTCACTTCCTCCACCAGGCGGCGCCTGGCCCTGGTCCGCATCCTCACACACCTGCTGAGGGTTACCTCATTAAGGGAGTGCTCTTAAGCTGCTGACTGTCACTACCTTGACGCCAAAATGTTTGCCAGTTTTGGGTACTCTAGCCAAGATGAGTTTTTGTCAATCCAAGTTTTAACCTTGTTTTTTGTCTTTGCCCTTCAGCAGGAAATCCTTCAGCAAACTGCATGTTTAGACCTTCTCTCCCTGGAAGGATCATCTGAGCTTCAAACTGAGCTGGGGATTCAAACTGGAGGGTTGGATCGACCTTTCCCCAAGGGATTGTTTGAGCTTCACACTGAGTAAGGGATTCATCTCCACAACAACCCGTTTAAGTACCGCAGGAAATCTAAGTGGCAGTCAGCTTCTCCGTTCACCTTTAAACAACCGCATTCTGGGTAAACCCTGTCCTCCCTCCATCGAAAGAGACAAACACTGGAACACCCCCACACCGACTGGAGTCAAAGAGTCAACCATTTTCTGGAAACATGAGTCTGCAATCTATTTCTCCTCTTCAAGTTAGAGAATCAATTTTCCCACTTAACCTGAACTAACCGCAGTGTTTTCCCCTCACTTTTCCGGTTGAGCAGTGTTCAGAGCAACACTGGAATCTCCACAAGCTTCTCAATAAACCTGTAAATCTTTCCCCTGGTCTCTCTGGATTGGTATTCTGCATGTGGGTCCAAGCTCTTGATAAAATCATGACAGATTATACACCAAGGTTCAGATGTATACAATGTTAATATACAATATTTGGTTCTAGGTCCCTTAACAGGTTGCACCTTGACCATCAATCATAGTTCTGTTTGGGGTTTTTTTCATGGCTGAATTAATCCAGCTTATTTCAATCAATTAGTTTCATGATGTTGATTAGTTTCCAGCTGAGAATCGTGGTCATTGTAGAGCAACAAAAAATTTTCCACCCAAAAAAAAATGGTCTCATGATATTAAATCGTTATCAAAATGCAAATGCAAAAAATTTACCGACTTTCCTTAATGGGTCCTTGGCTGGTCCCCTACAATTCCTTTTTAAACATCAATCTTTGTACTAAAATATTGTTTTTGTCATGATTTGTGGACATTAGGAGCTAAAGAGAAGCGCCATCTCCTGGTCGGACCCTGTAATTCAGTGAAAGGGTGGAGTCAGGGTAAAATAATATGCAGGGGGTCACTCCAGTGGCTGGGAGTTGGAGGGAAGTTCAGCTGCCATTCATCTGCCGTTTGACTGGGAAGAGCCATTTTGAATGGCTGCTACTGGACACGCATGTGTTTTGAATAAAACTGCTTGTATCAGTATTTTTTACTTATCTGCACTTTTGGCAGAATTCTGACTTCATATTGATAATAACATTTTCTCTGACATTGCAACAGCAAAACATCTGCATTCCACATAACTGTGTCTCTTCAGATTTGATAGTTCTCTACAGCTGGCAAAGCTCTTCCAAGAAATAACCCAGGCTTACTGCACAGTCTGCAAAATGAGCACAATCTGGGGAGGGAGCACAGGGGAATGCTAATGGAGGAGCTGCTTATAGAGATTCACAGAAAAAAACAAAAAAAAAAAACATATAAAATTCTTCCTATTATTGACTTTCTCCACTCTGTCCTCCAGCACTTCTCCTTCACTTCACCCTGCCTCACCATCTCATTCATGCAGCTCCTCACAGACACCCTGGTCTAAAGAAATAATCTTCAAGCTGTGGATTGCATTGCAAACAGAAAAAAACAAGACATCCTAGTGGTTTATGTCTGATTCTCAGTTTCATACAAGCATAGAATGAAGTTAAAAGCCTCTCTGACTGCGTTAGGTGTGTCTGACATCATAGACTGTGACCGGAGGAGAAGATGTGCTGTCAGGTCTCTGAGGCGCCGGAGGGCCCAGAAGAAAGAGCCTGGATGACTGAGTAGGACGCAGTGATCCGTAAATAGTCCTGCCGCACAAAGCCACTGGCTGCATCGCCTGCTCAGAGCTTTAGGTTTAAATAAGAGCAACATGAAGTGACTTTTAGTCACATCACTCATAATGGGTTTAGAAGGACAAAAATAGTGTCTGACTAAGCTGCACCAATAAAAGCCTTTCATTTACAAAACTGTAGCTTCTAGGAATCCCTGATAAATACATATATCATCCATTTACTTCCATACTCTACTTAAAACTGTAAAAAAAAAAAAAAAAACTTTTTTCACTTGTTTTTACTACACTGATTTTCCTTTCACTAAACTTTCCATTGATATTCATTGGTCTGTTAACGGCCATGTTGTTTAGTGCTGCCATGTTTGGGCTTCCCCTCCCTGTAGATGCTGTTTGCTGGATAACTGTCCAGTCAGCTGTTTGATGGATGAAGTACTCAGCAGTAGTACTTGAGTAAAAGTATTGATACTCTAAATCTTACACAACTACAAGAAAGTCACTCATTCAAACCTCCTAATATCCACCTAATTTTGGGAAATTCTCACCTATTTTTGCTTTACCAAATGGAAAAGCAAATAACGTAGAAACTGTACGCCCAAATTACATGTGTGATTCGTTATCTGAAAGCTAACACCTTCTAGTTTCTGAATATATGCATGAAAATTGGGTGAATAAAACACCCAAGCTCAAACAAGACTCAAGTTGTTGTTTTTTATTCTTGAAAATTTAATCTTTTTTTTTGAACAGCAGCTATAAAGACATGCGTACTTGTTGTGGCTGCGTTGTCATGCTAATTTCAACATGCTGCTATAATTGTGCTTTGGTGATCGCTGTGTCCATAAAATTAACTAGGCGGTTGAATTGTGGAGAATCTAAGCTTTCCAACGATGTCTATCATGTCTATATTGGTAAATATTTTACCAGTGTAATTTTCATGCATTCTGAGTTATCATTTTAAATGCTTTAGAGAGGTTAAAGTATTGAGGTACACACTTTTGAAAATACTCAAAAATACAAATTAAATCTTCGAAAATAATTAAATTTCTGTATAACTTTCAGAGTAATTATAAAGAACCTTGTAACTTTCAGAAACTATTTGATGTAGTGACGCGTAGAACCACTCTAATACCAATTCTACACCATCTGTGAAGAACTTCAGTATTAAAATGCCACAAAAAAAAATTTTTCTCATTTAAAAGCAAACTAAAAAGAAAAAAAGAGTCCTTATTCTCCTCACACTTTCAACTATGGAATAGAGGTTAAAGGTTGAATCTATGACCTCAAAGAAACTACAACTCTGATTTGAGAATTCATCCTACTGAACAACTTGGCCACATGGCAACAACTAACGCCTTCATCAAATTTAAAAACTACAAATATCTGCTCTGCTTCTGCCATCTGCTGTGATGAAATTGCATTTCAAGAGAGAAAAACAGCAACAGCAGATTACAAAGCTAAGCCAAAAGGAACAAGGAACTCCAGCTTCCACAAAACGTAGTGGAGAAGAAAGCACAATAAAAACAAAAAATATGACTCAAGTAAAGACACCTGCTGATTGTTTCCTCGTTATCGGAGTGTTCTTAAGCTGCTGACTGCCACTACTTCGACGCCAGAGTGTTTGCCAATTTTGGGTACTCTAGCCATGCTGTGTTTGCTGAGTCAAGCTGAGTTTTTGTCAACCTGAGTTTAACTTCGTTTTTTTCCTTTGCCTCTTGGCAGGAAGTTGTCCTGCTAACTGGATCTCTCGGATCTTCACACCCTGGAAGGATCAACTGAGCTTCAAACTGAGCTGAGGATTCAAACTGGAGGTTTGGATCGACCTTTCCCCAAGCGATTGTTTGAGCTTCACACTGAGTAAGGGATTTATCTCCACAACAACCCGTTCAAGTACCGCAGGAAATCTAAGTGGCAGTCAGCTTCTCCGTTCACCTTTAAACAACCGCATTCTGGGTAAACCCTGTCCGCCCTCCATCGAAAGAGACAAACACTGGAACACCCCCACACCGACTGGAGTCATAGAGTCAACCATTTTCTGGACAAACACGGCAACCACGGCACACAGACAGGAGTCAAGGATACAACAACTTCTCTGGAAACGTGAGTCGGCAACCAAAACCTTTTCTCCAAGTTTGACGAGTCAAATTCCCCACTAAGCCTGAACTAACCGCTGTGCCTTCCCTTCACTTTGCAGTTCCGGTTGAGCCGTGTTCAGAGCAACACTTCTCCCCTTGTTTTACTTCTTCAATAAAACCTGTTAAACCTTTCCTTTGGTCTCTCTGAATTGGTTACTCTGCATGTGGGTCCGACACTTTAGATAAGATCATGATAGTGGCGAATAATAGAAACTGTCATGCTGTAACCTAACAATTGTAATCATTACATGCAAGTAGTTACCTGCATATATACCTTTATTATGGGGTAAATACCAACTAAAGTTGTTCTTGTCTCAAAGACAAACAAAGACACAAAGCCACAAAAATTTACTATGTTACTTCCCACTGCTGGTGGTTTTACCAATCAGCTGATATATTGGGAGAATTTTTTTTTGTTGACTCGGTTTACAAAAATATCTTTAAAAAATATCTTTAAACTAAATTATTTAAAATGACATTTTTTTATATAATTTCCAGGAAGGAAAGCTGTTCTTTGCTTGCAACAATAAATGTCCAAACTTCACACTAAAAAGGTCAATACATTTATAATCATTTATCTTATTGGGAAAGTATGTGGTTTTTTAATACACTTCTACAAATGTCTAAATCCAGTAAAAGAAAATATATGCATCCTGTTTTTGTTCATGAAAAATCCCATATATATATATATTTATACGTATTTAAAATTATAAGGCTATAATTTTTTAAAAAGGTCGTAAAACATTAACATCTTCATGTTAGGAATCCAGTTTGTGTGGTCTGTTTGTGTGTCTCCGTTTTTCACCACCAGGAGGTGCCTGTCTTCACTTTCCCTCCCTGCACACCTGCGGCTCGTTGGATCATTATCTGGAGGAGTATTTGAGCAGTGGACTGGCACCACCTCGATGCCAGAGTGTTTGCCAGTTTTGGGTACTCCAGCCAAGCTGAGTTTAGTTGAGTCTAACTTGTTTTTGTCTTTGCTCCCCGGCAGGAAGCTTTCCTGTGTTACTGGATACCTTGACCTTCTCTCCCCCGGAAGGATAAACCGAGTTACACTGAGCAAGGGGAAACCTCCACATGTTCTGTTCAAGTCCCAATCGGAAATCCAAGTGACAGTCCGCTCCATTACTCCTCCGGGTTCAACGCTAGTCAGCCTGTCCGCCCTCCAACGTGTGCACCTAACTCTGGATTCTCCACACAGTCTGGATTCAAGAACTAACAAGGCCCCCCACAAACGTAAGTTTCCAACCACGCTAAATATCAGAGCTTCCAAGATTCCCTCAGAACCTGAACTGACCATTGAACTTCCCTTCTGAATTCCAGTTCCGGGTTATCGGCTCACAGAGTTCCAGATCTACTCCTGTAACTCCTTCAATAAACCTGTTAAACGTTTTCCGTGCTCTCTGAGTGGTTTCTCTGCATGTGGGTTAGATTTGTTAAACCAGTCATGACACTTAAGCTAATTTATTTATGTTTCTGCTGGATTAATGGTGAAAATGTCTTGATTAGATTTAAAGGTTACAGACCCCGGGTTTTTGGGAAACCCAGAAAGTTTGACCCATTTCATACGGATGTAGAAGAAACATAAATACCAAATAATAAAAATAGTTTTTGTTTTGCATCATATATTCAGTTTCAACAGTTTCACTTTTTAGGATAACTTACACTAATAAACTAATACTGATGATATACTAATCCACAGAAATGTATATGTCAGTAAAGAACATGGTGTTAAGTAACAAGCAAACATTTTATACTTCTTATTTTCCTCATCTAAGGTAAAATAATCCTTTTAACCTCTCACCCGGACTCTGCTCATGGCCTCCTGGGCCTGCTGCATGCGGGCGCTCTTTGTGGGCGTTCTCTCTGAAAGCAGGTGGGTGCAGCCAAGGTAGGTCGCTGCAAATATGATCCCATCAATGAGGTCTTCAGGGTCACACGGTCCAGGGACTGCAAGAATCAAAAATGATTTAAATTTATTTCCTAAGCCTTTTCTTTATTCTGAGGATTTATTTCAGATGTCCTGGCTAAATGTTAGGAGTGTCCTTATGGTGCGTTCAGGGTACCTCCCATCTGTGTGAACAGCATTCCAATGAAAAAAGTGTTAAACTTTACTTTCTAAATGCAAACTCCACTTTTAATTTGTTCCCTTTACAGTTGCAGCCACTACATGCAGCTTTGATTTTAGAAATGTTATTAAAGTCCTGTTAAATAAACATGCTTTTCTTCACAGCTTACTGTGGCTGATGCAAGGAACATCAAGCATTGGAGTCAGATGTCAGTTTCTATTCTGTACAAAAGCAAGAGCAATCAAAAGATCAGCTTGGCTTTATTTGCTTTGAATAGTGTGTAAAAAAAAGTGGTGTTTGGTTTTTTTTAGCGTACACCTCTGTTTTTTTTTTTTTTTTACCACCTGTCTGTATGCATGGTCTGCATACAGACAGGTGGTAGAACTGGTGTAGGTACCAGAGCTGCTCGAGGCCCTGCCCCTTTTTATGACATCATTGTATAGCAACTCCTCTCGAACAAACTGTATTGCACCCTCTCTTTTGGCGTCTCAACATATTATTACCCATATTTGGTATTATTTTACATTTCATAGGCGATCTAAAGTATCCGAAAGTAGAAAACAATCACTGTCAGTCTTGAAGGAAAGTCCGGCGTTCTAAGACTCTGCCGTTAACCAAGGTGACAAAAGAAGTCTCAGCTTATTTTTATTCTTGTTATTAAGATCTGAGGGCAGGAAGGACAAATGGGACATCTTAAAAAATGACTTCTGTAGAGATTTTAGACAAATAAAGCAACAGTTATTCTACTTGTAGAAAACTAACGGTTGTTGACACAAATTTGGGCTAACCTGTGCTCACTAGCTAACAGGTTAGCTAGTGAGCACAGCTAGCCACAGCGCTACCCAGCTCTCCCAGTTTGTTCACCATAAACAGCTTTTTTTCAGTTTTGTTAGCTATCAGGTAAAACTTCATCGGCCATTAGACACGCTAACACTACAGATGCTCCCGACTCGGCACACGGATGCTGCGTGATGTTATTAACGTTGTCTGGGCAACCGCAATGTTTTACATCATGTGGCAACGTTCAGCCGATCATGTAGCGCAACGTCACCGGCATGCGCAGGACCCGAGCAGATCTGGTACCTACACCGGGAATCCCCAGGAACAGCTCTCTGGGACTGATCAACCTTTGGGGATTTCCCTCATCAAGTTTTAGGTATGTAGGAAAAAGGGGAAAAATACAAAATCAAATCAATTAATTAATTAGTTAATTTATGTATAAATTATGAACTGTTTCTCCGCAGTTGATTAACAAAATATTCTATTAGAGTGCTAATTATCATTCTCACTTTTTCATGATTTATGCTGACAGCTCTGCAGGAGGAGAGATCACAGCTCTGAAGCAGTGTCATCCAATCAGCTTCCTGATCAGCTTCTCCAACAGTAGGCCCTCGAAAATTTGCTCACTCTGCCATTTTGGATGTGCTTGACACACTCTAACACCTATAAATTTAAAATGTGCCACATCTGATGTTTAAATTGCTTCAAGACGCACCACACCACACAGTCTGAAGCCCTTTCAGAATCAGAATCAGAAATACTTTAATAATCCCAGAGGGAAATTACTTTTGTTACACGCTCCAGTTACAGTTTTATATATATACACATATCCAACTACACAATATAATAAAGATAAAAATAAAAAAGATAAAATATATACACATATAACTCTTCTGTATATATATATGTATGTATATTTATATGCATATGTAAAAACTAGTGCTGTCAAAATTATCGCGTTATTATCGCGTTAACGCGAGGCCATTTTAATGGCGATAATTTTTTTAACGTGAGATTAACGCTATGTGGTTTTATGGTACAATTTTCCAAGTACATCCCGCTGCAGCCTGCGGGAAGGCGGGGCTATTTTCCCCCAGTCTATGCATTTTCCATAGGTTTCGAGAGCGGAGCTCCTCAAGGAAAAAAGAAGCTCATACACTGGGTAGCGCTAGTGCCTTTTCTTTAAGCCCCACCACCAACAAACAAGTTGAGTGTCTGTTGCCTAGTAGCAACCTGAAATACGCTGAGAAAACAGATTACTGAGGTGAAATGGAATCTGCTACGGCACTCTTGCTGTCTGTGTACGCCACAGGTCGGTAGGCTTATCGTGTGTGTGTGTGTGTGTGGGTGGGTGGGTGTGTGTGTGTTCTCATTTTTGTTAAGAGGCTGAAAAGTAAAAAATGTGTAATTAAAATGCGATTAATCGCGAGTTAACTTAGGCATTGATGCGATTAATCGCGATTAAAAAAATTTAATCGATTGACAGCACTATTAAAAGCTAAATCCAAGTAAAGTGAAAATACAAGTAAAGGGATAAATCCAAGTAAAGTGATACATAGCGTGCAAAAATAGTGCATAAATGTCAATTACGGGGGGTCTGAATCACTTGAGGGAGGCGTTATAGAGATTGATGACCAAAGGTAGGAATGATTTCCTGTGGTGAATCTGGGTAAGAGAGCCTGAGCCCCTATGAGCTCTATTTAATTTTCTATGTCTTAAAAATGATCAAACATCAATTTAAAGACATATTACGAAGAGTAATGTAGATAAACTGGTTATGACTGCTTTAAATAATATGGATCCTGTAGAGAGGTTTGCAAGTACTCTCACATACTGTACTATGTGTAATGGGGGTTTGGGGTTAGAGTATACAACAGAAAATCCAAGGGTAGGTCAAGTGCAACTCTAGAAAACAGGTTTCTATGTAATTGTGTGGATATGAAACTGGTGACATCTACATCCTGAACAAACCCAGACAAAAAAAAGAAGGTAAGGATATCTAACTGTGTTTAACCTTTAAGTCCTTAGTAACTTTATATACTGAAAAACTTGTCATTTTTCAAAAGCAACAGAGGAAATTCCCATTTCAAAGGCTCAACAAGAGCAGATGAACGTAGGCGCTTGTTTTACTCACCGTCCACAAATGTGGGAAACGGAGGGAGAGCTCGGCGAATCTGAGAAATCACAAAAACACAAAGCATCCTGGTCACGTCTCGTCTCACACCAAAGATCTTTGCTGATACATCCAGCCTAGATTAAAGATTCTCCACTTATAAAAACTCATTTTGTGCACAACTTTCTGCTGTTCTGAAGGTTTATCTTTACAGTTCAGGAAATCTACACCTGGAAAGTATTATTATTGAAAGAGCATAATGGTACCTTTAAGCAAATCTGCATCAAGTTAATTTAAAAAATCCCACCAGTCTTAAAGGTATAGTGGAGGATTTTTGCAAATTTTTTAAAAGACCCGCCCTCTTTAATTCTACTAATAGAATTAAATAGCTGACATCCTGTAATGCAGGACAACAAATGAAATATTTTTCACTAATCTCTTTTACCTTTTCCATTTAGTAAAAGGAGTCATCACCCAGAAATTTTATTTTTTATAAAGCTATGTAATGTCAAAACCTACTTAAATTTTTTTCACCTAAAAATTATTAAACACGAATTTAAATACAATTCAGGAAGTATTGTTTAAAATATAATAATGTGAGTCATTTTATAAACATTTTTATAATTTATTTTGAAAGGTAATATGTTTAATTCATTTATTTTAAGTTTTAATTCTAATATTAACTAATAAAATAAACTACTTGTAAATTCAACACATGCATAATTATATAAGCTTCAAACATAAAATTATTTAAAATAAATTCTATTCACATTGTAGTTATTTTTGACAATTGCATTATTTTGTACATATATATTTATGTCATTCATATGCATTTTTTATTTATCACAAATAACGACCAGGTATGAAATATTAACATAAAAATTTACTTTTTTAATTGAATGTATACACTTTTAATTAAAATACCAAACAACATATTAATAAATATCGTAAAAAAACTATATTCTCCATAACTATTGACAAAGATAATTAGTTAAATGGAATTTAAAACATTTTGTTAAACTAAGTCTAAATTCTTTAAATCCTTTCATTATGATCATTTTTATTTACGAATATTTTATAATGAAATATATCTCAAATAATTACATTTATTTTGTACAATAATAAACATTTAATTGAATCAATTTCACATTTAATGATAATATGTAAGCATTTATGTAAAATAAAATAAATGTATTCATGTACCATTTGCAGATTTTATTTTACTTAAATTTACTGTGTATAAACAGTCAATTTCCCTTCAGGATCAACAAAGAATGTTTGATCTAAAAAAAAGGAATCAAAATCAAAGTTTAATTTTAAGTTTTAAATAAATATTTGTCTATTAATAAATTGGTCAAATTGAACTATTTTCCAATATATGAATTCAAATAATGAAAAATAATCTCTCACTTCCTGGATGGACGCCTTCTGAAGGGGTGAAGATGGCTGAGCTTGAGCAGAAGGCTGCTCTGGACTCTGCGGATGCGTCAGACGCTGGCTCGGTTGCGACTGAGTCGGCGTCGTAGGCGTGTACATCTGCGGTGGCCTCGACTGTGACTGGTAGCCGTGATGGTTGTGGTGAGGCTGCTGTGTCGGACCGTGCTGCAGGTTTCTGGATGTCTCGGCCCTCAGAGGACTGACACTGTCCCGCACAGGCACTGAGGTGTAACGGGACGGAGACTCCAAAGCTGACTGAGACGGAGAGTGGGGAGAAGTCTGCAAGAAAAATAGGAGGAAGAAATTTTATACTTAATAATATAATTTCAATTTACACGACAGAAAAGTATTGAAGAGTTTATTAATTTAATGCTGGGAGCGGCAATATTAGGATTAGCAGATACTGATTTTGCTGATCTGGGATCGGCTCCCTAAATCCTGATCTGTGCATCTCCAGTTTTTTTAATTATTATAAAATGTGTTCTTTGCCTGCAACAATAATGGAAAAGAAATCACTCCATAACAAGTAAAGCTTGAACCAATCGCCTTCCAGTAGCCACGTATTCTTTGCTTAGTGGGACTAAATGAAATTGAACGCACATCTTCTTCATACAGCAAACATTACATTTCCATTTTAAAAACACCTACGATATATCAAAAAAAGAAAAGTAAAAACAATCCACTGGACTTTGTTTCCAAGTTTGAAGATATTTCGCTTCCCATCCAGGAAGCTTTTCCAATTCAAAATGTCAGGAATAACGCCGAGTTCGAGGTTTTATACAGTAGCCCAAAAAAGTCTTGTTTTTAGTTAGAAAAAATGGAAATTTTGAATGGGGGTAATTTGGCCACTGGTAGCGGGAAGGGATTAACTCAATTACTGCATTGTAGGTTTTTGAAAGCTGATATCTGAGTCCCCCCCCCCTGTTTAAGGTTGATTTTTCTCTCTTAGCATAGATGGCTTCCTTTACGTCCCTCTCAAACAACCTATTTTATTTATCCAAAATGTGAACATTCTGGTCCTTAAAAGAATGTCCTTTGTCGGTGTAGATGTACCGCATGATCTTGTCCCGAGGAGGTCGCTCTTCTGTGTTGGGCCATGCGTCTGTGGAGAGGTTGTTTGGTTTCTCTAACATAACGATCAGAGGAAACAAAAGTCCTCACTGCATTGAAGAATGCTCGGGTTCATCTGCAGTACATCTACACCTTATGGACAAAGGACGTTCTTTTGAGGACCAGAATGTTCACATTTTGGACAAAGAAAATAGGTGGTTTGAGAGGCACGTGAAGGAAGCCATCTATGCTAAAAAAGAAAAAAAACAACCTTAAACAGAGGGGATGGACTCGGGTTCCAACTTTCAAAAACCTACAATAGAGCAATTGAGTTAGCAATCATCGCAGCCCCGGCCCCTGTACAGCAGAGCGGAGGACCTCGCCTATTCGGCGAGGCCAACAATCCCCTTTAACGACCCCAATTTTAGACAATTAGACGGGTATAGGGCATTGCAGGCTAACAAAAGAAGCCAAACCACTCTCATTCCAAATGGTTGGACCCCTTTGTCCGTTACAATTTGCATGTTATCAAAACAAAAACAAGGCTTTTGTTGGGCTACTCTACTTCCCATTACGAGGAGGTGGGCCTGTTTTTTTCCGGTTCAATCTGCATATTTCCTAAGCCATAACAAGGCTTTTGTTTGTGCCACTCAATAAGCCTGAAACTCAACAATATTCCTGACATATTGAATTGAAAAAACTTCCTGGATGGGAAGCAAAACATCTTCAAACTTGGAAACCAAGACCAGTGGATTGTTTTTACTTCTCTTTTTATGGAATGACTATGACCTAGATGACTGAGAATCTTCACCAGCACCTATGATATACTTACTGGGGCATTTTGCATGAAATTATACACAGGAAACGACTTTTAAGAATAGCTTTTTTTAACTAGCTTGGAACACAGAATGTTCTCACATTTCTAGGGATATGTTCTAGTTCACCTGCAGTCACCCTACCAGATGAAACATTTTACATGACACATCATCTGATTCAGATTAAAACTATGTGAAACTGAAAACAAATTGATGCGGTAGGAAATAGTTAAGTCATACTAACGTGGCCAGCAGAGGTTGGCATTGGGTATGCGTCCTCTGTTGGGCTGATCTCCTGTCTCATCACCCAAATTGGCTCCACTGGTTGGTCTGGTGTGTAGGGAGAACGCACCGTCTTTGTCTTCACGCCCTCAATAGCCTCTTTAATGTCTTTAATTGCCAGGCTGATGGCGTCACCCGAGCACTTTGTACCCTCTCCTTGGAGACCGGGCATGTTCCGCTCATTCTGGGCTTCACCCAAACCAGCTGACTGGGTCTTAGTTTGGGTCTGTGGCTGTCTAGATGCTGGCCTACCAGTCTTGGGAAGAGGGCTTTTATCAGCACTGTCACCCTCGCTGTCTGACTGTCCATCATAATGATGGAGCCGGCAACCGACGGAGCTGTCGGCAGGGAAGGAACGCGACCCACGGTCTCTACTCTGCCGTGAGATCTGGTGGGAACTCTCGGTGGGGGAAGATGGAGCCCCTTTTTGAGCATTCTTGGTTCTATGTCCAACAAAGGGTTCCTGCGGGGACTCTTGCTGGGCCTTGTTAGACTCAGGTCTTCGACCAGATTGCCTACAAGCTTCTCGCTGCAGCTCAGGGTATGAGGTCTTTAGAGGCTCAGGAAAAGAGTCCGGATGACATTTTGCCTCTGAGTACAACTCAAAGGTGGGCTCTGTGTAGGTTTTCTTGTGGGACTCTGTGTAAAATTCTGCATAGGTTTTAGGATGAAGCTCAGAGCAAGAAGTAGAGTGAGACAATGAGCAGGATTCAGAACAATCCTCTTCCTCAGGTAAAGCGTTGTTGTCAGGTAACGAGCTCATGGTGATATCCTCACTGAAGTGGTCCAGTTGGGGAAAAGGCGGGACGTCAGGGGAGGAGGGAGGAGTTGGTGACTGTAAGGGAGGCGGGCTGTGGAGAGGTCCATCCATACTGAGCGAGGCAGCGCTCTCTGTGTCTGAGCAAAGATCTGTAATTTCACTTCCCTGAGCTGTAGGATCCTCCTCTGCGTTCTCCATGACATCTTCTCGGTCCTCCTCCACCCTTTCAATCTCTTCTTCTGCTCTTTCACTGTGGGTACAACTTGGGTTTCCTGCTGATAGCTGTAAGTTTCCATCATCCTCTTCTTGTTCTCTCTTATCTATGACTTCCTTAGATTCCTTTTCGTCCTCTGCTTTGAACTCATGGTGGTCTTCTTCAGCTTCAGCCGGAGTATGTTGAGACTCAATCTGCACGTCTTCCATTGGTAGGGAAGTAGAAGTGTGGGCAGATGAAACAACAGGAAGTGGTGTCTGATGGGGAGATCCTCTCTCCTGTGATTGGTTCAATGCAGGATCACCTAAGGAGGATTCCTGGTCTCGTATTTCTACAGGGCCAATGCCTGGCCGAGCGTCCTGCATTTCTCTAAACTGCTGCCGCTGTCTGTGATTTCTAAGTCGGGGGTTTGGGTCACCATGACGGCGATAGCGGGTTACGGCAGGGCGGTGTTGTTGGACAGGTCGGGGTTCATGATCCTGAGTCTCAACCTCTTCTGGTGACCTGGTTGGGGCCCCACCAGGACTGACAGCCTGGCCTGGGCTCTGGCCTTGTCCTGACGGAGGCCGTCGGCGGTGACGAGGAGGTCCGCGACCTTGAGGGTGGTGGTGGTGATGTGCCGCGTGATGATAATGGCGGTGGTGGTTGTGAGGAGCCATTTCCCCATCAGGGTTTTGCATCTGACACGGCCTCCAGGACCGACGTACAGGCGGCTCTCCGTTGGTTCCATTGGACTGCCTGATCCTCTGAGGCGCAGCGGCTTCCATCTGCTCCTCGTCTGCTTCCCCAATAGCGTCTTCCTGATACTTTTGACTCATTGTTGGGACTTAAATGGACTCAGGCTTTTATAACAGCTTTTCGGATCATTAAAAAAAGCCTCACAGACCAATCTGTGAAAGAAAGACACAGTCAAGAAACACTATTTAATATAAAACAATCAAAAAACATAGTAGGTCCAACATTTGTTTGACTAAACTGCTACATGATATGATGTCACTTTCTCTCATTTCACGTAGCTTTGTAGACATGCTTGTTGTAGCTGTCTGCTACCACTTGGGGGCACTGTGAGAAGTATTTGAAATTATTTCTATTGAAGAACATCCTAGGATAATATATCACAGCGGTACTAAGTGTGGTGCATTATGACTAACTACAACCTAAAATTTCTCCTGATGGATGCCTGCCAAAAGATTTATGTGTCCAATTGTGTATTAGGTTTAAGTCCCCAAATAGCTT
>NW_015150535.1:293259-294953 GCF_000732505.1 Cyprinodon variegatus
GAGATATCAAAAAAGTACTCCAGAGTGTTGTTCAGCATGGGGGTGAGTAGAAAATGAAGGCTAATCATGTTTTGGGTGTACTATTCCTTTAAGGCTTCACCAAAAAAAAAAAATTTTTTTTTTCTGTATCATTTAAAGTGAAGAACAACAACAAAAAACAGTCTAACTTAAAACTTAGAAAACAACAACAATATTTTGAGACAAAAAAATTAATGAAAAATTGAGCTGTAAATCTCCTTAAAAAAAAGAATTTCATATTTTGGTGTAGATGCAACCCTAGCCTGCAAGACACTGTTAAGGGTTCAGTTCAGGGAGGAAGGCCTTAAAGGACCACTCAACCATATTTCAATTTTTTTTATTTTTGTTTCTTTGTTTGCTGATGTAATGTACAGACGACTTTTGGTGCTGTCTACATGTCACTGGCATTGTGCAGTTTTCTGCACATTTGTTAAAATCCAGCTTTGTGTCTAAATCTCTCTATCTGGCGCCCCCTTCAGGTTAAAAAGAGGGTTCTGGTCTGATTTTCTTCCATTGGCCTAGCTGGAGATGTGACGTGATTTAAGAGATCTGATGGCAGCAGCAGCACATTGGGCAAGACTGGTTTGCTTTCAAATTTGATTTTTTTTTTAAATAAATAAATAAATGCATTAAAACTGGACAAAACAAGTCAGTATCTGCTGAGATATTTCATTAGATATTTGTTTATTGTCAATCAGTCACATGACCTAAAAGCTATAGGAAAAAATAAATGACTTTAAAGAGAAGAATTAATAAAAGAAATATAAAACTGGAGCAAAGGGAGTGTGCCTTGTTTTTCTAGTTTAAACATTTTATTTGGCATTCATTTTGTGTATGATAAATGAATAAATTATTAGTAAATCCCACTTTCTTTATTACCCTAAATTGGTCCTGCCCACGTATCCCTTCCCATAGAGACCAGTGGGCAGCTTGCTGTGCCCTGGGATCATTGTGGTGTTAAAGGTCAAGCTTAGAGACCCAGGATGAAAGTAAGAGGTTTTTAGTGGCAATCATGTGGTCTCTCTCCGAACACAAATGTCCAACTCTTTAACCACTAGGCCACCACACATCTGGCTTCATGGAATTGGAGCTCTTATTAAAAGAAATCCCCAAAGACTCTCTAAATCTGCAGTTTGCAACCAGATTTATAGGAGATAGCAAATGTGGAAAAAGGAGCCCTACTCAAATTAAACCAAAATTGAAATTTTGACCTTCATACAAGATGCACTTCAGGAAGAAAAACTAACCAATTAGAGAAAGGCCAAATACATTAGCCTCATGATATTTAGGGCTGATATGGTTTTCTTTTTCATGTATTAGTATAGGCAGATACATACATGATTTTCTCCAATTCATTTGTGCTTTCAGCAGCTACCCTTTGAGATCAGGTGAAGCGCATGTATTGCTGCTATTCCCTCATACAGAAGAGTATTAGGGCAACTGAAAAAAAAAAAAAAGTGAACAGATTTTTAAATTTTATTTCAGTTTAACATGGGAAAAAAGTCAGAATTCTGACTTTGTTCTCAGAATTCTGATTTTTTTCTCAGAATTCTGACTTTAAACTTAGAATTCTGACTCTTTTCTCAGAATTCTGTCTTTTTTCTCAGAATTCTGACTCTTTTCTCAGAATTCTGACTTTCTTCTCAGAATTCTGACTTTAATCTTAGAATTCTGAC
>NW_015150535.1:296663-297762 GCF_000732505.1 Cyprinodon variegatus
CTGTTTTTGTTTTACTCTCACTACAAATGTAAATCCTCTGAGAAGCATTGCACTTTAATCTGCACCAACAGCTGGCAGATGGCATAAGGAGGAGGAGGAGGAGGAGGAGGAGGTGGTAGAGGAGGAGGGGAAAGGGCACGAGGACAAGGAGGGACCTTTATCTGGTACCTGATAGGAGCTGACAGAGGGGAGTAGGTAGGGCAGCTCTCTGAATAATAAATACGCTCTGTGGACGAGAAGCGAGCAGCAGCGTTTAGATTCTGATTTAATCCGACAGGACTATCAGGGTTTCCATCAGAAACTCCTCGCTGCACGATTTACCGGCTTCAACGTATACGATGCGAGAAAAACAAAAACAATTTACTGTAACTTCACTGAATGTCAAATTAGTCCCTGAAAAGGTCGAAGGAAGAGCGGTGGAACTAGGAAGCCTGTTTCTGCTTAATAAAAGGTCTTTAGATGTTAAATTAAGGTCTTTCTTTGCACTCACTGTCTTTACAGACACACTGATAAAGATGGTTGGTCTCAGAAGTCCTGATATTTGACTCCATCCATCATCCTGTCAACTATGGCGAGCTTCCCTGCTAAAGGGAAGCTCTCCCGCAGAATTATGTGTTAACATAATGAGAACTGGACATTAAACTGGATAAAATGGTCCAGGATAAGAGGCAGAGGGCAGAGGTTAATGGCGATCCAGTAATTTGAGCACAAACAACAACTGCCAGGATGGGACTTTCTAACAGAAGAGGGAAGGAATGGGTAGGAGCTCCCAGTTTGGCTAATGGTCTAGGGCAGGGGGGTGTTCAACGTTTTCCAGGCCAAGGACCCCCAAACTGATGGCCAGATGGAGCGGGGACCCCCTAATTATTTATAATGTATGAAATTGTGTTATATAAAACTGGTCCTATAGTCGCTCTATTACAGATGGAGTAATGTAACTAAAGTAATTCCTCCCTGGGTTTATTAAAGTATTTCTGATTCATATTCCTTGTTGATGGGACAGGTGTTGTAAATGAAACGGTGTCCAGCTTGAAGAGCTCCTGTGTGTCGCTGAATGTGTGCATTGATGACTGAAAGACATCTTCTGCCTCCATTTATC
>NW_015150535.1:300985-302124 GCF_000732505.1 Cyprinodon variegatus
GCTATTTTCAATGACTACTTATTTTTGTCCAGCTTTAACATCAGTATCGATATAGGTTATCGGCTACATGAGTTTTAAAATATCGGCACATCGGATATCGGCCAAAATCCCAATATCGTGCATCCCTAATAAAAAGTTTAGTTAGAGTGGCTCATGTAGGCTATCTCTAAAATTATGCTGTTATAGGCTTAGGCTGCTGGAAGACATAGGGACTACTTTTCATCTCTATTTTTCAATTCTGGAGTATTTGTTAGTTAAACCTTCTAACTATATGCTTTATATTTTATTTATAGATGATAGAGTTGGGCATTTTTTTTTCAGTGATTAATCCTGTGTCTTTTATAGACATATCTATGGCTCAGCTTTTATGGCGGTAAATGTATGTGCTCTCTTTCATCCTTTAAAAAAAAAAAGAGTTACATAGCTTGTCTGCTTAACCGTTTCTTTCTTAGACAGAGCAACGATGGAGCTAGTTTGCTGTTGTATTTTCTAACAGAAAGTATTACGGATCAGTGACGCAATGTTTTTTTTATTTGTCTGCCTCTGTCTCCTTGAACCTCCAGTTGGACTCTGTAGAAGGCCGCTCAGTCTGAGTCAAGTTCTGCTAGAGGTTTATTTCCTTATCACTCTCCCTGCTGTAGGTTCAACGACACAATGCAAGCAAATGTCAACTGTGGTCGGAAAAAACATTTCCTTTACATTTTCCTTTCATATATTGATTTATAAGTGCTGATTTTGCATCTGCTTACTTTATAAATGTTTTCCCTCAAGCTTTTTCACCTGCAAGGCCACACAGTGCCTGAGAGTTGTTGGATTACAGACAAAACAATCATACTCATGACGAGCTAGACTCTTTCTCAGGGTTTATTCAAAACATTTTATTATTTTCCTCAACTGTGTAATTGTTTTGATTCACTATACGTGGAGACCTTCACAGCCTTTCTGCAGGGTTTAAGTTAATAAAAGGAATATCAGGGTTCCTACAGCATAAGACATGTTAAATTCAAGACTTTTTAAGACTTTTTAATGCCACTTGAAATAAAATTTAAGACCAAATTCACAAGAAACGCAAGAAAAAGCCTGCTTGCGACAATTTAGCCCAAAGGTTTATTTTAATATAAACTACTGCATTAATGTTT
>NW_015150535.1:302799-306027 GCF_000732505.1 Cyprinodon variegatus
AAGACTTTTTAAGGACCCGCGGGAACCCTGACTATTAACCTGGAAGAAAGATGATAAAATGCCAACTGAGTGAATTAACATCTATCTCCTTTATTTAACTGGATTGCTAAATTTCCTACGACACATTCCCAAACATGTTCATCCAGGAAGAATAAATCCTTAGTAATCAGTTGGTTTTTCCTTAGATACGAAACTTTAAACCCATCTGAATGAATTGTCTCTGTAAAGTGCCTTCAGAAGACACGTGTTGTAAATTGGCGCAATAGAAATAAACAAAACTGAACAGAAATTTCGCCAACCAAAGATGAAGAGGACCACTAATACATGAATACCAAAGACAGAACCAAGGAAGATGTAAGAGCTACCCACCGTCTCTCTTATTATTTTCTAAGTGTATAATGCTGTTTTTGTTTTTGCAGTCTGGAAAACAAAAATGTAATCCCAACTGTCTGTGATGGTATAAAATTCAATTTGTTCCAAGACAGCAGTTTATAAATCTGCCTTTTTGGATTCCCCTTCAGGCAGAGATGTTCTGTTATTTGAGTCAATTATCAAATGTGTTTGACATAAATAAGATAAAAAGCTAAAACTGATGGTGAAAAATAACCTTCTTGATTCTCGGAGTCTGAAAGTACGCCGATAGAAATCTACAGTCAGCTAATGGAGTGCACCGGAGGGGAGGAGAAATTAGATTTATTGTTCTGAACATCCAGAAAACTCATAACCGGCTGGTTGCACCCGGTCTCACTCCATGAGGCTACAGCAACACAGATGATGTGTTCAAGCTTCCATGGACTCATCCTAGATAAGATCAGAGGTAACGGGTGCAGGACGGAAACACAGACATCTGTTTCCCAAGTCATGCATCATGGTGGCTGTACTGTATGTGTAATTCCTCTAGCAGGTTACAGGTATTCCATTTCGACGGTTGTTTCTTGTAGATCTACCCATGCAGACCGGGGTCTGTGTTGGAGGTAAGGGAGGATAATAAGGAGTCTGTCTAGGGCTAAATTAAAACCGCTTTTTTTAAAAGCCACCAAAACATCTCTACATATAGTTCGTTATGTCTACCTTTTGATTTTCTCTATATTCCTCTATTTGCTCAGTTGCACTTCCTTAACCTACATCACGACTGCATCTCTCCCTGATTGACTGCTACGCCGCCATTTCATAGAAAAGTTCAGCTTTTTCAAATAAAAATAAAAAACTTGAATTATGCTGAGAAAACAGTTTGACCATTGCAGTTAATCAAAGCTGCAGCTAAAGCTTAGGAAAGATTCCGATGTTGCTGCCAAGTTGATAAACATGTGAGTTCATGTCCCTGCTAACAGAGCTACTGGTGTTAGCATTGCTTTTAAGCCCTATCCTCAAAGCTGTCGGTTTTTTGTGAGGTATTACAGCACAATCAGCACTTATTTAGTAGCTGCATTCAAGACCACCCTATGTTTTTCTGTTAGTTCGGCTGTACTGCCAGTAGATGGCACCACATCTGTTTATGTCAGCTCACTGCACCTGTAGCTAGAGTTCAATTTAGGCTCAAAAAGGAAAAAAATAAAAAAGATTTCAAACTATAAGGATCAACTCTTAAATAATATAGCCTTATTTTATTATAATCAAGTGGATTATTGTCTTTTTGGTTTAACTTTATAATGTGGATACTGCTTTAGTTACATTTATTTAGTTTGTTTCAAATGTAAACTCCAACATAAGCCTTGGATTGAAAGTTTCAGCATAGATGATCTGTCACACTGAAGCGTAAAGCAGCCTTTACTCCTAAAGTAGATAATTAATGCCCGCTGTCACAGTCAAATATTAAGAAAAATTATTCATTTCCCATTTATTGGATACTACAAAACTCAAAGATCCCACTTTCAGCCATTAAGTGCATTCCTAAAGGACATATTACTTCAGTCCTCTGGTTTAGACTAGTGTTTAGTTAAACCATGATTACGGTCAGTTACTCACAGGAATAATGTTGTTAAAGGTGGATGGATGAGGGTTTAACTGGATGGAAACTATTTCTGGTTTCCTTAGAGACTTTTCTGATCATTTTGTCTTTGTTTTTTAAAGAACTATAACACTTCAATAAGCAAATGTGCGGCAGATTGTCTGAAAGAGGAAGTCAATTGAAAAGCAACAGGAAATAAATTCTCAAGCTTATTCTAAATTATCCAATAAAAAAAAAAATATTATTTAATTCTATCTGACAGAAATACATCAATGTACATAATTCTGCTTAAAGTTTTCTTTATTAGAAAAAGGTAAGTAGATCCATTATTTGCATTATTATTGAAAGTCTGACTAGTTCCATCGTTTCACTCAGTTCTTAAATCATGTGGGTTATTTTTAACCACATTTGCATACAGAACTATTCACATTTTTTTTATTTTACAAAAAAATGTGTTGTATTTAATTTATTTTATTTGTGAAGTTAGGTAAAAAATTAGCCTTGTGGAACAAAAATATTTGATCGATATTCTTAAATGTAATGGCAAACACGATATAAGATATTTATCGTGATATGTTTTTCTTTCCATCACGAAATATAAAAAAACACCTCCGAATTAAGCTTTGTCCCAACCGTGCATAGGCACAATTTCTAACATTATTATGTTACATGTTATTATATTGTTATATTATTATTATGTTATAATAACTAACATTTCAAATTCGATATCGATATCTGGTGTAATATTTGATACTTGATATCAATTTCGATACCTTGAGGAGATTTCAAATTTCTATAGGCATATAGACATCTTAATTAATATTAAAAACTCACCTTTTTCAATTTCAACACTGAAGCTGCTTTCTTAGTTAAAGTGTACAAATAAATGTAAAACAAATTACCCAACTATAACAAAATTTCGAGAATATTTTTTAGGTTGTTTGAGATATTATTCCTACCAATATGCAAATTATCTAAAATTAGCTATAGCACAAAAAAACAAAAAAAAAACACTTGTATTTAGTATCAATACCAGGAAAATTAGCATTTTATTAAAAAGAAATAATAATAAAATAATAAAAACAGGGATGGGGGAATCTATACTGTTGAGTGTCTCAATTACTATCAGGGGTGGATTTAGGAAATTTGGGGCCCTGGCCAAAAGGCAGGCATGGGGCCCTCTGAATTGAGAAGACAACACATAAAACAGACCAATTATACGGATACAGAACTTTTTAAAGAATAGACAAACATTATTTGTTCTACCTTTTGTCCTTATC
>NW_015150535.1:307055-312056 GCF_000732505.1 Cyprinodon variegatus
TATTCTTGTTGCAACTTTATTCTCGTAATTTTCCGACTTTATTCTCATAATGTTACGACTTTATTCTCGTAATTTTTCGACTATTCTTGTTGCAACTTTATTCTCGTAATTTTCCGACTTTATTCTCATAATGTTACGACTTTATTCTCGTAATTTTTCGACTATTCTTGTTGCAACTTTATTCTCGTAATTTTCCGACTTTATTCTCATAATGTTACGACTTTATTCTCATAATTTTACGACTTTATTCTCGAAATAGAACAAAAAAAAAATCTCTAGCCTGGCCCTAATACTCCGTCGTACATCTCCTATCCCTTTTGTAAGAAAAATCTGAATATATTGCAAACAATGAACACCTTCTTTATTGCAAAAAAAGATGATGGCAGCATCATGCTGTGGATATGTAAGAGGCGCTAAAAGACTTTAAGACCGGAGAGAAGTTTTCAGTGTTTTTTCTCAGTTAAATAGATCTAGTTACTTTAGTTTTATTTGGGGTAAATCTTCTCACCATGAATCAACATTTTGATGATGTAGAGCGGAGGTCTTCAACAGGGGGTCCGCGACCCCTAGGGGATCCATGGAGGTACTGCATGGGGGTCGCGAAGGTTTTGTATCATTAGACTTTTTTTTATATTAGACCACTAATTGAAATGTCATTAAATACACATTAACATGAGTTCAACACACTGTAGTAAAAAGAAAAATGGAGACCACTGGGCACCATTTCATTCACAACACCTGTCCCATCAACCAGGAATCAGAAATACTTTAATAATCCCAGAGCAAAATTACTTTCGTTACATTACTCCATCTGTGATAGTGTGACTATAGGACCAGTTTGATATAACACAATTTCATACAATATTTATAATCAGGGCAATTGCGTACCGACACAACAATAGGCCCGTAAGCAACATTATCTGGGTGGGCCCCATATGAAGTACAACACCCCATCCCATCAGGAATTTTTCGCATCATTAGATCTTCAAAGAGACGTCCTAGACCACAATTGCGTAGGGGGGGCCAACCAGGAGTCAGTGATGGGGCCCCTAAGACGTCGGGGGGCCCCTAAGCAACTGCAGTCTCTGCTTACCGATTTATTTACCCATTGATCAGGGGGTCCCTGCTCCATCAGTTTGGGGCCCCTTGGCCTGGAAAACACTGAAGACCCATGATGTAGAGGGATGAGTATCCTGGAATAAACCTCCTGGCATCATCTCTCCTCTGTCACACCCAGTGGTGACAAACACAGGATCCCATCCAGCATATGGTCCCTGTTGGGGTGCATCACTTCTCACCTTTCTAGGCGTCACGGTCACTCAGGGTGATGAATGCATGAGCAAAATCAGACGAGCAAGGAGGCTTTTATTTTGAAAACCCCTCCTTTGGCCACATTCGGTTTCTAAAAGCCCAAAGGTTCCTCTTTTCTAACATTTCTGTGACAAACAGTGTGTCTGGGCCTGTTAGTCGGTCTGTCCTCTCAGTTATAGCATAAATCCACCCGCTCCTGGCTGCCTCATCTTATAAATATCTGACATTTATTTTGAAAAGGAAAACAACGATAGATGCTCGCGCTGTCACCTCTCTAAACTTAAATCCTCTGGGTTTTTCCGCAGGTGCACAGTCCGCCATAATCTGCAAACATGACAAATAATCTGCTATCAAAGCGTCGGTGATGACAGCGGCTGATTTACCTTCATGTTAGCGGAGGAGAGGCCCGGCTCCGGTCCACATCGTCTCCCCCCCCGCCCTCCACCGGGTCCTGTCCTCGCCCGGATCGGCTCGGTTTGACCCCCTCCTCGGATTAAAGCGGAAAGCTCAGCCCCCTCCCTCTGCAGCGTGACATCAGAGCGGATTATCGCGGCACAAAGCGCAGCTGATGCTGCTGGTGGCGCAGACAAACAGGCGGCTCGGACCCGCCTACTCCATCAGCTGCAGCAGCAACCTGCAGAGTGCTGCGACACAGCGCCCGGAGCCGCCGCTGGGGGCGCTGTTCCCTACCTGCTGAGTGACGTCACAACAGCAAGAAAACAAACAAGCATCCAAACCAAATGTTAATGTAGATTATAATTAAACACATGCTGTGCTATCACCCCACAAATACTTTATCTCTAATAAAGCAAAAAGACATTCTAGATAACATGCATCCTGTGAGTCATATGATTAGAAAAAGAATCAGAAACAACTTCTCACTTATTTTTTTAGCTCTAATTTCAATCTGAAAAACTCACATGAAGAGAAAAGACAATTAGGAGAAATTTATTGATACAATTACTTTGTCGTTGGCGCTCAGACCCCGGCAGGAAACAGCGCTGAATTTGATAGATATGCATGAACAGGAGTAAAGAACATGGCTGTTCCCCCCCCAGGCCTGAAACTGGTGGTTGAGTGGAGATAGATGATGTTGATTAGTCTGTAGACCAGAGGCGGAGCTAGATGGGGGGCCAGGGGTGGCCATGGCCACTCTTAGCCAATCATTGTCCACCCCTACCATTTATTTCCCTCTAATACAGCTAATGGCAGCAGTAATACTAACAAGAGGAATGTTTAACCTTATTAAACATTTTAATTTTTCATATATTATTAGTTACTTGATAACTTAAACGCTGTTGTTAATTATGCACATCTAAATACTAACATTATAGCTGATATGTACAGAATTCATGCTCTTTTAAGACCCTTATTTTGTGTTATATGGGGTAAAGAGAAAATTATGTGTCTGCATGTCATCAAGGAGTTTTCAGTGAAATTATAGATGAATATCTTCTTTAAAAATAACTTAAAAATCCATTTAATATAGATATTAGTACATGTAATATTAATATTATACAGAACAATTTTTTGATAAAAGCAGGTAAGTAATGACAATGGAAAATATGTTTGCCCCAGATATTTTGTCCACTATGTCTTTTATTTAGACAGCATGGATGATTAAATGTATGCGTTTATTTGTAATCAAAAGGAAAATAGTAGGACCGTATAGTTATCTTTATTTAGAAAATATGGATGTTGTGCTTCTAACAGTATTTTAAAGGTTTTACAGATTACACATAAAACCTGTTTTTAAGGCATTTCTTCACCCAAATAAACAACTTTTTCTTAAATAAAGCATATTGGTACCTTGTGGAAAATACATTTTCCCAGAGGAATAGATGAGTTTTCAATTTTCTAGGACAATTTTTAATTTCCCAATTCTGGAACATCAGGCTCTGCCCCGACCGGGTGTGGTGCGAGCAGCGCATCGCAGCCTGCTTCCACACAGAGCAGCATTCACAGCTACGTCACAAACACCTCTCACTCCCGCGGGAGCTCCCGTTGCCGTGACAACGGGATGTGAAGAGGGAACGGTGGTGCTGGTTACCATGGCATCCAATCTGTTATTACCATCTAACATGACCTTGATCCCAGACAGGGCGGCAGCCGGTCTTTGTTTCACAGGAACTCTGTGAACATTCAGGTCGATGTAACTGATTTTTGTGTTTTATTTGTTTTTTTTAAAGACTCAACATGAACCAAAGTCTGTATTCTCCACTTTTATGTCCCTACAAATATTATATTTTCATTATTGTGTCAATAACTTGAGTTAGTGTCTTTGCATACATGAGCAAATCATTATTCTTTGCCTCATGAAGCTGAACACAAAACCAAATCTAGTATTTGACTCACAGCAGTCATTAGAATCTCTTTCATTAATTTCCATTTGTTTATACACCTTTTAATTACAGTGCAGTCCAGACATGCTGTTTATCACTTTGAGGATTTTCATTTTCCAGCTTATCAGCCACATGCTTGGACTGCTAACAGCCTTGGTTTGTCTGCATGTTGCATGTTTAAATAAAGGTTTCGTATTAATAATACTTTAACATTAGGTGATGTAAGTTTGTTACCAAAAATCAGATTGGTTGCTATAATTGATGAAACTATTGAACTATGAAGAGAAATAAACCTTTTATTTATATATATCTTTCTAACAAGGGGGTTATTATTAAAGGATGATTCATTTACTATTTGGCAAAGGTGTCAAGTAACTAAAAATAAATAATTAGTTTCTGTACTTACAGGTAAGTATCTTTTTCTATATTTGTGCTGTACTAGAGTATTTATTTTTCTAAAGGACTTTGTTACTTTTACTCACTACATTTGAACACAAATGTCTGTGTCTTTAATCCTCACTTTCACAGGCTTGTTACCTTTATAGATATTAGCTGCATCAAAAAAGAAGATTTACCCAAACAAAACAGAAGAAAATGAAAATCGAGGCGAGAATCAGTCCAGTTGGTTTATAGAAAAGCACCGACAGACGTTGGGATGAAGACAGAAGGCTGGAAATCATTGCAGTTGATTGATTAGGTTCTGAATGTAAGACATTCCCCAACCATTCCTCCTTTATTGTTTGTTGAATTCACATCTTGATTAGGTTTTATTTCCATGTTAACTCTATTTGCAATTTTAGTACTATGAAAACGCAAGCTTTAAACATATGCAGCTATTTGTGCAGGATTCAGTTCAGTCTGTACCGTATCAGTTTGCAAAAAAGCAGAATCTAAGTTATTCTCTGTGCATAGGATGGTGTCAATCAGCCTCATTCCACTGTTTTCAGCTTTAGTCAACATAAATTAAATGTAATGCAGTAGATATTACTAGTATTTAGATTTGTTTTTAATCATTGTTTAGTATTTGAACATGCCATGGTAATGGTCCTTCATGAAAACACTTACTTTCCATCCCTGGTGCTGTGTAATTGAAAGTGTTGCAATCAATGAACCGAACTAAATGAAGAACTTTACGCCACATATTAGGAAATAAGATGACTCATCGATCAAAAATTGAACAGAGAATGGAAAAAGTGAGATAGGCGAAGAAAAGGTGATGGTTTTATAAAATCAAACAGCAGGAGAGATGATATCTGGAAGAAGGAGAAGAAAGTAGGAAAGGTTAATAGAGGCAGAGACTTATATGTCGCCCATGGAGTCCATTTAGACTCCATGTTCCCAGCCAGGA
>NW_015150535.1:312811-316786 GCF_000732505.1 Cyprinodon variegatus
ATCTAAATATCTTAGTTTAAGAGTAAAAATGCGCATTACGTTGGTAAATCATCTAATTTACTTGCTCAAATTAAGGGTAAATACACTTAATTTAAGAAATTTTTATGTATTTCTGGATCATTTTGTGTGTGAGAGGAGTCAAGCAGACCCATTCCCAGAGTAAAACAGTGTCCAGCCTCTCTCAAGGATCAGATGTGTGGAGGCGAGCTGGGCTATTTCTGGCCAGTTTCTATGCACCTTTCATACAAGCTAAACCTCCTTACTTCCCAGTGATTTTACATCCCCAGACCCAGTTAAAGCATCCATGGATCAGGTCAGCTCAAGGCAATTTACAGAGAAAAAAAAATTAATCAGGTCAGCTGATTACATCAACTTATTAACTCAACAACAATCCCGCACAAAGAGCATGCATGCAGCGAGAGTGGAGAGGAAAAATCTGTTTCGACAGGAGGAGACCTCCAAAAGAACCAAGCTCAGCGTGAGCGGCCTTCTGCTAAAGCTGAATTAGGATTCAAGGAGACACAAGCAGACATAGAAAAGGTATATAGAAGCAATGAACTAGCTCCACAAGTGGCTCTGTCTGGGAACATAAGAGTTAAGGAGAATCTGTAAGCTTAAAAAAAGCTCTGCTGAAGGGCCCACCTTTCCTGAAAATGTAGGAAAGGAGGCCCCTTCAGCAGTGGTAGTCCCAGATTAATCAGTCCTAGATTAAGAGAGTTCTCCTCCCCCAAAGGAGTCCCGTCATTTTATAATGCAAATAATGCAGTAAAGTATAATATGTGCGATTTTTATCTCCTCTGTATTACAGAATAATATGGCAGAGGGTAAGAATTCAATATATTCTCCCTCACAAATTAATGATTTTTTTTGGATGGGGTGACAGCAGTGGTGTGCACAGACATTTGTGGGGGCAGGTGCTCAGGTGGGAAAAAGGGCACCTTATATGTCGCTCTGAGCCGCCAACAGCCAAACACTGTCTGATGCTGACATTTAACGATATTCCTCAGTTCAGTGAACATTGTTGTCAATTAAAAACACAACGATTTCAAATCCACTGATATATAAACAAACCTAAAAAAACAATGGACTAGATAACTTTTTTACTTTATTTTTTCATTTACGTGATAAAAATAACACAATGAAGGCTAGAGAACAACAAACATAGAAAGAAACCTGATCTGTGTGAATGTAATGCTAAGAGTTATCAGGTAGAGATTACTCTGTAAAACACAGTTACTTCCAATTTACATGTAACTGCTATTATAACTCTCATATAAGTCTTTCTTCACGTAGTCTGTTACCTGGACGATTAGCTGGCACGTAACCAGGGTAAGGCTCTATTGAGTGCTACGTGTTTTGTGGAGCAAGATTGCAAAAATCTAGACTCTGGTTTGAATAAAAAAAAGAAAAACACCAAAAACGATTTCAGGAGGGAAATTTTTTGTCCAGAGGGGGAAAAGGACAGATACTAGCACCACCTAGTGTCTAGTTCTGTTGGAGGTTTCTTCCTGTTAAAAGGGAGTTTTTCCTCTCCACTGTCGCTACAAGCATGCTTGGTGTGAGGGATTGCTGTCGAGTCAATGATATCAACTGGTTTTCCTTAGATAGAAGCAACAATATGATCTGGTTGAACTGTAAAGTGTCTTGAAATGGCGTGTTATATATATATATATATATATATATAATTCCTAGGATCGGTTGTTTCTATAGATGGTAAAAGCCCTGATGGAAGCATTTCCACACTGAAAAAAATGTAAATCTAAGTAAGTCAATTTTTCTTAAAATAAGTAAATATTTTCTGCAATTAAGCAGGTAAGTGAGACACTATGCCAATGGAACAAGACAATTTACATTTGAAATCCGAAAAAACAACAACAGTCTCTTATTTCAAGTGCATAATGGGAAATTGTCCTATTTATGGGGTAAAAATGGCTCATTCTATTGGCAGATCATCTTATTTTCCATAATATTTTCCCCCACCCAGTCCGACGACTAGAGCAGTTGGTTAGGGGATCAAAGGCATTGCACGGGCCGGCGCACATTCGTTGGTATCTCTCAGATCCATAGCCAAGCCAATTTGTAGAACTTGGATAATTAGGGTTAGCTTTTAGAGTAATGGCTAGGTTTTAGGGTTAGGGCAAGGCTTAAAATTAGGTTTTAGGGCAAGTGTCAGGGTTAGGGATCGGCTAAGTGTAATTTTAAGGCAAGGGTTAGGTGTTAGGTTTAGGTATGGATTCCACTAATATTAGGGTCTGTAGCTAATGGGTCTGGTAAGTTGATAAACATGAGAATTAGGTTGATATGTGGGTTACATAGGTTAGGGTTAGCAGCTAATTGTCCTGGTAAGGTGATATGTGCTATAAGTGTAGTATAAGCGTGGAGGTTATGATTAATTGAAGATAAGTATATTAATTTTTAGTTCAATGGAGGAAGCAGAGTCAGGGTAAACCGCCCTGGAATGGGCTAAGTTGACCCCCGCCGGTCTGGCATGTAAACTCTGCGTCCTCCACTCCCTGCAGTTCTAAACTGAGGGTAGGGAGGTAGGTAGAGGGAAATGTTTATTAAATCTATATTTTTTTTAGGTCTAATATTGGTAGGAGTTAGTATATTATTTTAGTTTTGTATCTTAGGGTTAGGTGTAGGGTCAGGGTTAGAGTTAATTGTATGTTAAATTCTATGTTATTTAATGGTGTGTAATATGCGCATGCGAAAGGATATCTTGTCTCGAGGCAAGACGTAAAAATAAGATGAAATGCAACGAAAAAAACGTCTAAAGCGTACGAAATTACGGTGCATAACTTTTCGTACGATTTCATATGAACTAATAATGAGAATACACTGAGACAATTCAACTAGATCTTACAGTCAGATTGGTTCAAGGTTTTCTATCTGAGGAAAACCAGTTGATTGCATCGACTCATTGTCTCAAAGGCAATCCCTCAACCTCAAATTATATTAGTAAAATGACTAAAAGTTTGATTGTCCTTTCATTTCATTTTTATACACTTTGTTGTGTAATTCAGATAAAATCCCAATGAAATGCATCAAAGTTTATTGCTTTAAAGTGACAAATGTTGAAACATCCTGAGGGGGTGAATAGAAGAAAACTTCACATTATATTGAGATCCTTTTAGAAGAGATCATTCATTGTAGAGATGTTTTCCTCTAAGAGGTTGGTGGTCTGGGCTGTTCCCAGCAGCAGGGCGGAGGATGGAAACCCCTGAGGCGCTAAAACACTTGCTAATGGGAGCATGTCAGAATTGTAACATCATGCAAACAAAAACCTCTGAATGGCCTGCATGTGGCGTCCTCAGGTTATTTATTCCACCTCCGTCTCAATGTTTTCCCAGGAAATGAAACAAATAAATACGGATTGAAGACGGAAATTCAAACCAGTTGGACCTCGGTGAGGTGCTGAATGAAATCAGGAATGTCCTGAAGCCAACCTCTCACCCTGAAGATTTATCATCTTTCCTGCTCTGCTAACGTTTGTACTCTGAAGTTCTCATTCTTTGCTGCAGTTACTCTGAAAGAAGCAGAAGCAGTGAAATGAGTCTGATTCTGTCAGAACCATAGACAATAAGGGAGGAATTTAGCTCGCCGCTTACTCTGAATTCGCTGACTATTACAGCTGCTGACGACCTGCAGCAAAATGAAGGAAGGGTTCACATTAAACAGCAGAGAAATTATAAAAGGAGAGAAATGTCTGAGAAAGGGGAAAAAATAGATGAAAACTTAGTTCTTTTAATAAAACCAAGCCTATTCATGCTTTAGGTGCCAGGAAACATAACAAAAAATGTCAGAACTCATCCTGTTCTGCCGAATTACCTCTCCAGGAGACTTATTCGCTGCACATTTAGCGACTAGGAGGACAGTTCTCCTTTTGTGTTTGAGCTCAGAGCCTTCACTTCTGGCCAAAATTCATATCCTAAACTTTCATTTTTCGCTTTCACACTTTATTAATTTACTCCAAGC
>NW_015150535.1:316918-318315 GCF_000732505.1 Cyprinodon variegatus
AGTCGGGAGAAGAGCAAAAACATCTTTTCCTCTGAGAAAAGCCTCCAGAGCAGTGTTTTGCTCTTCTCTGGAAGAAATACTCTGTAATTCCGATAAAACTTGCTCGATAGCCACGCTAACGCTAGTTTCATCGGCTGAAGCCGCCATGTTCTTTAGACTGAACTGTCGCGCTTCTCGTTGCGTCACACCTCAACCCGCCTCAAAGCCAGCGCTGATTGGATGTTCGTTTGGTGAACGGCTCCAAATTTTCTTCAACTGAGTCTCCAGACTGATTAGCGAGTTAAATCTTGAAAGCTCGTGAGATCAGGATGGTCTCACGAGGCTACTTCAACCAAATCATAATGATGAAATATTCAGGTGTTCTTAGGATGGTCTAAACTTTAACTCAAGGATTGTGGTTGCTAGAGAAGCTTGTACTACCATCCTTCAAATGTTGCCATCCATGTTGCTATTTCACTAGATATAACAACATAAGGACGGTTGCATATGTTATGGTATTTTTGATTTTAGTTGTGTTTTATTACAGATGTTCAGTTTTATATAAAAGTGAAAACTTCATAAATATCAACAGAAACCTGACAGAAAAACAGGTTATTAACTCTGCATTCTCTTATTATTATTATTATTTTTATATAATTGAACTTTATTGATTGGAGAAATGTACCTCTGCATTTAAACCATCCCCTTAGGGAGCAGTGGGCTGCCATCTTGGAGCGCCTGGGGAGCAGTGGGGGATTAAGGGTCTTGCTCAGAGACCCAGGGTGGCAGGTGGAACCTCAGGGTTTCAAGCTCTGTGCCCTAACCACCAGGCTGCCGCTCCCTGCTTCTTTGATCTGTATTTATTTATTATTTTTATAATAATAAATGATGTGTTTTGTTTGTTTGCAGCCTTTTATTAAACAAGTAGGACTTATTTAGATTACACATGTGTTCCACAAGAGAGACCTGAAGAAACATGATACCTGAATTATGTGACATCTGTTAGCAACCTGTTACTAAAGTTTTAATAGACTATACCATAAACTATTAATATGCTGTAACTAAACAATTTATTTCTTTTTAAGGTGACCCTCCTGGTTCTCCATATGTTGGCTTCTGTTGTGATGAGCAGTCAGCTGTATATAAAAGCCTCTAAACAATTCCCATTTTCAAAATACTCAATTCAGTTCGGTTTATTTATATAGCAACGATTCACAGCACGTGTCAACTTAAGGCACTTTACAGAGACAATCAACATATTCTCATTATCAGTTCGTATTTCGTACGTTTTGGACGTTTTTCCTCGAAAATAAAGATCAGTGCGCATGCGCAGCCAGACAGACGAAAAAAGCAGATCCGCGGACGGACGTAAAACTGGGAAAAACAGTGCAATAATCGCTTCTTCAAGTCTCTAACTA
>NW_015150535.1:321497-323216 GCF_000732505.1 Cyprinodon variegatus
TCCTTTTGTGTTTGAGCTCAGAGCCTTCACTTCTGGCCAAAATTCATATCCTAAACTTTCATTTTTTGCTTTCACACTTTATTAATTTATTCCAAACAATCCATTTTCTTAATTTTGTAGCCTTTCTCTTGGTTGTGCTGCTTCCATTGCATTTATGTGTTTTCTACATTTTTTGTCCAATCAGATTTAAGCCTTAGTGCATTTCTATGTCAATCAAATCTGTCCAGGGCCTTCAGAATCAGCAGTGCTGGCTGATGGTACCTTAAAGAGCAGATTATACGTCTGCATTCGCACACATCAAATTTCGCTTGGGTCTGGTCGTGAACCAGTTTTGCTGGTATGCTTCTGCACCGTCGGTCTGGAATTTCTAGGGACGTACAGCAGTTTCCTGCCAAAGCGCAAGGGGGAGCCTATTCAAGAACTCGCGAGAACTTCGGCGGATGGTAAAGAGAACTTCGTTTTGGCAGAGACCTTGGCATCTTTATATAATTTGTCTGAGGCATCGTACAAGTGGTTGTACTTCCGAATCTCCTCGATTAACCTTTCATCGTAGTTGTCCATTGTAGTTTTTTCTTCGGTTTTTAAATCGAGAAAGACGACCACACAGACAGCCGGAAAGCCATACCAAGGACCAGTCACAACTATTTTTTTCTGCGCACTTCCGCTTGAGGTCGCGCACCTCAAAATAATTTGAAAACAAAAAAACAAAAAAAAACAGAGACAGATTTGACGGTTGCAGAGGCTATGTCTCAGAAGCATAAATTAGCCTTAAAGGCACAGCATGTACCTTTTACCCACTAGGGGTGCTAGACCTGTAACTTTCACATCTAGCTGCACTAGTGGCCAAAAGCGCTGCAGCACTGTCACAAAAGTCAACAGTCAGCAGGCCAGCCTCCCTTGTCTATTGATTGGGGGCCGCGCTAGGCGACTAGGTTCAGCTTGGCGGGCGTGAGAAATGATGCTGCTCTCTGGCGAGCACTGCTGGGGCAGGCTGGACCATACAGTGTGGAGGACCAGCGACTAATATCCAGGGAAAAGCCACTTGCCCAGACAAGGTGCCTTGGTTAGCATTTGATCGAAGCCTGCTAGCTTTCTCCCCGTATTTTCCTTCCACTAAACATCAAAAATAATAACAAAGACATATGACTGTATGCTAACTTACCAGTCTAATAATAAAGTTGAGAAAAGGGAATCGGTTTTACATCCGGCTTCTTTCAGCCTGCGGCAACAAACAACCCCCTTCCCAAGATCAACTTTTTTCCTTGCGCATGATCCTTTCATATTTTCTCTTCTTATCCTCCTCAGAAGGTTTAAACTTTTTCCTTGCCTCAGCCATGACCAAAAGTCGAGCAGGCAGGAAAAATAGTAGAGGAAAAGCCTTAGCTCCATGACTATATAAGAGCCTGTGGCATTGAAGCGACACATTCTTCCAGGTCATGTGACCAGGCAAAAGACGGTGCGTCTTCTCCGAACTTACATCATCAGTATTTCAAGAAGGGGGCCCCGCTCGTAGCATTGATAGTCTCAAGCACTGTATATTGCCCTAAGGAATCATTTAAAATAACTCTTATGCGTCAACTCTTTAGGTCACAAAGTCTGCGGTGTGCCTTTAAAGTGGAAATGAAACCTTCAACAAAACTAAAAATATAAACATAACAGACAAAACCAGGCTAACAAGTTCAATTCAATTCAGTTTATTTATATAGCGGCAAATTCACA
>NW_015150535.1:323406-326618 GCF_000732505.1 Cyprinodon variegatus
GACTGGGGTTCAAGGAGACAGAAGCAGAGACACAAAAAGCAGCTGTAAAAGGCGGCCCCGTCCAGGAAACACACAGCCAGGAAGACGAGCTCCGAGCCAGCTCCCGTGCCAGAGGATGAAGAGAAAACATCCACTCAGTTACGGTCAGAGAAACAGGACTACACTGGAAAACAGGCCGATCTCCAGCATCTATAAACTAAGGTGTTGATGGAAACAGCACAGCTAATATTTCTCTCCAGGATGGAGTCACAGCCAAACAGGAACAGACCAGATGAAGCTACTATGAGAAAAAGCAGAACGTTAGAGATTGAACTAACATATTCTGCAGAATGGGAGTATAGAGATAGAATGAAGCAGAATGATGAAGAAGTGGTCCCTATGTCCTCCAGAAGTCTAAGCCTATAGCAGCATAACTATAGAGATAGCTCAAGATAACGCTCTAACTAGTTAGTTAGTTAGTTAGTTAGTTAGATTGGTTGACTGAAAATAAAAAGGTGTCAAGTAAAGTACAAATACTTTGTTAACTTACTTAGGTTGAAATTTTGGCTATCTATACTTTACTGGAGTATTTATTTTTTAGACAACTTTTTACTTCTACTGCTTCATTTTGAAAATAGACTCAACACTTTTGTTTCAATTAAGCTAATCTTTGTTATGGCATTTAAGAACAATAAAATCCATAAAAAAATGTTTTGGTTTAATTCAGACGATTAATTTCTTTGTAGTTGGAGTTGGTGCTGCCCCAACTTGTTGTTCGCCACATACAAAAATCGTTGCAAGGTTAACTTTGGCACTGTTACCATTAGTTATAAAACAACGAAAATTAAGTATAAAGAAGTTGTCGTCAAGAATTGTAGAAACATTTTTCCTTTAATGGGGTAGTTTAGTAAAGCATCTGTGCTTAACATTTTTTCCTGCATTACTTTCACTTTTATACTTTAAATAGTCTCTGAGCAAGACCCTTAACCCCCAGTTGCCCCACGATGGCAGCCCACTGTTCCCCATTGGAAAGGGTTAAATGCAGAGCTACATTTCTCTAATTTGAGATTAACAAAGTTAAATTATTGTTATTATTAATAATAAAAATTGTACTTTTGCATTTTAACTTGAGTAAAAATCTTAAGTTGATACTCTTACTTCTACAAAATGTTTTTAAACAGTAGTATTTATACTTCTACTGGACTAATAAACATGAATACTTTTGACACCTTTGGAAATGTGCAGTTGATTGTTTTTCTCCTAATTCTTTTAAACTAGGTTGCAATCCTGCAACTTGGCCCCTAGAGGTCACTAAATCCTCTATGATGATCTAAAAAGCTTGGAGTCCATTTAACAGGATGCATGTGGGTTAAAAACAGTTTAGCTTTAAGGGGGGATGACATCATGACTTCCATTATGCTATTTGTGAAAGCTGCAGACTGCATTAAATGGAAACCTCTCTGCCTCGAAGCTTCAGCAGCATTCCTGATGTTTAGTGAAGGCACTCTGGGTTCATTATCTCACTGGTTACCTCATCTTAAGGGGTTCACTTTATTTCAGCTCCTAAAGCCACTTTAGCTGCTCTGTTTAATATTGTCTGATGTAAAATGTCTGCTGAAAGCGAATCAGCTCATTAGATCATAGTCTTTATTAAGCTGTTTCCAATTATGGTGGCAAAGTAATGAAATGAAAAATGAAAAAGGAAAAGAATAGTTTAAGAGCATTAATGGAAAGTGGAAAGGGATTAGTTTTTAAAAAAGTGTTGCTGGCACTACATTAATTTTTGTCTTTTCTTTTAGCAGCGTTTGTGGAGACTGTTTGTGTTCACACTCACTTTATTTTGATTTATTCTGATTGAATTCAAATCAGCCCACAACGTCTTCAGGATTTAAGGAAGGATTTTTAAAGTAAAGTAAATGTGCATTGATTTTCTTAGAATAATTAATGATTTATTGGAAAAAATATAATTGTAGTCAAGAGACTCGATGTTCCAAAGCTGAGAAAAAACAGAAATCAATGAGAAAACCAGGTTTTATCTTTAGAAATAACTTCTCTACATCAGACTCTTAAAATGATGCTTGCAGTATAGAGAACTGCTTTCACAATTCTCTACACTGCAAAAGTCATTTTTTCTTCAAATAAGTGCATTTGTTCTTAAATTGAGGAGGTAAAAGAGACATTTTGCCAATGGAACGAGACAATTTACACTTAAAATAAGAAAAAACAATTGCATTCTCTTATTTCAAATGCAAATTATCTAATTATCTTATTTCAAGAGTAAAATTACTCATTCCATTGGCAAACTATCTCATTTACCTACTCAAATTAAGGGTGAATACACTTAATTTAAGAAATTTTTTACTTATTTCTAGATCGTTTTTGCAGTGTACACCGCAAAACAGATCTAAAAATAAGTGCAAATTTAATGGAATTAGTATTTTTTCCCTCAAAATAAGAAAATAAGATATGCAGCCAGTCACTTTTTTCTTTATCTTTTAGTGTAAATCGTCTTATTTCATTGACTTAGCTGCTGAAACCACAGAAAAATACCCTCATGTCCGGAAAAATTTATACTTAGATGTCAGTTTGTGCAGTTTAAGATCCACAAATATTATTCCTTTTTCTCAAAAGCCACTGAATCTGTTATTTTCTGTTGGCATCAGAAAGTGACTGTTTATTTTAATTCGTACCAAACTTTATCAATCTTTTTTTTTTATTTTTCAGAGCTTATTAAAATGAATCCTTTATTCCATTTCCTCACTGGTCTAGTCAAATTTCAGATCTAAACAGACCTGAAAATCTGTTAAAACATAATCTTTTTTCCACAGATAATCAGCATTCAGTATATATACTTCCTTAAATTTTTTTTTAGCTCTAAATCCATCCATCCATCCATCCATCCATCCATCCATCCATCCATCCATCCATCCATCCATCCATCCATCCATCCATCCATCCATTAGGGTGTGCCTATCTCTGGGTGAGATCTCTGGGTGAGAGGCGGGGTTCACCCTGGACCGGTCGCCAGTCTTTCACAAGACTGTAAATACAAAAAAAGGTTTTATATTCATTTTCATTTGGGAGTGATTTTAAAACCATGCATCATTTTGCATCCTTTTCTGAACTATGCATCCTTTTGTGTTGCTATATAACTGTCATGATCGGTTTAGAGATAAACCCACATGCAGAACACCACTGAGACTTGGTAAAAGGTTTAACAGAGTTTATTAAAG
>NW_015150535.1:327438-329639 GCF_000732505.1 Cyprinodon variegatus
AGTAAATTCTGAGGCTCAGGTTCGCTAACCAAACTTGGCTAACACTGCGGCGTCGAAGCAAGGTCTGGCAGCTGCTTATAAAGGCCGGTCTCCTGATGAGCTGATGAGCGTCAGCTGTGCTGGAGAGCTCCAGCCAAGGAGGATCCACAGCGCACTCTGCTGGAGAAGGTCGAGGATCTCCAGATCCCAACAATAACATTAGAACACAGGGCTTTATACTGCTTTTAAATGTTTCTCCCTCACGCTTTACTCCGAGTTGTGCAGCTGGAGCTCATTCATGCTTTACTTCTCCTCTAGAATCTTTGCATTTTTTCAAAAAGTGCAGCAGATGGGTTGTCTTTATCTGTGTTATTATAGCATTGGTAATAACGTTACAGAATAAAATGACCGCCTTTTGCAGCATGCTTTTCATCTTCCTCTTTCTGTTCTCCTGTTTTTTGCATGTCCCCTTTTTCCATTCAGCTCATCACTCTTTTCTCCTCCCACCCTTCCTCTCCGACCTCTAGCTCCCCGTTTCTCCTCCTCCTCCTTGCAGTGTGCTGCCAGTCTTTAAGCTGGAGACACACTCAGACCAACCGTCCAGAAAAGTCTTGAGTAAAAATAAATAAACAAAAAAAACTTTGCATCTTTTACTGAGTTGCATCAGGGAGCGATGGCCTCCTTCCTCCAAACGAAAGCTGCAAAGCTCCTAATCTACCTCTTGACTTATGTGGGTGAGTACTTATGAATGCTGGAGAATACTGACACTTGCTGATGATTCATATTTACCGTTCGCTCTCTCCTCTCTGCTTCTATTCCTGTGCTAGGAGCCGTGGTCCAAGCCCAAAGCCGGCTCCTGCCAGGCTCATGCAGCTTTGAATCCAACACCTGCGGATATGAGTCAGACGCAGACCATGCGAGCTGGGTCCTGCACAGAGATGGTACTCTCAGCACATTCCAAACTGCATCTTTTAAGTAGTGTTTGTAATGAGCGTTGGTTTGAATCTTTGCTTTGCATGATGCTGTTTTTGGTGCGGATTTGTTGGCTGAACCACTAAAGCTTTCTGGTAAAGAGACGTCCATCTGGTCTGCATTGATTCCTGCATCAGTGAACATCTGGAGGGAGTGAAATAACAGATTCTGGCATTCCCCTATGGGGTTTGTAGCTCATGTGAATGGGAGCTCTACACACCCACATCAAACTCATGTCAAGGTATATTTTTTGTAGCCAGATGAATGGAGATCAGATGATGGTGTGATTACAGTGATTAATCTCACACTGAAACAATTCATCAGTTTAGAAATAATCAAATGTTGTGCATCTGTAGGGAAAACAAAGCTTATGCGAAGTTTCCTACTTCGCTGCACACATCTTTGAAGATGGATTGCCCTCTGTGCACAAGCAGCTGGACTCTGTCAAGTTTATTGTGACATGAAGTGTGGCCTGCTTAAGGACACGCTTCATGTCACCGTTATTCATGACATTTTAAAGATAAGCTGAGGATACCGATTCTTTAAACTTTACCTTCGCTGTTTATTGAGCTGGATTTATATTTTATTGGAAGTCTATGAAAATGACAGATCTGATCTGGAAGACCCACAAATAATAATATATTATTCTACCAAAGTACTGGTAGAAGTACAGTTATAAGGTTAGATTATAGTTCACCCAGGATGAGGTCAAGCAATTATTTACTGTAACTGCAATGGTCTTAAATCGTCCCTATTTTATGTTAGTTTTTTTTTTTTTTAGATTTAAAGTAAATTTGGTTGGAAAAAAAATGTTTTTTGTTTGCAGCGTTTTTCTGTTGCATTTGGGTTTTTTTGTGTGTTTGTTTGTTTTGGATTTTGCAGCTCTTTGCCACCTTTTCCGTGCATTTTGTATTTTATTTTTAGCAGCATTTTTCTATCGCATTTGGTTTTTGTTCTTGCATGTTTTTGGAGTTTGCATCACACATTTTGGTTTTTATTTTTATTTTATTTCTTTGACAGGGACAGTGTACATTGTTAGGTTTTATTATTTATACATCATGTGCACTGTTAATTTGTTAGTCAGATTAGACAGAGCAGAAGGCCTTCCTTCACATTGTGGATATCACGGTGTGTACGGAGGTCATCTAATCATGACAGCCTTCGTGTCTCTAAGAGTATACAGGATATGGGCACATCTTGGAGCCGGTCTGATAGGAGAGCTGCTGTATCTGTAACCCTGAAACAGAGAG
>NW_015150535.1:332117-334207 GCF_000732505.1 Cyprinodon variegatus
ACTTATTTTTGTCCAGCTTTAACATCGGTATCGATATCGGTTATCGGCTACATGAGTTTTAAAATATCGGCATATCGGATATCGGCCAAAATCCAAATATCGCGCATCCCTAGTTTGTTTCACCTGTAAGGCTGAGAAAATGCCTGAGTGAGGGGCGGTTTTAGATAAAACACGCTTATTTCCAAATTGCTAATCAAGGTTTGTTAAAGTGTGTGTAATTTGTTTAGACTCTGACACAACTTTCACAGTTTTTTCAGGGAGACAAACTGTCTAGTCAGAACAGGGCTGATTACTGTGCCGTATGGGCCGTATGATGAGCTGTTCTCTTTTTGCAAGAATAAGAAAATAAAGTGCTGACTGAGTAAAATCCGTTGATCTATTTAACGAGGGTGAATAGTTGAATACTTTTTTCCCATTACACATGTTTACATGAAACCTTATTAATCTAATCAACCTTCAATCTGAGTATTTGTGTCCATGTAAATGTAGCTATTTTCAATCTAGTTTTTTTAAAACATTGATAATAAAAAAATTTAATCAAATAAGCAATAGGCACAATGCTGCAAAAACAATCCTGTAACTAGGTTTTAAATACTACATTTAACTATTTATTCCTTATCTAAGTTTCTATTTCAAATTTTATTTAAAATATAGAGGTTCAAAACATTTTTATTTATGTTTTCATTTGTTTTTTCAAACTATCCGGTGGAAAAACATAAAAACGACACCAAAATAATTACGTCTATGAATTTGCTAAAACATGTCAAATAAAATGTGTCGGCCAATCACGTTGTGAGTGTTATTTTTAAGGCGGGCATTGGAGCAATTTTGTAGAATTTTAGTTAATTTAAGAATTTAAGAACTATTTTGTACATATTTAGTAATATAGGAATGTATTTAGTTAAAAAGATGTTTATTTAGCTGCTGTGGTGCATTTGATGCTGTTGGTTTGGAACTGTCAGGACACATGAACAGAACCTGCGAGCCTTAGGAGCATCGGTCTTTTGACCGGCACATAGGAATTTTATTTAGATAAGAATTTTAAAAATTGTCTTTTTTTTGTACATTTCTTAAGTTCACTAAAGAAATACATCAAACTCCAGTTTCTGATTCCAGACTTTTGTATTTCTGTTATATGTCGCATCTGAAAGAACTTCAAGGTTCAAAGCTAGTGAGTCGCCTGCACCCACTGGCTTTTATCTTTTATCTATGTATCTTTTAATAAAATTTGAAATAGAAATAAGGAATGAATATTTGAATATGTTATTTAGGGGGAGTGTTGGCCTAGTGGTTGAGAGCAGTGCGTTTGTTCTCTGAGAAGGTTGCGCGTACACAGTTCTATCCCCACAACCTCCACTATGGGTCCCTGAGCAAGACCCTTAACCCCACACTGCTCCCCAAGGGGATGGTTCAAATAAAGAGGTGAATTTCTCCAGTATAAGATTAATAAAGTTAAAATATCGTCACGTTTTACTGATGTTATTTTTTTAATACCAGTATCTGCCAATGTAATATAGTTCAGCTTATATTATTGCATATTCTCTAATACATTTGAATGCTGGAGAGATTCCCCATTTCACACATGTGACTCAGGCACTTGGGAGTCAAATGATTATTGGTTATAAGAGTTATCATTTAAAGTTAAAGTGGTTGTAAATTAATCAAAATACAAAATACCTTTAGAGAGAGAGAAAAAGCCATTATATTACCATTACAAAAATGATTCTTTCATTCAATTTTATTCAATTATCTTGGTAAACGCAACTTCCTGTTTTCTCTCAAGAAAAGTATGGCGCCCCCTTTTCCGGTTCCAAACCACTGTAGGTACCAGATCTGCTCAGGCATCCCAGTCTCATGGGAAAATGTACCTCGACTACGTTGGTCCACACTGCAAAACGTAGTGGAGGTACATTAATGGCCATTTTTTTGTGGTACTGTTACATTTCTTCTGCCTATACGCTTTCTATTGTTTTACGTCCTAGTCACGTGACTTTCAAGATTCCAGCTGGGAAAAGAAAAAAAAAAATATATATATGGCCGACATTCGCTCATTTTTTTGTGGAAGGATTCATGACTTGAGTTTGTTTTTG
>NW_015150535.1:337255-338597 GCF_000732505.1 Cyprinodon variegatus
ACTAAGCACCTTTAGGCTAATAACTGTTCTCTTCAAGATTTGAATTCTGACTTTTTATCTATTTAGGCTTTGTTAATGAGAATTAAATGGAGGACATCAAGTTATCGGTCGCCAGCTGACAGGATGATGTTCAGTCACAACTTTATCTGGCATTTTGTGGGATAAACGGGGCTCAAGTAGGCCTTGGCTTGCTGATGGAAGGTACAGTGGGAAAGAGGTGAGCAGGAATGCAGAATGAGGAGGAACAGTATAAGCTCTGGTGCACAGTTCTCTAGCATCTGACTAAGACGTGATGAAGATGCTTGGATTTTTTAAGTCAAATATTTTTCTGCTTATTTGCTGTGGTTCAGCAATCATCTGTTTTTTGTTTAGAGATTGTAGCCTATCTTGACTTTTGGAGTTTTCAGTTTTTTTGTAACACAAATGTAATGTGCATTTTTTCCACTTCTTGTGTTCAACCTTCTCCCTGGCCATCCTTGTGCACATTGCTTAAAGATGTTGCAGACTTAATTTGACAGTTATAAGGTTACATAAAAATGCTGTAAATGAGATCTCAGTTTTTTTTTTTTGCATGTATCCTTCTTATCTTCTCCTGTTCAGGACATTTTGTTGCAGTGGAAGCCCTTAACGATGACATGGAGGGCAGCTCGGGTTCAGGTATCGAACCAAAGAAGGAGGTTACAGGAATCCTGCTGAGTCCGCCTCTGGAGCACCAAGAGTGGAGCTGTATGAGGCTCGTCTATCAGATCGCAGAATCAGGACACCTGGAGGTTTTGCAGAGAAGTGAAGGGAGGAGCTTCGATAAGCCGCTGTGGAGCAGCCAGGTCCCATCTGACAGCTGGATCATCGCGAGTGTGGATCTGCAGAACTCCTCTGAGCCTTTCAGGGTAAAGGAGTTTGAATCAAGATACCAGAACAATGGAATATTAGACCGTAGTATTTGAAGTTAAATGGAAGAGTGAATCCATCCACCATTATCCATCCTTCTATCCATCAATTCATCCATCCATCCATCCAACTGTCCATCCATCCATCCATCCATCCATCCATCCATCCATCCATCTATCCATCCATCCATCCATCCATCCATCCATCCAACTGTCTATCCATCGATCCACCATCCATCCATCCAATCATCCATCCATCCATCCATCCATCCATCCATCCATCCAACTGTCTATCCATCGATCCACCATCCATCCATCCAATCATCCATCCATCTATCCATCCATCCATCCATCCATCCAATCATCCATCCATCCATCCAACTGTCTATCCATCGATCCACCATCCATCCATCCAATCATCCATCCATCTATCCAACTGTCTATCCATCGATCCA
>NW_015150535.1:340448-342714 GCF_000732505.1 Cyprinodon variegatus
CATCCATCCATCCATCCATCCATCCCTCAGTCCAACCCACCATCCATCCATCCATCCTTGCACAATGATGTGGAAGAAAAAAAGTGTTTTTTAAAAGTCAAATTTGATGTTATTTTAAATTTTCCCCACACCTTTCTTTCTTCAGTCCTTAAGGATGAAGCAGAAAAATTTTAGCTGAATTAACAACATAGATCTAAAATTAGGTCGATTTGCTGCACTTTTATCATAACATCAACACAGTGTGAACCTTGTTGCTGGTGTTTATATTATGAGCTGATGCAGAACCCACTTTGACAGGACGGGGGACCACGATGATGAGATGCCAGACCTCCGCCATGTGTGGGCCCCACAGCGTATAAACACTTCAGCAGAGAGTCCTAACATTGGCTGTTAAATGGTTCTGCCTTTTAATGTCGCTGATATCAAAACATGTCCAAATAAAACATGCATGTTCTGGTCCAATCTCCTCTGATCGACCAGCTAATTTATATTAAACCTTCTACACATGGATTGCATTTCTGGGTGTTTTACTGTGTTTAATCTTTAACCCCGTGACCTACCATTCCTCTGCTGATCCCTCCGTCTACCCCCTCTGGTTTTGCATAGATTGTGATTAATGGTAGAGCTGGACCGAGCGCAGGGAGCAGCGTGGCCATCTTTGAGATCCACATCAGCCCTGGATACTGCCTGGGTGGGTGACTTCATTTATGCTGTGTATGACTCTTACATCTTAACTAAGTGCAAAAAAAAAACATATTCCACATCTTGATAGAGACCATCTGCTCCCCGTCTCTAAAGCTTGGACACTAGGATGAAAACAAAGGGTGTATCCCCATCAGTACATGAAAAGATTGTTGACTAATCTGTGCACTTACACTTTAAGGTTAAGAGGCCATAAGGTTAATTTTTTTTTCGAGAAGTTAGATGATGTGTGAGAGGAGTGAGGGAAGCCATTAAGTTCACACCAGTTTACGCCTTTCTGCATATGAACTTAGTGAGCCAGTCTGAAAACATCCCCCGTGACTGTCTGCATGTGGATCTAGGTCTGCAGAACAGCACATCTAAAAACGCCTAGAATATGAAGTTAAAATGCTGCCAGAAGTGCACACACATAATAAAAACAGACATGAGCAGTTTTACTTAAACCACAGATGTGAATTTTGAACGTCTATGCTTGCAGATTCAATATCAAAAGCCCACTAATATATATCATAAACATGAGTGCATGCTCCTTCTCTGCGCTAGTAGCTTGCTTTTTATGCAACTATAGATTCCTTCCTGCTTACATGAAAATATATTTCTATGCGCTAATGTCAACTTTTTTTTCTTTGAAGGTTAAAACAACCTAAGAAAGAAAACTGCCTGTATTTGGCTACTTCTCAGACTATTAGCGTTCTCTTCAATAGTTTATTTCTGAATTAATATCCAACCCGCATTAGGACGGAGTATTAGGGCCAGGCTAGAGATTTTTTTATTTTTTTTTAAAAAGAACAAAGTTATAGAATTATGATAAAGTTGTAATATTAGAAGAATAAAATCGTAACATTATGAGAATAAAGTTGTACATTTCCGAGAATAAAGTTGAAAAATTACGAGAATGAAGTCATCATACTACAACCCGTTTCAAAAAGAAAGCTTTGAGCTCCGATTAACATATGAAGGCCAACCAGCACCACTTTAATATACTGACCAATTTGATGCTGCTGCACTAAAAGATTTCCTTATTTGTTAAACCGATGCCAAAGTATAACATAATGCTCAACATTCCTCCTTAAAGGGAAGAAAGTGCTTTTTGTAAAGTTGTCATAAAATAAAGCTTTATTCTTGTAATATAAGGACTTTAATCGCATAATATGACAACTTTATTCTCGTAATGTTGCGAGATAATTCTTGCAATTTTATGACTTTATACTCCTAATTTTATGACTTTATTCTGGTAATATTACGACTTTATTCTCGTTATGTTGCAACTTTATTCTTGTAGTATTAAGAATTTATTCTTGTAATGTTGCAACTTTATTCTCGTAAATTACATTTTTCTTGTAATATTACGACTTTATTGTTGTAATGTTGCAACATGATTCTTGCAATTTTATGACTTAATTCTCCTAATATGACGACTTTATTCTCGTAATATTAAGACTTTATTACCCTATTGTTTCAACTTTATTCTCATATTTCTATGACTTTATTCTGGTAATATTACGACTTTATTCTCGTTATGTTGCAACTTTATTCTTGTAATATTACGACTTTATTCTTGTAA
>NW_015150535.1:344403-346478 GCF_000732505.1 Cyprinodon variegatus
AAAAAAAAAAAAAAAAATCTCTTCACTATGCTGCCACTTTTTTGGAAAAATTTTTCAACCACAAAAACTGAAGTCCAGTTATTTAGTTTTTGGAGTTATCACTGAGGATCTTCATCCGTTATGGCCTCCACAACTGTCATTTTAACAGTTTTTCCTTCCACTTAATTTCCAATTAATATAAATACAGCTCTCTTTAACAAACCAGCTTATTTAGAAAGGAGGTTTGATGGGTGTTTTTCACTAATAGTACTTTAGGCCAGGGTTCTGCACCTTATGGCTCCAGAGGAAGAGCTCTTTTGACCCTCGATAATGTAAAGTTTAAAAATATCAAAATATCTACCTATTGATTGAAACAACAAATGCAAGTTTCAGCAGATTGTTCTGATGGAATAATTGCATAAAATTTCTTCAGTTAATTATATTTAATTTATTTTGAGACGGAGGTCTTCAACAGGGGGTCTGCGACCCCTAGAGGGTCCACGGAGGTACTTGTGGCTTTGGTTGATTAGGCCTTTTTTTAATATTCCCCCCTGCAATTTTTTTCCACTAATTGAAATGTCCTTAAATACACATTAACTTGAATTCAACACACTGTAGTAAACAGATAAATGGAGGCAGAAAATGTCTTTCAGTCATCAATACACACATTCAGCGACACACAGGAGCTCTTTCAAGCTGGGCACCGTTTCTTTCACAACACCTGGAATCACAATCAGAAATGCTTTACTAATCCCAGGGTGAAATTACTTTAGTTACATGACTCCATCTGTAATAGAGTGACTATAGGACCAGTTTGATATAACAAAATGTCATACATTATATATAATTAGGGGGTTCCCGCTGCATCTCGACATCAGTTTGGGGGCCATTGGCCTGGAAAATGTTGAAGACCCCTGTTTTAAGAAGTGAATAAAATTATCTTATGATTTGATAAATTATTTTATGTTGCTGTGCAGGAGCCCATCATGAATTGATTTCAAATGAAACACATTCATCAAAGTCAGGGAGGCGGGACTAGGATGCTGCTCCCATAGAAACCCTGATGACAACTCCTTCCTTTTGTTTTATTCTAAAATCAAAATTTTGTTTACATCATGTCTGTAATTCTAAGAAGCTGCATTTTGTCCTACATCTGTTTTTTATTAGCTGTCAATCTTCAAAAACATTGAGTTTAATTTCTTAATATATTATTATATAATGAATAACCTTTTATATGGTATTATAATTTATTGAGATATATCTATCAACGATGCTTTTATTTACATTATATCCAAGATAAAATCAATAAGACAAAACTAACTCTGGATAAACTACAGTTTTATCTTTACATTATTGCTGCTATCTTTCCATCTTGGCAAATCCAGATGCTTTGTTTTAGTTTTTGCTTATATTGCAGGTTTGTGTTGATTTCTTCTTCTTCTCCCTGCAGAGTGTGATTTTGAGGAGCCTCTTCTGTGTGGCTACAATAACCAGTGGAACGTTAATGTAAACTGGTATGTGGGAGGTGGTGGAGTTCAACTGGTTCACAACAACATGCCGAAAGATCACACATACCACAACAAGACAGGTGAGGGATGTTTCTGCTGATTGTTTTCAACAGGAATCCGTTGTGCAATTTAAGAGTCTGTTAAACAAAAAAAATAAAACATAACCAAATATTCACACATTACTTTCAGACAGAGGAAAACAAACCAGCAGAGAATGGTAGATTTCAAAGCTGCAAACATGCAATTAGAAGCATCTTCACCTTGGATTATAGTAATTTAGGATCTGTGGAAACAATCCCAGCTGACGCAGAGAGCCTGAAAGCTTCTGCTGACGCTTTAATCTGTCAGGTTTCTGTTATAGTATTCAGTCTTGCTTTACTCCTTGCTGTGTTCGTTGGTTTTTACTGTCCTAGTCTGGGTTCTGTTATGTTTTCTTTTGAGTGTTTAGTTTTCTTTTCTCCATGTTTTATAGTCCTAGTAATTTAACATTGTGTTGTTATTTCCAGTCTTCCAGGTTTATATTTGTTGCTCTCTGCTGCCCTCTTGTGTTCTCCTTTTTCCCTAGCTCTTTCCCTCTTGTTCTGTGCA
>NW_015150535.1:347253-348251 GCF_000732505.1 Cyprinodon variegatus
GTTTTGACTAGTTTTTATGTTTGATTCTTTTGGATTTTTGGACTCCTGATTTGATGCTTGTTTGGACTTCATTTACATTTTTGGATTTTTGGATAACCTGCCTTTGTTTTCATTTTCCCTTTTTAATTAAATCTAAAGAAATTCACCTCTGCCTTCCTGCCTCTGCTTTTGGGTCAACACTCCATAACCAAATTCTGACACAATCCAGAAAACTCTCTGTCTGTTAGAGGATGGGCGGATCGATCTTAGGATCGACACCAACGCTGGCATTGATATTGAACAATATTGGTTTAGCAAGATCGATACTTTTTATTCTCTTTGCAATAACTGCAGCAGATTCTCTAGTTTCCCCGCCTGTGTCACAGCATTTTGTTGCTCCCCCCTCCTCTCTCGTCACCAGCATGCAGGCTCAGCCTGGCCTGCACACTCAGCTCTCTGTTCACTCGACACATAAACAACCGCGCAGTGCTCCTCAGATGCTGGAGCAGAAAAAGATGAAGAAGAGGGAACGAAGCACCATTTAGCTATATTTCAATGCCCTAGATTAAACAACAGGAAGATTTATGGTTTGTAAAAAGCCGGTTAAATGCAGTGGAAACACAACAAGTTTATGTAAGCACATGGAAAAACCATGAGCAAGAAAACACTGAGCTACAGAGACAGAGAGAGGAGAGAAAACTTCGCTCGTTGCTCCGACAGACCCTCGACCCTGATCGACGTTTTTAGAATTAAAGCAACGAGCAAGTTCACACAATACAAACAAAATTAGATAAGGAAAGATAAGAAGAAAGATATTATATAGGAGGTAGATTAGGAAAAAACACTATAAACAGAATATTATTAAGACTATTATTATTTACTTGTAACAATAGAATAAAAATCACAAAATCACCGAAAGGTCAGCAGTTGCATGATACATGAAGTTTAAGTATAAAAATTATCGGTATCGAAACGTTCATTGGCTTCCTGTTAAATCCAGAATAGAATTTAAAATCCTC
>NW_015150535.1:351016-352605 GCF_000732505.1 Cyprinodon variegatus
GGACTGTCACTTGGTTTTCCGGGAGTAGACTTGAACAGATCGTTTGGAGGTTTTCCCCTTGCTCAGTGAGACTCAGTAAATCCTTCCAGGGGTAGAAGGTCCAGGCATAGTCAGTAACACAGGAAGTCTTCCTGCCGAAGAACAAAGTCAAAAAAGAAGTTCAGACTCAGAGAAAGAATGCTAAACTAGACTCTGCTAATCTCAGTTTGGCTAGAGTACCCAACACTGGCAAACACTCTGGCGTCGAGGTGGTGACAGCCCACTGCTTAAGTACTCCTCTGGTAATGACCCAATGAGCCGCAGGTGTGCAGGGAGGCCCAACGAGGACAGAGCACCGCCTGGTGGTGGAGAGAGGAAAACACAAAAAAACTAAGCAACTAAAACTAAGCAAATCACAGCTGTCCAGTTAGTTCTTCTAATTTACATCACTTCCCTCACTAAGCCAATAGCTAATCTTAGATGCAGTAACCCCCTTTTAACCTGAGGAGGGTGCCAGACAGGTCGTATTAGACACTACAGCAGGATTGCAACAAATCTTTAGTAAACTGTCAGAATAATGCCAGGGACATGGAGACAACACTATGAGAAATCTATTTATACAGTTTATAAACAGAGACTAAAATTTAAGACATTAAATCTGCAATGTAATCCCAGCATATACACTGGAAAATACATGCAGCTCTTTTATAATGGTTTTCTGTATTTCTTTACGAACCCTCAGATGGTTTTTGAAGTGGGCTTCAATAGCCCAAGAGGTGGACACGTTGCCGTTGATGACATTTCCTTCTCTCCAGAGTTTTGCAACAGAGACACAGGTGAGCTTTGGACTTCTATCCTCATAACTAAAGTGTCAGAGTTTTTATTTCTACCCTAATGAGCCACGCAGCAGGTTTATTAAAATCTACAAAAGCAGAAAGTGCCACAGGAATCATTTCTCAAAGAGTGCTAATCTATGGCCTTACTTCGACAGAGCCAACCTTCGACCCCTCCATCGCCAACTGTGATTTTGAATCTGGTCTCTGCCTCTACACCCAGGACCGGGCATTCGGCTCGTCATGGCGGAGAGTGTCGGTGAAGCCTAACATATTCAGGAATGGAGACCACACCACAGGAGCAGGTGGGAGAAACAAAGAACCAACAGCCTTTTAATACCTAATTAAACAGGTTAGCTTAGGTAGGCTTCCACTATAAAACACTCCCTGGTGTTTAGTGTGTTTATATTGGGTAGAGACTACCCCATGAGCCTATTTCTGATTTAGATCTAATCTAAATTTTAGAATTGATGGGATGTCTGAGAGTTTCCCCGCTTTCAGACTCACAATGGGAACGATTTTCGGCCCTGGCATTTTTCCATCTACACCGGCCCACTTATGGACCCATTTTACCCATAGACGGCCATCCTAAACTGGCAGATTGGGAAAAATCCCAACCTGGCAACAAGGCACCAAAAACGGGAAACGTTAACCTTTAGATGCAAAGCCCCATCATGCACCACAAAAATTTGCCAAATATAAGAGGAATATCGTATTTGGTTTAAAAAAAAAGCATTTAAGTTTTTTTTAATAATTGAGTTTGTTGCAAGGATTTTA
>NW_015150535.1:354113-356388 GCF_000732505.1 Cyprinodon variegatus
TTTGCCCCACTGTATACTGCATGCATCATTTAGGTAGTTAACATTGTATTACTTCTTGAGCTCCTTGAGGTATTTACTGTAACAGGCAGGAGCTTCGGCTGGAGAGTAGAAGTTGGGGCATGTGATTTAAGGAGGGCCGGCCCTCGCACGCTGAAATTAGGACCGGCCCACCGTGCAAACGCCCGGTATCACAGATTACTAGTCCGAGTCTGGCTCCTACTATCCTCCTTTCTAAGGAAGGAAGGGATGGTAAGACTTGTGAAGGTTGGAGGTTTCTAAATACTTAAAAGAGTGTCATGATAGTGAATAAACTGTTCAGGGTGTTTGCAAGATACAGAAGGTCACGCTTCGATGGTAATGGTGTTTTTCCTCAACTGTAAGTCATTTTGCTCTGTGGAAGGTTTGCTTTGTGTTTATATTGCTTAATTCTTGCTCCAACTTCTTTTAATTGGATTTTAGCTCTGATAATATCATTGTTTATTTTCTTTTGGAGTATTTTATTTTCATCTCAGATTTATTTGTCATACAAAAGTAGTGCAATTAAAAGTGATAGGAAAGATGTGAGTACAATAGCTACAGCGCCATCTGTTAGCAAGAGCTGGTTACACTATATGTGCTGGGATTAGGTCTATTGGGAAGATTCCAGCCTTTTTTATTCTCCATCCTACACCACTGGGGCAACAGGAGCATTGGATGCAGGGTAACACTTCACCTGATGGTAATCAAAGGGCTTTTACAATCTTTAATTCTAAAAATAACATTTCACTGTTTTTAAACTCCTCAGCGTTCAGTAGCTGAAGAAAAACACAGGAAAATAAAATCTGCCTTCCTGTTCCAGGATCCTTCCTGTTGGCTCATTCCCAGCTGGGCCCGCGGTCCGGCTATGTTAGCCGTGTGATCAGTCCAACTCTACCAGGGAACACCAAGTTCTGCCTTAGGTTTTACTTCTTACTGAAAGGTGGTCCAACTCTTCATCAGGAAATATCTCAGATAATGGTCTCTGTTTCTCATATTTGTATAAATCTTTGGAGGAGACTGAGTGTCATAAATAACTCTGACAGGTTTCAACCAGACGGAGCAGGCATTGGCGGTTTATCTGCTGCAGCAGGGAGGCAAGCAGGAGAAGATCTGGACTCAGGCAGAGAAGTCAAGGGGAATCTGGATTTTAGCGGATGTAACCTTCCAGACGTCACAGCCTGCTAAGGTCAGAAGGGGACAATAACTGTTTAGAGACTCAGGTGGGGAAAAAAAGACAAAATGATGGAGGGAGAAGGAAAAAAAGACAGAAAAATAATTGCCCTGGTACTTAGGAAGAGGAGGGGTGTGACTTATGACTTATATGTTTTAGAAAACAACATATTGTAGAAAGTAAGGAGAGGGAAACACATAATAATGGGAGAAATTAACATGTAGTAAAGAAAAAGGGTGAGAACATTCAAATAATGCTAAACTTTTGATCAAAAGTATATAGAAAAAGATTTAAAAACTCCATCCATCCATCCATCCTTGCATCCATCATCCATCCATCCAGTAATCCTTATCTTAATTCATTTATCCTCATCAAGTATTATTATTTTAGTATTTTCACACTTACAAAAAAGGGCTGCATCTAGAAACTACCGGTATGTTGCTAATCGATTCATCTGTTGAATCTTTAATCAATTAGTAATCGGTTGGTAGAAGGTTCCTTAAATATTTTACACAGAATTTAAACCAGGTTAAGCTACAACTGTGCCCTTAGAATAATCCTGCTCTATCCAGTGAATTAATGTGCTCTGGATAGACTATATTAATGGACAAAAAATATATTACATCTTGAATGCAAAATGTTTACTTATAATTTCTTTTTTTTTTTTCTACAATTGAACTGCTCTGGGTTTAAAACAAAAGAAGATGCTGCTCACTTCCTGTTTCTCTTCAGATGGCCTTTGTCACCACCTGCAGGAGTTTCTGGGACTGCGGCTCTGTGGCTCTGGACGACATCAGTCTGAACCTCGGCGACTGTGAGCTGACGGCAGGTAACAGTTTACGGCTATAATATTAGGACTATTGAATATATTTTCAGCAGGATTAAATAAATGCATCACTTATTTATCACTCATATATTGTACCAATAATAAAATGCAAAACAATGAAAATACATACCATATTCCCAAAGAATCAACCCCAAATATAATGAAAAACATTTAGGTCCTAACACTGAGCCTTGAGGTACTCCACACTTAAAGTTGTAGGGAAGTCATATTTAAATGTCAAATCATTTTGGCTTAAACAT
>NW_015150535.1:356833-363905 GCF_000732505.1 Cyprinodon variegatus
GACACAAAACTCTCCTCCTCTTGCATGTTTCCGCTGTCCATAGCGTTCCTTGACAGTGTCGTTGCCAAGTCACCAACTTAGTGCTACTTGGTCCCAATGGAATTTCCCATTGGGAACCCAATAGCACTAAGTTGCTAACTGGTTAGCAAGATGCTTCCAACAAACCGGCCACAACCAAACTTTCTTGCGAACCTTCCGCCACAACAATCCCGTCCTCTCGATAATTGACCAATCACATTCACTTTATTCACTCGTGTAATGTTGTGAGAATTCGGAAATGCAACGGTTGGAACGGCCGTTTCCCTACGATTTTAAAAGGGGCCTTACATGAAAATGATCTTACATTAAGTATGATTTGGAAGTTAAATTTCCCAGAATCTTGAGGAAAAATTTCCACTGACAGATGGAGTGTCATTTCATGTGCTGGTGTTGGTCCGCTGTGTTTTACCAGGTCCAAAGGCAGAACAGCATCAACCAGGTATATTAGAGCCTTTTTTTTTTTTTTGCTAACAAGCATTTATAGAGTAGGTAAGGACATATAAGTGTGGGACTTGCAAGTAGGGTAGGGCATCAAGAATTTTCATCAAAAATCCAACTTTTTGCGTTTGATTCAAATGTGATGGGATTATATTATACAAAGGACGGCACTCGGCTGAGATAATTAATCAGTGCCTAACTCAAAATGAGTTCCTGAGGGAATTTGTTCTTCGTAAGGCACCTTGTGCAGGGAAAGCAGAGCCTTTTACAGTAGCAGCCATTCAAAATGGCCCTTCCCAGTCAAACGCCAGCCAAATGGCAACCCACTTTCCTGCAACTCCCAGCAAAATCCCCTCCAACTTCCAGCCACTGGATCGACCACCTCCCTCACCTGGCGTGTATATTTTTTTACTCTGACTCCACCCTTTCACTGAATTACAGGGTCTGACCAGAAGATGACGATTCTCTTTAGATCTTAATGTCCACAAATCATGACAGAAAGAATATTTTAGTACAAAGAAAGATGTTTAAAAAGGAATTCATCAAGGAAATTTTGAATGGCTACTACTGTATATCCTTTCCTCCTCTTACTTTACATCTTAACAAACACTCACCTTTATTCCTACGTGCCATGAATAGAATAACAATCACCAAGACGTAGATCAGTCAAATTAATGAATCATTTTAACTGGACCTTTATTCGTTTTTTTATTTTAGTTCAACTGGAATCTGTTTCTTATGATGAAACCCACTCATGAAACAAAGGAGCATGAAATCTGATCGTTGCTCTATCCACAAAAGTAAAACATCATTAAATTCACATCTGGTTGAGTGGAGCTGAGGTTCAGTAAACGACTCAGATGATATAAACTCTGTCAGGATGTCTTCCTGCTGCTTTTTCTTCCAGTTCAGGCAATCAGCCTAGCACCGCACCACAGAATCAGTCAAACAGGCAGAATCAGGTAAATAGAGCTTAAAAAATATCTTATTGTCATGATTTTACTAAAGTTCAGAGCCAAATGCAGAAGACCAAACACAGAGACAAAGGGAAAAGGTGTAACAGGTTTTATTGAAGAGATAATGCAGAGAGAAGTGTTGCTCTGAACACTGCTCAACTGGAACTGAAAAGTGAGGGGAAGGCACGGCGATAAGTTCAGGTTCAGTGGGAAATTTGATTCGTAAACTTGGAGAAGAGGATTTGGTTGCTGACTCACGTTTCCAGAGAAGTTGTTGAATCTTTGACTCCAGTCTGTATGCTGTAGTTCCAGTGTTTGTCTGATTCGGTGGAATGCGGTTGTTTGTAGGTGAACGTAGAAAGTGACTGCCACTCAGATTTCCTGCGGTACTTGAACTGGTCGTAATGGAGATGAATCCCTTGCTCAGTTTGAAGCTCAGTTGATCCTTCCAGGGAGAGAAGGTCCAAAAAAGCCAGTTTGCAAGATGACTTCCCAAAACTGGGAAACACTCTGGCGTCGAGGTAGTGGCAGTCAGCAGCTTAACAACACACCGTTAACGAGGAAACCATCAGCAGGTGTGTGAGGAGGCGGACCAGAACCAGGCGCCTCCTGGTGGAGGAAGGGAGACGAACACAGACACACAGACAGGAGTCCTGACACTATATGTGTAAATGGATTTTAATAAGGTTTTACACAAAAAAGCCCAATGTGAAAGTGTAACTGAAAATTCATAAGAGTTATATTACAGTTCAGAGATTTGATATTTAGAAACTTGGTGATAATCACACAAAGTTAGATTTCCAAAGAATTACATTTCATCGAGGTTCAGACCATTTCATCCAGACAGAACTAAGACAGATCTAAAAAAAATTGAATCGTTCAAATCAAAACAATGCCTAACTCTACTTGCAGGATATTTCCACTGATTACCAGTATCTGCTTTAATAATAACAGTATGCTGGTGCCGGGCCTAAACCCTATAGTTCTGGATTATTAAAAATTGGAACATGGGAGACACCATGTGCACAAATGCAGACAAGCTGAGCACATTATTAAACCAACCAAGGCCCCCTGAAAACCTCAGCAGATTCAACGGCTGATCTCCTCCATGCGACGTCGTATTACTGCAGTAATTCTTGCCAAAAGGAGCCCCAACTTAAATACTGAGGGGAGATACTGTTCAGTACATGGATGTACATTTTAGTGGGGTGGGGTTAGAAATAATTTAGATTTTTTTTGTATCTAACATGGCTACGTCTGGAAAAAACTGTGATTTGTTGCAGGACTTTTCTGCAGGACATGGATTGTCTGTATTCCTTGTATCACAGGGAATGCTCTAGGAGGAGATCGTTAAAGTGCGATAATTGAAAAATGGTCAAAAATTGACCTTTGACCCAAAATGGCTGACTTCCTGTATGTTTTAGGGCACACCTCCACGAGATCTCCCCGCAACATTACCCCCTTTAGAACAAAAGGCCGGAGGGGGTCTGGTTCGGGAACCAGCTGATCTTGTATCTGCTTTTTGTGGATGACGTAGCTCTCCTGACTCCCCACTGCTACAGCATGAACTGTTCCCAGCCAAGTTTCAGGTGGCCGGGAGGAGAATCATCCCCTCCAAGTCAGAGGCTACGGTTCTAGACAGGAAAAAGTTGACTTGTCCTTTTAAGGTTGGAGGAGACTTCCTGTCTAAGGGGAGGAGTTAGAGTATCTTGGGGTCCTGTCAGGGATGGATCTGGATTCAGCAGGTTATCTCTATGTCATATATTGAAGGAGGTGAGGCCAATCTGCACAGTGAATTAACCTGTGCAGATTGGACTTGTCTGCTTCAGTTGCTGGAGAGATCAAATATATGACATAGAGATAACTTGCTGACTCCAGATCCCCCATCTCTGGCTCCTTTTCACGGTTGATGGGAGAACGGTGGGCGGGATCGATAGAAAGATCGGTGTGGATGCAGCTAAAATGCAGATGATGTACCGATCTGTCATGTTGAACAGGCAGCTGAGCGAAAAGACAAAGCTCTTGATATACCAGTCGGATAAGGTTCCTTCCCTCCCCTGTGGTTATGAAATCTTCTTGACTGAAAGAACAATATCCTGGATAAAAACAGCTGAAATTAGCTTTTATTTTACAGGAGCTTTTATTTTGGGCCCTCCCTTAGAAAAAGGGTATGTCAACTAGCATGAGTACGAGTGTATCTAATACTTATATTGATGAACAAAATTTTGGGTTTGAATGAAACTTGAGACCAAAATTATGAAAATAACATGAGTGAAAAATAATGAATGAATGAATAGAACTTTATTGATCTCACAATGGAGAAATTATCTTGTGAAATTGGCTCTTATAAACAAACACAAGGTGCACATAGGAGGAAAAGGTACATGAAATATATACAGTGCATCCAGATATATACAAAATAAAAATAAAAAAGTCACATTGTTCTTGATTCAGGTTTCCCATCCTCCGGCCTCCTTGGACACTGTGACTTTGAGGCCGGACTCTGCGGATACACTCAGGATAAAGTCAGCGATTCAGCTGACTGGCATCAGAGGAGAGGATCCACCCCAACTTCATACACGGGACCTAGAGGGGACCACACCATGGGTCTCGGTGAGGAGACCTCCCCCATCTAGATCTCCGCTGATCGCATTTCCTGTTGCAAAAAGTATCCTCATACATCCTCCTCCCTACTTTCATCAGGGTACTACATGTACATTGAGGCGTCGCCCATGCTGCCGGGCCAAAACGCTCGGCTGGTCTCCCAACCTGTAAGGGGAAACAGGGGACCTCAGTGTCTCCAGTTCTTCTACCACATGTACGGCACAGGAACGGGCAAGCTAAGGGTGCTTGCCGTTAAGGATGGGGAGGAAGAGTTGCTGTGGCAACGGAGCGGCGAGCAGAGCATCGCCTGGCTGAGAGCTCAGGTGGAGTACCAGAGCCAAAGTCGACATCAGGTGAGAGGAATATAAAACAGTCCATTGCTCTTTTTTTTTTAACTATTACAAATACAAACTTACCAACTAGTAAAGAGAATTAATCAGTTGTATTCTTCATATTTATGTTTGTTCAGAATCAAAATCAGAATCAGACATACTTTAATAATCCCAGAGGGAAATTACTTTTGCTACACGCTACAGATATACAAACATTATATATATATATATATATATATATATATATATATATATATATATATATATATATATATATATATATATATATGTGTGTGTATTTATTTACATAAATGTTTCTGAAATTTATGTAAATAAACCTGCTGCAAAAAAGCTTAGGTTTAGGCTGCTCAGTGGGTAACACAGCAAGAAAAAGGTTCCGGGTTCGATTCCCGGCCGGCGGTCTTTCTGCATGGAGTTTGCATGTTCTCCCTGAGCATGACTGGGTTCTCTCTGGGTACTCCGGCTTCCTCCCACAGTCTAAAAACATGACTGTTAGGTTAACTCCCACAGACTGCCTCTAAGCAAGACCCTTAACTCCCTATTGCTCCCCGGGCGCCCCACGATGGCAGCCCACTGCTCCCCATGCGGATGGAATAAATGAATTCTCAGGTTGAATTAATGTAAAAAAAAAAAAAAAAATGCTCACGTTTGTCCCACAGTCGCCTTCTTCTATTTTAATAGATACGTTTAAAAAAAACTCCTCTATGGAGACCTTTATCCCTCTTATTTTGAAGGGGACATACTGCTTTGCTTTAAGGTCAGTTTTTCAATCAACAGTAAATAAAAAATGGGATTAAAAAAAAGAAAACAGAAAAAAAACTTCAGTGACATTAACCCAGATAAGAAGATAATCTGTAATCTTACTCCTGTTTATCCATCACCACATATCCTGTAAACATACTTCATGAGCACAAAGTCAGGCCAAACATTCGCCCTAAATGGCTTTGTTTTTCATCCAGAGGATTAAAACTGCCAGGCAGTAGTAAAGAAAAAAAAGGGACAAATAAGGAGAAAACTTTTGACTTAATGTGTTTAGCAAGCAAATTCTGAACTGAAACAAGAACATATGTTTGGTTTATTGAAGATTGTGACAAACTGTTCTTGTTTAGTTGAATGTAATGGGTCTAAAAACAAAACTATTAGTACCAGAAACCTCCACATCACATAAAATCTGGTATTTTTCCAAATGTGGACCTTGTTATCATGAACATGGTCTCATCCAAAGGGAATGAAAGTTAGTAGAACAAAACTTTTTTTGTAATGTTGTGTAGAAAAGTCCGAAATAGTCTCATGATGACCAAGTTTAACTTCTGTTTAACTTTACTGTCCCCATTTTTCAATAAAAAACATGGTATAATTTTCATATTATCTTGATTTACAGTATCTTAGTTTAGTCTTTTCATTTCCAATTATTATTTTTAGCCTAGCTCAATGTAAGCTAAATCGTTTTTGCTTTTATCAAGTCTTGGCTTAACTTGTATTGTCTCGGCTTGTTAGCTACTTTTATTTTAAGTTGATCTTAATTTATAACATCGTGGCATATAACCTAATTTATTTTAGTTAGCTTAACTTTTGTTTATTTTTACATTCATTCAAGTCTTGCTAGCATGTTTTAGCTTAGTTTACCTTTTTGTTTTAACTCATCTTGATTAGATCTTCTTTAAAAAATCTCATTTTATTTTGCTAAGTTTAGCTTAGCACAACTTCACATGACTTTAACTTGGCAAGTTTATTGATTCAGCTCCTGTTAAAACAACATAACTAGTTTGGCCGCAAGCTAATTTTTCAGAGTTTGAGTGCTCACAAACACACAAATTATTAATCTGACTTGCCAGATTATACCTATCATATTTAATCTTTAATTCAATTCAGTTTATTTAAATAGTGCCAATTCACAACAGACATATCATCTCACTTTTACAGTTCAACCAGATCATACAGTCAGATTGATTCAAAGGTTGATTGCATCGACTCATTGACTTGAAGTCAATCCCTCACACTGAGCATGCGTGTAGTGACAGTGGAGAGGAAAAACTCCCGCAGAACCAGGCTCAGTGTGAGCGGCCATCTGCTTTAAGAGGAGAAAGAAGCAGAGATACAAAAAGCTGCTGTAAAAGGCGGCCCGGTCCAGGAAACACAGCCAGAAGATGAAGAGATCCAGCCAGTCACAGTCAGAGAAACTGGACTACACTGAAAAACAGGCCAAGGTTTAGCATTTACTATTCTTGTAATGATCCATAATGTATCCGGTTTAATTTGGATTTGTATTTCAGATTAAATCATTTTATCTCAGCTTGGCTTTAACCTTTCTTATCTTAGATGATTTAGATTTAGCCTATCCTATCCATCCTATTTTAGTTTAAGTCATTTTACAATAGTTTCTTTGTTTTTAAGTTAAACTGGAATTATTCAATCTTAATTTAATATTTATCAAATTTCATTTTAGCAACTTAATTTGAGTTATCTTATATTACATATATTAGTTAATTTTGGTGCAACTAAGCAAAAGACACTGTTTAACTAAGGCATTTCTACATTATCTAAGCATACCTTGGTTTGGTAAAATAGATCATCTTAACCACCTAAACGTCTTATTTTTAAGTATTTTAAATTATCTTTGGTTGCTTCGTAGATTGATTATTCTTCAGATTTTATTTTAACCTCTCATTTCTTATATTAAAC
>NW_015150535.1:364620-366126 GCF_000732505.1 Cyprinodon variegatus
TTTTTACCATTAAATTATGCAAAAGGTGTCAGATGCAAAACATTTCAGAAACCGTATGTATTAAATACGATACATTTGGCATTACAGGGTTAAGTTGCAACTTATTTATAGCATTATAAGCTAAGTAAGTGAATATATATTTCAGTATTTGTTGTTTTATACTGTATGAATCTGTAGCTGTCATCTTGCTTCAGGTCTTTACTGGATTATTTTTTCCTTCAATTTTCATTAAAGCGAAAATAAATTCTGACATCTTGAAAAAGAAATAAAGGGGAGTTTGGGAACTATTCTTAATACAAGAAATATCTAATTATGTATTTTAATGTCAAATGTTTTGTAGATTGTGTTCGAAGCGACCAGAGGAGGTTCTGTAAGGAGTGACATAGCGATTGATGACATCATGTTGGACAGCGGACCTTGCCCAGGTGAGTATTTGACTATGGATCACATTGAACTCAGAGATCTGCAGCAGATGCCTCACCGCCTCATTCTTCTTCCTGCAGAGATGGAGGTCAGAGCCCGCGTGGGAAGCTCCAATGAAATCGAGTAGAAAAATGCATATATCTGCATTAGGATGCATGAAACCCCACTTTCCCCCACTCTTCATTTTTGCACATCAGACAACCCAAAGCGTTGTTGACTCCTACATGTCAGGCAGAACATGTAGAGCGAAGAAACTGCTGATGTAGTTCAGGTTTGATGGGGCAACATGTCAGTTATAACATTTTACAGTGGCTTTCCCTCTGCATTGTAGCAACAGAGGATGTTAAACTGTGTTTTTTCTTCACACTTCTATGCATTAGATTAATGCTCATTGCTTAAATAAATAAATCCCAGAATGTTGTTAAACATGATTTTCTGTCTTCCTGATATAGAAAAAGGCTGAATGAAAATGTTCACTGTGAGGCCAGTTCGGATCTAAAGTGTAAGAAAAGCATTAAAATAAAACCATAATATTCAGATTTATTTTAACATCATACATAAACTGTACATCTGTGAAAAAAGGAGAAGCAGTGGAACTTTCAGAGCTTCGTTTGGTCCTTCTGAGAGCGTTACATGATAAGAGTCCCATCGTTGGGGTATTTCATGGACGCCATCTGCTGCGTCATGGCCAGAACGTCCTGAAACCCGGTGCTGAGTCCAGACATGTGCTGGAAGTACGCCTCCTTTTCCACCTGGATCGACAGATTGTTCACCCCTGCATCTTTCAAGATGGCCGTCACCTACAGACAGAGAATACATGGTCTGATGATTACGTCCATGAAGGTTTAATCCAAAATGACTCACTAACTAATTTATAGTATTAATGACAGAGTTGCATTAATTTCAGTATCAGCCATTGTTTATCATTTATATATCAGATTAAGTCCCAGAAGAAAAAGTGGGTTGATATTAACTAATAATGTTTATGTGGTGTTTCTTTAGACCTGCGACAGTGAGTTGCATCAGAAGCGTAGGAAGGTACTAATCTAAAAAAAAGTTGGAAAAAAATTAAATAAATATATA
>NW_015150535.1:369298-371179 GCF_000732505.1 Cyprinodon variegatus
GAAATTATGTGCTCTTGCATTATGGCAGGATAGTTCTCTCATAAGGACCCCATTGGGTCAAAATGGAGATCAATGATGGAAAGAAGCTAATATCTACAAAAAGCATCTGATAATATATATATATATATATATATATATATATATATATAAATAAATAAAAACTTGTTCTATTGCATCAGACTAATGCAATTAATTTGTATATTCTTTTTTTGATTAAATAAATTACTAATCAGGTGGCAAAAAAGGAATTTAACTTTCACCTTTGAGGACTTCTGGATAGAGCATCTTTCTCTTTCAGCTAAAGTCATTTTGTAGATTCTCTATACTCAAGGTAATGATCCTAATTGTTTCAGCGAAACATCAAATGCAATGAAATGAGCTAAAAAGACATCCTAGAAATTAACTTTTGTGCTATAATCCTTTCTGAGTGAAAGTTTATTTCCTTCTCCCATCTTTCTAAAATGGGCTGCAGTGAAAAGGTTCTAATGAACATTAGAAAGGTAAGTTTTGACTAATTCCCAATGGAAAGACGTCTAATTGAGAAGAGCTGTAGAGACCAAAACAGCTGTGGTGGAAAAGGAAAGTCTAATTTCTTCTTCTATCTTAAGCTGGCTAAAAAGGAGCCTTGGTGCTACGTGTCTGAAAGCAGCCTGAAATATAACCAGCTGAGAAGATGTTTAAAGTTGTGCTTTTGTGCTCAAATTTAAATTTAATATAATTTAATAAAAAAATATATATATATATCTTAAACTTCAAGTTAAGATCAAACAAACTCAAATTGGGACTAACCATCATGGCCTGCCACTCCTCACCTTTTCCAGCGCACAGTTCAGGTCCTTCTCTTGTTCCGGAGGAGTTCTCAGGAGGAGAACCTCGCAGGCGTCCTTCAGCAGAGGGATGACGCTGAGGAAAATCAGCGTGGCGATGAAGAGCGAGCAGATCGGATCGGCGATCAGCCAGCCGAACTGACGGATGAGGATGGTGGAGATGATCACTCCGACGCTGCCCAGAGTGTCCGCCAGAACATGGAGGAAAACACCTGGAAGAGAAACAAAAGTTCAGGAGCTCATCCCCATCCGACCGCCGCAGGCCTCGCTACGCTGACACCCACCTCTCATGTTGGCGTTCATGCCTCTGCTTCCCGAGCCGTGGGAGTGGCCGTGACCTCCGTGGGAATGCCCGTGGCCCCCGTGGCTGTGCTCGCCGTGGGAGTGGCCATGATGAGAGTGCCCATGATCGCTGGAAGGGCAGCTTTTGCCTCCGTGGGAATGAGCGTGACTGAAAGCACAGATTCCCACCAGGTTGACCAGCAAACCTCCGACAGACACCGGCTGCAGAAAAAAAAAAAACAGCAGTTCACACATGTTTCCTGGATCGGAGCTCCGCCTTTAAGTCAATCTGTTGCTGTTCTGAGGTTGCAGTGACCTCCCCTAAAGATCTAAAGGCTGTAAAATGAAACAACTCAGCAGAACAGATCCATCCACCAAGAAAACTGATCATTCTCTTTCACTCAGAGGCTCTTCAATCTGAAACTCAGTGAAGCACTAAAAACATTCAACAGCTGCAGAAACATCTGGGAAATACGAGGCGCTCTGCTGTCGTCTGCAGAGCTGAAAGGGAAGATTTAACACTCATAAAATTTTAACAGTTCAAACGCCTCTAAAAGGCGTAAGACAGTGGACTCGGTAACAGAAGCAGAACCAGAGATCACAGGAGGGACCGAATGCAGCATCTTACTCAAGTTTTTTTACACCCACTGAACTCCATTTAACCTAACCTTCAATTTATTTATTTATTTTTAAGTAACACCAATTAGTGTAGAAGGCTAAAGACGGAACAAAAAGGAAACATTCCAAAAAAAGTTTTAAAAAAACTTTAAAA
>NW_015150535.1:374825-375915 GCF_000732505.1 Cyprinodon variegatus
CTCTTAAAATAAGATAATTAGATAATATGCACTTGTAATAAGACAATGAAATTGCTTTTTCTCATTTTAAAAGTAAATTGTCTTGTCCCATTTGCAAAGAGTCTTACTTACCTCCTCAATTCAAGAAAAAATGCACTTATTTTAAGAAAAAATGACGTATTTTGATTTAAATGTTATGCAGCGTGTGAAGGACCTTCCTTTTCACAGTTTATTTCTTACCGTCCTCAAAGAAAAATATTTTCTCGTATCAGTTAAAGTTTGTCTGTGAAAGCAGATTTCCAGCTGGAACAGAGTCGTTCATTAGCTGCCATAAAACAGCAGGGCAGTTGGACTGGATAAGGTTCTGTTCTTTGAGCCATCCCATCCTTATTGCTCTTCCTTCTCTACCTTAGATCCTCTTCCCTAATAATACTAATCCTCTGAGGTTACTACAGGCATTCTGTCAAACATCTGGAGACGTTTAAAACGTCGCTGGCTGTGTTTAGTTTAGACAGCTGATAAAGCTCTTCCAGAACCAGATAAAAACACAGATCAACTGTTTCCACTCTAAGCAGTGTTTAATTTGGGCTTAAGATCTCCGTTTTTTTATAGTCTAAGATTAAAGCTGATATCCTTCTGAGAGCAGCGGCTGTGTCCTGAAGGAGAACAAGGCAACCTGTGGATCGACTTACAGTCAACATGTCCGTGTTTATGTTGGGAGGGTCCAACACGCGGGTGACCGACTCCACAAACACGAAGAAGGCGATGACCATGAGGAACAGGCCGTTGATGAATCCGGACAGGATCTCCACTCGGCCGTACCTACAGGACGCCCACAGCAAAGCAGACTTTACACAAAAAACACAAAAAAAAATCTAGCTGAAGATGAAACGGAGCTGCACAGTAGGACTTTACCCATAGGAGAAGATCCTGGTGGCCTTCCAGCGGGTCATGAGGGCAGCGAACAGGCCGAGCACCAGAGCGGAGCAGTCGAACAGCATGTGGAAGCCGTCAGAGATGAGCCCCAGGCTGTTGGTCCAAACACCGTAGAACAGCTCCACAAACGTGAAGGCCTGCGCGAAAAGACGGCAAGAAAATATATATATTTTTT
>NW_015150535.1:378440-379495 GCF_000732505.1 Cyprinodon variegatus
ATAAATAAAGGAGTGTTGCATCTATTTATTTCATGTTATATTTATTTATTTCATGGGATATTTGGCCCTCAGGCGTCACATGGTAATGATTTTGTAAACCATCTCGCAACCCTCCCCTTTCAGAAGCCCTGGTCTAGAGGTCAGTATCAGGTGTCTTTGCCAGACCTACCAGGTTGAGACACAGGAAGTAGAAGATCTGCCTGGAGTCGTACTCCTCCAGAATCTGTTTCAGTGAATCTTTGATGAATCGAGGGAGAGACTGCGATGTGTGCTGCAGGGCGTCCCCCATAAAGTTGTACAGTGGGGTCCCTTCAGGAGAATAACCCACCAAGGTCCCCTTCTGCCCCTTCTTCGATGGAGACGAGAGAATACTGGATGCTGCAGGGGAAAGACATTTGTCATAAAGATGAAGTGAGGTGTAATGGGTTTTATGTCTCTCTCTGTTACCTACCCATGATGAAAAAGATGGCGCTGACTATCACACCGCCGGAGAGCACGTGTTCTGTGCTGACCTGCTGCGCTGGTTTGCTCATGGAGCGCAGCTGATCCGTCAGTGGGTGTGTCCAGAAATTAGCCAGCAGCACCGCGCTCAGAAACAGGGCGAAGGAGCCGTAGCGGGCGCACCTGGGCGCCTCCATCTTGGCGCTGCAGATGGATTCCACGTAGAACTCCAGGATCATGACGGAGAAAATGATCATCCCAAACGGGAAGATGAGGGAGGACCAGGAGTCAACTTTGCTCTGTGGAAAAAAAAATATGTAGAAACTTTAGATGGAAATTCCCAGGAACAGAGAAATGATCACAAACACCATTTAAATAATGTCTAATAAAAATTGTTAAACATTATTTAAAATGCTTCATAAAGCAGATCTACACAGAAATGAGAGGAGTAGGTCAAAAAATAAATGAAAACCTGAAGGAAAATTAAATAAACCTAAAAATTTTGTATGCTACAATAAATTAATTGTTTATTGGATGACTTATGATTGTACGGAAGAGGATTAGGGCAACTGAAAAAAAAAAAAAAGTTAACTGATTTTTAAATTTTATTTCAG
>NW_015150535.1:383024-384617 GCF_000732505.1 Cyprinodon variegatus
CGGCGGCGGATGACGCGTTAATCGCGCGACACAACTAATCGATGATGAAATTCGTTGCCAACGCTTTTAAAAGTAGATTTTTATCGATTTTATCGATTCGTTGTTGCAGCCCTAGCAAGCAGCATAAATATGGGTCAATTGGAAAAGAGGCGTACTTGTGACGTCAAAAACTACTAAAGGGCAAATTAGACTTCTGACACCGCACACATCAAATGTCGCTTAGGTCTGATCGTGAACCAGTTTTGCTGTTATGCTTCTGCACCGTCTGTCTGGAATTTCTAGGGATGCACAGCAGTTTCCCGCCAAAGCGCAAAGGTATTCCAGAGCTAGCGAGAACTTCGGCGGATGGTCAGGACAAACGGTGGGAGTGTTTATCTTCCAAAACAACAATGGTGCGTCCGCAATATGTCACGGAGATGGATCTAGTGTTCTAGACATCGAAGAGGAACAGGTTCTGTTAATGGAGTTGGCAAAAAGACCGATTAATCTTTCGTCGTAGTTGTCCATTGTAGTTGTTCGTTTTTTGTTTTTTTATGGCGCGCCCCGGCACTGAATTGAGAAGGACGACCACACAGACAGCCGGAAAGCCATACTAAGGACCAATCACAGCTGCTTTTTGTCTGCGTACTTCCGCTTGAGGTCTCCGCGGGTTCGCGACCGTCCGACACGTAGTCGGGTAACTGGTTGCGCACAGAGAAAGATATGATGGTTGCAGAGGCAATGCTTCAGAAGCATAAATTGGCCATAAATCTGCCAGGAATATAAGTTAATCTGAACTTAGAGCTGTTAGTTTTCTTAGGTAAAGTAATTACAAATGAGGAGGGCTGAGTATCTATGGCGCCAAAATTTAGATTAGGATTCATTTCAAACCTTGGAGGGCCCCCCTCCTGAGTTAGTGAAGAGAACCCCGAGCAGAGCGATGACCACCACGTCACTGTGCTCGAAAACCAGCAGAGTCCTGAGGAGGGAAAAAAAGGCTCTGATTAAAACATCATGAAGATACAACAATCAAAGATTTTGAAATAAAAGCTTCTGGAAATGTTTCAATTTACCTCAAAGGTCCACAGAGAGTCAGACCAAAGAAGCCCAGTAGGGATATAACACAGCTGAGAACGGCATGTTTAACCAACTTTATCCACTAAAACAGAGAACAAGAGGAAAACTGTTTATTTAAACACAAAAGTTTTATCTTAGAAAAAAACATTAAGTTCAGGTTTTAGAACGAAGGGCTGAAAGGGAAATAGATCAATGCAGCAAAGAGTATAATGATTAAATGATTTACAAAACATTAATTAATACATTTAGATACATTGTTTTAAAAACAAATCTATGAAACTGAGATTTTTTTTTTTTTACATATAGAACTTTATTGATCTCAAAATGGACAAATTAACTCTCTGCATTTAACCCATCCCTTTGGGAAGCAGTGGGCTGCCGTTGTGCAGCGCTATGGAGCAGTGTGGGCTTAAGGGTCTTGCTCAGGGACCCAGAGTGGAAATCTGTGAGAGTGGAGCTTGAACTCAGAACCTCATGAACACAAACACAATGCACCTGAGTGAAATTGGTCTCCCCAATTTCTTCAAACCTCACCAA
>NW_015150535.1:385845-390022 GCF_000732505.1 Cyprinodon variegatus
CTCCTCAATCCAAGAACAAATGCACTTATTTTAAGAAAAAAGTACTTATTTTACTTATTTTTCCAGTGTAATAATTGGGTCAAAAGTTATACAGCATTGCTTTAATAGGAACTCTACAACAGGAAAATGTACAGCACCATATTGTAAGTTATTTAAGAAATTATACCTTTCATGTGAGCTATAGCATATACTTTCTTCTTTCTTTGAGAATGCTATTCCTGATCTACACTCCTTACTTGTCGGTGGCGGTAGTGCACCAAATTCTTGATTGCCATCCTTTGTTAAAACACATTTGTAATTGTGTTAAATAGGGCTGAAACAATCATTATTAATCGATTATTGAAACAAACCTCAACTAATTTAGTAATCGATAACTGGAGTGTAGAGACTCTAAAACATGCTTTTAGCTGACAAAGCAACCCATTTAGAGCAGCAATTATATCAAAATTGTAAAAATAAAAAATTTAAAATATTTCGTATTTAAGATTACATTTTTTTCATCTGTCAATATGATATATCCAGAACTCCTGAAGTGGAAAAGTTTTAGTTTCACCTGATTTAATTTCACAAAATCTCTTCTTTAAGGAACCTTTTGCTGTCAAAAAAATAAAATAATCGACAGATTTGTCGATTTGCAAAATAATCATTAGTTCCAACCCTACTGTTAAACTTAAAAGTTTATATAGAATATTAGAAAAAAAGTAAAAAAAATTGCCTCCATTGAAACAGAGCAAATACAAAAAGTAGGGCTCCTAAAAAATAAAAGCCACTTTACAAAATAAAAGTGTCAAGAAGATAAAATAAATTAGATAAATAAATACAAGTAAATAAATAAATTCTGAAATAAATAAAATAAGATACAAATATCTTAAAACATTTCTTTTTTACTTCATGGTGACATTTATTTCATAGGATATTTATTAATATTTTATTAATGGCAGAATTAGCTTTATTATTCATGTATTTATTCATTTAATTTTATATAAAAAGGCTCTCCATACAGGTCTGCCTCCATTTTACTAAAATATTGAGTTTTACCCAACCAGAGGCAAACAAAGCTTTAATATCTGGGATTTTCCAAATGTATTAAAGCCATAAAAAATAACATTGGATGAAAACTTTCTGACTTAAATAATGAGAAAAATATATATAAAACTGACTATTTTTTGTTCTGGCTTTAAGAGAAAAAAATCTTTAACATCGGATATCCAACCGGACCTAAATTGGTAATTTTTATTTTGTTAGAAAGTGAACATTCCTGCGTCTTATCATTTGCGAATGCAAAACTAAACAAAAAACCTGAACAGATGTTACCTTGAATCAGGAACTTCCACCATCCCCAGTTTTCCTGACAGCACGTTGCTGCTGTATTTCTCCTCCATGTTGGTCAATAACTGGTCTATTTATGTTCCCAGTATCCTCACCATCACTCTCTACTAGAAACCCTCCATAAAGCCGCACTAATTCACCGCTGTAGTAAACAACAAGGCCTCCTCCGGCTGGAGCTCATTCTGTCTTTTCTGTCACCGTCACGTCCTCTGTACTCGCTGAACGTCAAATAAACACATCTTAAGGATTTACTGGAGCCAAAAAATATCAGCCTTATGTGTCAAAACAACAATAATAATCGGTGAAGTCGGAAAAGGAGGATGAGAAACAGCCGAACAGTTCATAAAGCGCAGACGCTTCCGCATACGACACAAGATTTACGTCACGTGAAGGACATCGTGACGTTGCATGCTGCGCGGACGAAGAGGTCTCACTCTGTACACTAATTCCTCAATCAAAATGAAGTAGAAAAATAGAAATAAATGAAGTATCGGCAGTTATTCATTCTATACGGGAGAGGACTAGGGCCGATGGATAAACAAACAAACAAAAAAAAGTCAACAGATTATTAAATATTATTTCAGTTTGAGAAAAAGTCAGAATTCTGACTTTAATCTCAGAATTCTGACTTTTTTACTTATAATTCTGACTTTTTTTCCTCAGAAGTCTGACTATTTTCTCAGAATTCTGCCTTTTTCCTCAGAGTTCTGACTTTAATTTCAAAATTCTGACTTTTTTCTCAGAATTCGGACTTTTTTCTCAGAATTCTAACTTTAATAATAGAATTCTGACTTTTTTTCCCTCAGAAATCTGACTTTAATCTCAGAATTATAACTTTAATCTCAGAATTCATCTCAGAATTCCGACTTTAATCTCAGAATTCTGACTTTTTCCCTCAGGATTCTTACTTTTTTCAGAATTCTTACTTTAATCTCAGAATTGCGACTTTTTTCTCAGAATTCTGACTTTAATCTCAGAATTCCGACTTTAATCTCAGAATTCCGACTTTTATCTCAGAATTCTGACTTTTTTCCTCAGAATTCTGACTTTAATCTTTATTGGGAGCTGTGATGGTTACAGCTGCTGTAGGGAAGAATCTGTGATAACTCTCCTTTGTGGACCCAGGGTGCCACTTGTTACTGAAGGAGTTCTTAAGCTATGGAATGGCTTTATGAGTTCCTAAATTTATTTCTGCCAGACCAAAGGGGTTGAGGCTCTGACTAAAAAAGCTCCTTCTTCATTAAACCTCACCAGGTAAAATGACCCATAATATCTGTGAATTTCTTTAAACTAGACATTCTGTGCTTCAAATGTAGTATTTCATGTATTTTCATAAAGGTTTCCATTACTTCAAAATACAAAATTTATGTCCAGAATGTAGTGAAAACTTGATGCCCTATTATCTCTGCTGTTCAACAGATTGTTTTACCAATGTGTATGTATTACCACCACGAATGCAAAGTGTATCAAGTTAACAGTACTTTTAGTTTGATATATTTAGCATCTCTGACATCAGATTCAGGGAGGGCTACACAGCCCGTAGCCCCACCTTTTGGATCTGCCCTTATATTAAAAGGCAATTTTAATAAATTAACCCAGAAATAATTTTTAGCAAGTAAAAAAAGAAATATTTAAATGTTTGATGAGCAGAATAAAATAAGAAAATGAAAAAAAAAAACACCAGCAATGTTTAAAGATTAAAAAAACGGAACAAGAGACTTTATTAGGGCATAAATGTAACAGATTTCTTTATTTGTTTTATGTGTTTCTGCTTCCGTTCCTAAAGAGGTGGAAGTCCTCTTTCAGTAAGGTCCACACAGACCGAGCAGGATTTTCTGATAATGTCCTTTAGTGTCATTCTGTAAACAAAACAGGAAAAAAAAGATATTATTACTGGGATTAAACAGATACCCATAGAAATTATTTGGAAACGACCATTTTACCAAAATGTCCTCATGAACGGTGTTCTCATACATAGCCCTGTATTCTTCTACGATTTTCTGCAGATCGATCTCGGAGCGGCTCACTAGGATCCGCATCAGAGTGTCCTCACATGTTCCGTGGCCCTGTTAGACAGAACTGAATATGGACCAGACATACAAAGAACCACAACTTCCTCTAATAAACTCTCCCTTACAAGTTAGGGCATTTCTTTGCTAACATTGCACCAGTCCTGCTGCAGTCAGCCCCTCAGAAAAATGTAATGTAGATAATGGCTGTTATGTTTGCATGGTTAGACAAACAGAGTGCATGCTCCATGTAGCTCATTAAATTGGTTTGCATAAAGACCCTAAAGTTAGGGAAATAATTCAACTTTTAAAAATTATTAGACATTATTTAAAATGCTTGATAGAGCAGATCTACATGGAAATGAGCGGAGCAGGTCAAAAAAATAAATAAAAACCTGCAGGAAAATTAAATAAACCTAAAAATTGTTATATGCTACAATAAATTAATTGTTCATTTTTTTTACATCAAAAAATTGTAAATTGAGAATCAGGGAAATATTGGATGACTGATGATTAGTATGTAGACTTTTTTTTTTTATCTATTTCTAAACTTTTTGTTTCTTTATTGTATTCCAATTTAAAACAAAAGGAATTTAAGATTCAACAGATTATTATTATTATTTTTTTTTATTTAACCTTTATTTTACCAGGAAGTCCCTTGAGATAAAATCTCTTTTTCGAGGGGGACCTGGCCAAGAGGCAGCAGTACAATAAGACATATAAAAACACATAAAAACAACATAATAAAATCAATCATAAACTAGACTCTAGAATAACAGTTACAATTCTCTGTGCAAGCGGTTTTCAATAGTGATTTAAAATGCTGTAGCGGAATAAGA
>NW_015150535.1:393214-394634 GCF_000732505.1 Cyprinodon variegatus
CTATATAGTTAAAAAGCTGTTGTTCTTAGCTTTGTTCATGTCCCTTTTTTATCCTAAAAGATATGGTTGAAATAGAGATGCTCAGTGACGCAGATGTTAGCACTGCTGCCTTGCAGCAAGAAGGTTCCGGGTTTTGATTTCCAGCCTGAGGTCTTTCTGCATGGAGTATACATGTTCTCCCTGAGCATGCGTGGGTTCTCTCCTGGTACTCTGGCTTCCTCCCACAGTCCAAAAACATGACTGTTAGGTTAATTGGCCTCTCTAAATTCTTCTGTATGGTGAAAATGGACAGAGTATATATCCTTTTAGTAAACACTGTTGTCATATAGATAGATGTAGGGATTTAAAAAATTATGTCAGTGACTGGATTGTATTCTGACTACCCAGCCGCTTCCATCCAAGGTCTTTGTTGTGTAAAGGTGGAGGAGAGTTGCTCATGTTTTCATACCCACCTTCATGGCGTTATGCAGCTTCTCAGCAAAAAAAGCAGGGGTGTTCCAAGCACATTTCACTGCACATACAAGACAAAAACACAGCGAGTGTCACAGCTGTAAAACTTCAGGTTTAAGTAGCTCGCTGTAATGTTTTTTATCAATACAATTTTTAAAAACAGCACATCCACAAAATGTAGCATCTGCAGACTTGGAACCCGGCTGACAAACTGTACAGAATAAAAGCTTTTAACCTTTTCTAAACTTTTAATAAAACTTTTAAATATTTCAATCCTGAGCTTTTTACGCTTTCTAATCTAAATGTGTTAGAAATAGGCTGATAAAAGAGCTAAAATCACAGTTTGAACCACAGTCAATGCAGCTTTCAACCACTTTACTGGTTTTTGTCAGGCGCCTGACTGTATTTCAAGAGATGCAGTTTGGTCTGTCAGCACAGGTGGTTATCATAATTTAGACTTTTTACTTTTAATTGCAGCAAAAGGATTAGAGATACTTTATACATTTTAAGTTAAAAATAAATTATTTGTCTTTGAACCACCAAGCTTTGCCTTTTCTTTCATTTCAAAGTAAATAAAACCGAACCATCAGTAACTTTAACCCAAGTCAGGACTTTAGTCTACTGGAAAAGCTTTATAATACTTTCTCAAACTGCACAAAGAATCTACACTATATTATCTTAATCAATCGAATTACTGAAATATTATAATTATCAGGCAGTGACTGAACCATCCAACAGTCCCTTAAAACTGTGAGAGAGGATGAATGGAAACCTCCACCTACCAATGGCAATGAGGCAGTCCTCGATGTCTCCGCTCAGGTTCATCTGCAGGGCTCTGGGTAACTTCAGGTCACTGACGGCGGCATAGTGGTGAAACGCTGGCAGGTAGGAAGACAAAAATTCATACATCTTATTTCTGCCTGACTCAGCTTTTTGGTAGTATCATTTGTTAACAGTGTTGGGTAAGTTA
>NW_015150535.1:395102-396835 GCF_000732505.1 Cyprinodon variegatus
AAACCACCTATTTTCTTTATCCAAAATGTGAACATTCTGGTTCTGAAAAGAATGTATTTTATCCATAAGGTGTAGATGTACCACAGAGTCTTGTCCAGAGGAGGGCGCTTTTCTGTGTTGGGCCATGCATCTGTGGAGAGGTTATTTGGTTTCCCCAATATAAAGATCAGAGCATTCCTCTCTGCATTGAACTGCATTACACCACTAAGCTCATTTTTGGTCTGGGGGTTTTGTCCTTAGGATGCACTAGTCTCTGTTTAAGGGTCTTGTTTATTTCGAAATGTACTCGATTTTTATGTGTTTGGAGAAAATCCTCTTGAGTTTTTCAGAAACCCCAGCAACATATGGGATGGAGATATTTTTGGGTTTAAACTTGGGTATCTGCAGGTTTGGAGAGCATCTTTGATGTGTTTCTGTTCAATTTACATGTTTTCTAAACAAAAACAAGCCTTTGTTGGGCTACTGTATAAAACCTCAAACTCAACGCTAGTTCTGACATTTTGAATTAAAAAAGTTTCCTGGATGGGAAGTGAAACATCTTCAAACTTGGAAACAAAGTCTAGATTGTTTTTTTTAAAACTATTTTGGAAAGAGACGATGAATATTTCTCTCCCAGTCCTCCCTGTTCCACTTGGCTGTGATCCAATGCAGCTCCACTTGTTAGGATGTGTCACTTTGAAAACAAAACCGACAAACATTCAGACATTTCTGTGACTCACTCTTAGAGAGCTGCGGGCCGTTGCGTGTGGTCAGGATGTCGATGAAGGTGGACACGTCTATGTCACCCTTAGTTTCAGCTGCTTCAAACAAAATCTGAACAACAACAGGAAACAAGGTTTGGTTTCCAGTTTATAATGGAGCAGTTCATCTTCTACACACACAGTGTTTTACACAAGTCCAGAACTTTTTTTTTATCTGTTTTGTACCTTTGCATCCTTTCTGGCCAGCTCCATGTCAACCTCTGTGCTCTCGTCCCGTTTAGCGCTCAGCAGGGCCAGCAGAGCATTCATGAAGTCGCCTTTGGTCTCATCTTTTATCACCTCCTCCAGGTCTTGTTTGTACTCTGAGGAAGAAAGTCAATTTAAATATCAAACTTAAAGCTTTTAAATATTTTTTAATGACCAAAAGGTTTGCTTTGCTATTCTTAAATGTCAGCTGCAGACTTGTATCAAACAAATATATCATCTAAGGTAGCTACTGAGATCAGAACGCTGCCCTTTACACTTACTAAAGATATGTCATATAAAAAAAACTTATTTCCACAGATATATCCATCATTGTTATTTAATAGGGCCAACACTACTCTGCAAACAGACATTAGCTCTCTCCCCCAGTATAGTGACTACAATCAATACTGACAATAGTGGGTTTTACCTCTGCACAATTGTATATCTGGATAAATCCACATAATATAGGCACAGATTTACTTTCTGTCTTAGTCGCTGGTAATTTCAAATGCAAACCTTTTCAAAGTGGAAAAAAGTCCTAATTCCTCATTCATCAGAGCCGATGATGCTTCAAACATTAATAAACAGCATCTAGAGTGTGTAACGCTTATACAATTTTTACAAATTGTGTAAAAAAAAGGTGTAACTTGTACATTATATTTATTCATTGCACACAGACTGATGCATTCAAATGTTTATTTCATTTAATTTTGATGATTTGAAGCGGAAACAAACGAAAATCCAAAATTCCGTGTGTCACAAAATTAGAATATTACTTAAGGCTAA
>NW_015150535.1:398999-401132 GCF_000732505.1 Cyprinodon variegatus
AAAAAAAAAATTTCTATCTTAAAGACAAAATCTTAACATATATATATTTTTTTACAATCTTTCTATAATCACTGGACTAGGGGGGTCACTCTGTCAGCTAAAGGTGACGTTTTAGAGCCTCTATACTCCAGTTAATCAATTACTAAATTAGTTGATGATTATTTCAATAATCAATTAATCCGATTAATGAAATCAGCCCTAGTTTATTTGTATGTTTAGTCTTTAACCTTTTATTGCCAAATGTATCATATTTAGGTTTTTAATATCTCTAGGTCAGTGTTAATTTCTTTGTCTTAAAAAATTTTATTAAATCAGACTAATATAGTGATCATAAATGTTAATAGTACTAAAACATTCAACATTTAAGTATGCTAATATGTCCACATGACGTTAAATCCATAAAAACCATAGATCTATAGGCATTTTTTTTTCTAAGTCATTCTTTTGTGAAAATTCAATTAAAATGTTCTTTAAATATATATTTTTTTAATATACGATATTAAAAAACATTAGTTGTATTTAAAAACAGTGTTGCCTTCACCAACCCAACCATGGACTGTTCTCCCTGCTGCACTCTGGGAAGAGGCCCCACAGCCTGCGCTGCAGGTCCAGCAGGTTCTGCAACAGCTTTTTCCCCGCTGCCATCAGACTATTGAACTCTAAACTGGGCTCTGCATCACACTTGCAACATCATATTTGCACCACCAACGTGGCTAAACTATTATAATCCTTTTAAATAGGACACTACACAATGTCTGCTACATTTTACATGATATTTATTTTGCACTGCACTGGACTTTTTCATATAAATGCCCTTATGCATCATTATTTTGAACCTCTCAAAACCCGACTCGTTTTTAAAGCATTTACAAATAATAATTCAGAATGCATGAAAATTACACTGGTAAAATGTTTACCAATATAGACATGTTAGACATCGTTGGAAAGCTTAGATTCTCCATAATTCAACCACCTAGTTTATTTTATGGACATAGCGAGCACCAAAGCACAATTAACACAGATATAGCAGCATGTTAAAATGTAAACATGACAAATCAGCCACAACAAGTAAGCATGTCTTTATTACTGCTGTACAAAAAAGTCTTATTATTTTCGAGAATAAAAAAACCCAAAAAACTTTGAGTAATATTTGAAATGATGCAGCTTTGGTGTTTTACTCATCCAATTTTCATGTATATATTCAGAAACTAGAAGGTGTTAGCTTTCAAATAATGTATCACACATGTAATTTGGGATTACAGTTCCTCAGTTATTTGCTTTTCCATTTGGGTATGCAAAATAGGCAAGAATTTCCCAAAATGAGGTGAATATTAAGAGGTTAAACTGGTTTATTTTCTCTGACACTGTTTATATTCTGATCAGTGCTGCATTTTATAAATGGTAATTTCACTGTTTCATTTTCGTAAGCTACTCATTTCACTTTTGTAAGCTTTATGCAACGGAATTTCATGTTGTATACACTCTGTGCATCCAAAATGACAATAAATTTTGTCTATGTCTTTAAATTAGATTTCTTTTTTTATTTATTTATCAAAATAGAGTTTAAGTATCGAAAATGGTATCGAGTATCGAATATTTTCCTTAGTATCGGTATCGAGTTGAAAAGTTTAGTATCGTGACAACCCTAATACCTTAATCATATTCCCTAAAAATCTGTAAAAACCTTTAAAAAACAAGATTTTTGTTGATTTTAACCTACTGGGTGCAAATAAACCTAGACCCCTAATTGATTTACAATATCAAAATGTATATTCTGCCACTGGAAAGGGAGGTTAATTACAATATAGAAGTGCACCTTTTCATTGCAATATTTATGTATGAATGTCATCATTGTTCTTGATATCACAGTTAGAGATTAACAGGATTACAAGGTTCTTCAGATTTAAGGTGGAAACTGTAAATCCCTGTTGATTTACCTTGGTGGCTTTCCTGAGCAGGTAGGCATCAAAGTGAGCTGGAGGCATGAGCAGAGCCAGAGCCACATCCTCCAAATCTGACTTGAGAACCGACTTCAAGGATTTAACCAGATTCTGCAAACAAATTAATAAAAAAAAGGAATCAGTCTCACAAAAAACGCCACAATTGAATTTAATAATCAACCTTTTTTCCTCA
>NW_015150535.1:403099-405372 GCF_000732505.1 Cyprinodon variegatus
TGCGATTAAAATGCGATTAATCGCGAGTTAACTCAGGCATTGATGCGATTAATCGCGATTAAAAAAAATTAATCGATTGACAGCACTAATATATATATATATATATATACATATAAAAACTGAAGGGCCCTGGTAGAGGATCCAAGCTTGGAGGAAAAAAGGGAGACCGCATGCAGTGGTTGAGGAACAGTTTATACATATATAAATATATATATGTGTGTGTGTGTGCACATACACACTTTTACCTGTACACATAAAAGCATTAACGGATCCATTGGTACCCTCTGGTGATAGCATTTAACACTGCATTTGACTAAGCATTTTTTTTTTCAAATTGAAATTTAAAGCATTTCATGATACAGAAACTAAGTTGCCTGTTTGGATGGAAAAACAGAGCAAAAAGCAAAACCAGGAGCAAGCAGTGGATGCTAAAATCAAGATTAACAGCTGTTCTTGCAAAGTTACTTTATTGTAAAAAATTTAGAAGTTTTATTCCACCTGTGGTTGATTTTCTTTTCTCCTTCATGGAGAGCAACAACATACTCACTTTTCCACTGGAAGCTTCATAAACAGCTTTAATCTTCTGCCTCTGCTCGTTGCTTCTCTTCACCAGAATGGCGATGATCACATCCTCATCCACCCCTGAAAACAATCATCATCACCTTTCACATGTGTTGATATGAAAGTTTCTCATATGATTAGTCATTAAATTTGCCTGTCAGTTGCCAGGTCTGGTAATACTAATGCTAATCTGAAGTAAATATATTTACAACTCATCAAAATCTATAAAATAATTTGAATACACCATTTTTTTCAGAAGGATTTATTCTTTTATTCTGCACCATTCTATAAATTCTGTAGTAATTTTTTTTTTAAATGATTTGTTTTAATGAATAACATTTAGCAATGACCTTCAAACATAAAGAAGAAAAATGTCTGCCCACTAACCTTTACTTTCGATGCCGCTCTGAAGGACTGAAGCATCACTGCTGGCATTGAAATTCGGATACGGAATTACTGTCCCGTAGTACTTTGGTTTTTCTTTCTCCTTAAACAATCAGAAATACAGAACGAAAATACAATAAATAATAGTTTAGTTCAGGAGAGGATGATACTATTCTTAGATTTATGGAGAGCTATGCAAAAATCTACACATATTATAATAATTTAGTTCAGAACGTTAAACTTCTATTGTACAGGTACAGTGACCTGCTACAGGCGATAAGATAGTGCCGAGCAAATTCTCAGTCATCCATGGCAACCAAAAAGCAGCATTAAATCTGAGGTAAACGCACCTTTTAAATAGTTTTTTTTAAAAATATTTTAACACCTATCCATGAGTCTTTTTTCGGTTGTGTTGGCTCACGCTAGAGCAACCTGTAGCACCATGGAGGCCCATCCACATAAGCACATTCAGAGTCAAATCTGTGTTCAAATCTCCTGGCTTGTTGGAGGCTTGTTTTGCATGGCTTTTGTGTTTTGCCATTTGAATCAAGATCATTGTGTACTTTCAAAGGTGTGTCCTTTGTTGTTTAGGTGTGAGCAGCTGAATCTGTCCCAGAGCTTCTGGCTCTCCTATGTTGCCAGTGGCGCCTCCAGAAATGTTTCATAGGGGGGGCCAGATGGGGCCACTAAAAATCTTGGGGTGGCACGCTAAAACTAAAAGCCGTAAATTCAAGGTTTGAATCTAATATTGAGGTAAACCTGCCTGTACAACTCAAAGACGTAAGGAAACACCTACTTACATCTTGGTTTATTGTGTGATTTTTACATTTGCCCCTTGATTCTACGTTATTACATCATGTTCTACTCGCCCATATGAGTTTTGTGTCATTTGGAGCTGTTCTGAAGATATTCCGTTAGGTTATATCCAAGTAACGTCCACTTATGGGCAACGACTTGAAGGTACAAACTAAACTGTTCATAATTTATTCTTTATGGTACGCCAGCATTCATAACATGTAGTCGAATCACTGTCCTCCAGAAATCTGCGGTTATATTTTTTATATTTATTATTGTTGTAAAACAAAGCGACGCATGTATGACATCATCCGCACACCGGCCTGGAGTTGTGACAGGCAGCCCGGGCCACAGGCGGCTAGGCTCTACCCCTTATATTCATTCGGCTCGCTACACTGCGAAAAATTGAAATCTATATGAGTCATTTTTGTTAGGATCTGGAGGTTTGTCCACTTTCTCCACCAGAGGGTGCACAAGATCTCCTGGAGCATGAGCCGACCGCACCACCTGTCTCTCATCTGCTCATCAGGAGA
>NW_015150535.1:407170-409143 GCF_000732505.1 Cyprinodon variegatus
ATAAATAAATAAAAACGGGCTAAAAGTGTTAAAAACCGGAATTCTCCTTTAACTTTTTTGGAATGACTATGACTTGAATGACTGAGAATCTTCACCAGCATGTTTTTGTGATTTTTTTTTCACAACAGAAGTGCGGAAGATTACTTTTCAAATAAATGGTTTCCATTGATAACAGACTATTGAAACAACATTATAAGCATACAAAAGCGGGATGATGTCTGCACTTATTATAACAAAGACTGTATATCCCATCCTTCGCTGTGTGTTCAGGTGCTGGTCTCAATCTGTATTTTACATTTTTTTAAGACTATTTTCAGGTTTTGGAAACAGATTAAATTGTATTCCATTAGTGTAATGTCTGAAGAGAATCTTTTCCACTTTTATCGAAGATTTTGCACAAAATATCCATGATTGGAACGGGTCTGCAATTCAGAATTCAAGAAAAGTTTTTAAAAAATATATAAAAGAGGGTGTGTTTCCCTTCAGGATAAAGTGTAAACACCATTCGGTCAGTTGCTGAAAAGCTCAATGGATTGATTGACAAGTGATATGATGTCAACTGCTCACAGATTGACATATTTCTGATGATTTCGCTGATTATGGATTAGACCTCATTAATAAGCAAAGTTCGATTTCCTAAAAAATGTAGAGAAATATTCCTCCCAAGAATGTGGCGATACCTGCTTTTAGCTTTTCCTTCTACTAAACGTTCCATTTATATATTTATATACAGAATATTGAACAAACTGCTGCTCAGAAACTACATTTTGTTGTGTAAAAATCTGGATCTGCCTTATTAAGTATTTATTTCCTCAGAACCAAATTGTGGGTTTTAATTAGCAATGACCAACATTTACTGAAATACATGTTCAAAATATATTACTTTGAGTTAAATCTGAATATATGTCAGGTTTATATCAGAGTCATTTAACAAATGTAGACATTCAGCTATATTTTTCATTTCATAATTCATTAACCTGCATGCTCACCTTGACAGATTCCTTTTTTGGGTCTCTGTCATGGACGATATCTTTGAAGAACTTCTTGAAAATTGACATCTCAACTGGATATTTGAAACAAGTTTCAGAGGTTTAGACTGCGGAGAATAAATCATGTAGATATAAGTAACATATATGATTTAATTGTCACATAAAGTGGAGGACTCAAAAGCAAAATAAAAAAGAGGGAAGTCAGAAGCCAAATGCTGGAAAACAGAACTAAGTAATAGATAAAGGCAAATATTGACAGTGTGAAACAAGGACAGGAAGCTGAAATTAAAACATGAGCACAGAAACAAAACTAACCATACAGTAAATAAACACATAAGTATATATAATAAAATAAACCAAAAGGGGAAAAAAATAAGTTTGAAAATTGACAGATTTCTTGTTTTAACATCTAGAAACTTACCTGAGTCAAAGAAGATCACCTTTCGGTCTGCAGACGGTTGGAGTGAGTTTAGATCACGCCCATCTCCACCCTTTGCTGTTAGAGTTGTATGACCAGCAGCACATCAGCCAATCATCTGTCAGCTTTTGTCACTTATCTCTGAAATCTGCAGCAGCTCCCCTGTTCAGTCTTAAACTTCTTACCCCCTAACATGAGCAGAGCATGACTCATAGAAAGGGTTTAGAAAGCAGCTAAAAGCCTAAACAGTGAACCCATAGAGACTAATGCAGAGATCCAGGAACACACCCATTGTTGTTTCTTGAACAACTGACACGGTTAAACCAGATGTTCCACATTCTTCTCTTCAGCGTTTTGCTGTTAAAGGAGAGCTGTGCAGATGTCATAAAAAAAACAAAAACCTTTTTACTTTCCTGAGCAAAAGAACCTTTAACAAAGCGGGCTTTTATGATAAACAAATATAATTTGAGGCATAAAATATTGGTACAAAAACAATGTCAACAAGCTTTGCGCTTCAGGATGCAATCAGAATTAGACACATGGATCGTTTTAACTTCTTTGTGTTT
>NW_015150535.1:414401-414801 GCF_000732505.1 Cyprinodon variegatus
CAACCGCATTCTGGGTAAACCTTGTTCCGCCCTCCACCGAATCAGAAAAACACTGGAACCACGGCACACAGACAGGAGTCAAGGATTCAACAACTTCTCTGGAAAAGGTGAGTCGGCAACCAAATCCTCTTCTCCAAGTTCATGAGTCAAATTTCCCACTGAGCCTGAACTAACTGCTGTGTCTTCCCCTCACTTTACAGTTCTGGTTGAGCAGTGTTCAGAGCAACACTTCTCCCTCTGTTTAACCTCTTCAATAAAACCCGTTAAACCTTTTCCCTGGTCTCTCTGTTCTGTGTTCTGCATTAGAGTCTGAACTTTGTAAAATCATGACACCTGTGGTGTGAGTGCTGTCCAATAGAAACACCGGATCACTGCTCGACACTCAACAGGCTCCATTTCA
>NW_015150535.1:416716-422171 GCF_000732505.1 Cyprinodon variegatus
TGGAATTACTTTGACCTGGATGACTGAGAATCTCAACCCGCATTTACAGAACAAGGAAATTGAAGGATCCAGACGTAGAACAATTTAAGAATATTGCAGGACTTTGTATGATCAGGATAATTTAGCCAGAGCCTTATAGGTGAGAGAGCTCTGACAACTCAACTGACGACAATAAGCAACATTTCAAAGCCCAATGGTGACAAAAGGAGCCTAAATAGTTCGAAGGCCATTAGCCACTCATGCTAGCATTGCCATAGACATTAGTAAACCATACTAAACTACAGGAAAATACAGATCTTAAATATCACATCATGGTCTCTGCTTCTAACGAGCATTAGGTTGTAATAATACAGAATATGATTGAGATGGAGTTTATTACTTTATTAAGTAAGTTTATTTGTTACATGCACAGTTATATATAGTACATTACATAGAATAAATGTAAATTATTATACTTAACAGAGCTACAAGACTGGAGAAATTTGCCACTGATTATGAGTTCCCGTAAGACTATAATTTAATCCTGCCCTTATCATAGATCATTATATAGTTTGTTTAGCCCTTACAAAAGGGTTTAAACTGCTAAAGTATCAACCATGAGGTATTTTATCATTGATGAAAGTGCTCATTGAAGGCCTTGGTAAACTTACTGCTGAAAATGAAAGTGCTGTGTGAAGTTAAGGAGAAACTGAGACTATTGCAAGAGAATGTACAAATGTATTTAACGGCTTCAGACGAAGAGCTCTGAAGGGGCAAGCTCAGTACATACATTTATGCAACAATTCCCAATACACACACACACTCCCTTGGAACTATCCCACCCCAACATAAAGAACTTTCTGACACAGGAACATTTGGAGAAAAAAACAACTTGAGTTCATAAAAACCATTCCCAGTTAGGTTAATATATCTTTCACCGGCCAGATGGATCTTCGCAAAACAACAGTCCTCACCTTCATACCATGAAGGAGGCTGTGTGAACTCATTCTTATCTTTAATTACCTTTGTTTGGGGCCTGTGAGGCTAAGAAAAGACATATCTCAACATTTTTTACTCCACAGCTGCATTGGTGAACCTGCAACCAATGTTTGAGGCCCTCAGTCTTCGGCCCAGGGGTTCATGTCCTGGACCGTGGACCTTTGCAAGGTGTCTTCCCCTTTCTCGTTCAACTCTATATCCTGTTAGTTTGCTATCAAATAAATCAAGCTAAAAAGTATTCATGGTATTCACAGGCTCACCGTTAAACTTTAAGATGTTCCAATAAGCTCCATAATGATGAGGAATGGAAAGTGCTCATGGTAAGATCTCTGGCAGAGACAAAAGGAATGATCACTAGAGTTATCCAAAAGGCGGAAACGATTTAAAGAGAACTTCAGAGAAAATATGGAATCAGCAGATATAGTTTTTTCGATTAAGAAAAGCACTTATTGTCCTTCATGAAAACTCCACGTGCAAGACTCCACTGCTGAAGAAAAGCTGATTTAATAGAGTTTCTTGCAAACTATTTAAACAGTGAAGGTCATGGAGATATAGGGAGAATATGGTCTGAAGATCAGTGTTTACATCAAGTATTAAATAAATACCAAACACCAGGAAAACAGACATCAAGTATTAAATAAATACATTCTACAAACCATGTCCATTTCTTGTGATCAGTGCTTGCTCCATTCTACTTCATTGTAACTTCATATTTGTACTAATTGTTTGGAAATTTTCTATTTATAAAAAAAATAATAATAATTGTATGGTTTTATGGGTTAAAGTTTGTTTCTGTGTATTGGATGTCAATCAGCTCTTTGCTAAGAAGAACAAATAAGCTTAATCAACCTATTTTCTCCACTATTTACATTTACATAAGACTTAACAAGTAGAAATATCCCAAATTTAGGGATAGGGGCAAAAAAGGGTTTGATTGTTAAGTCTGTTATATTGCACGGTGACACTACATTCTTACAGTGCTATTAAATTTGATTTAAATGAGCAATAAGTCTAGAAATTTATCGGGAAATTAACCCAACTTATTCTCATTTGTCTCCTTAAAAAGACTCAGTTCAGTTATTCTCCTTTCAAACCTAAAGGTACAATAAAGAACTACTTTTGTGCAGTGTGTAGTCCACGTTTACTTCCTGGTTTCTGAGCCAATCGAATGAGAGTTCAAAGGGTTGCCAAATCAGAGACCACCTCTCGGTATTTTGTATTGAAAGACCAGTAGCCTGCAATCATGGATGCCAGCAAGAAAGGTGAACCAGCAATAGTCTCAGCAACACCTCTGCATCCTTTAAAACTATTTGAGCATTGACTCACTGTGGAAGAATCATCCTTATCTTTTTTTCTAGCAGGACGGACATGTCATTACACTGTCACAAGTACAGAGCTACGAAATGAACTATCTGCATTTAAGCCATCCCCAGGGCGGCCATTGTGCAGCGCCCGGGGAGCAGTGTGGAGTTAAGGGTCATGCTCAGGGAGTGGCAATCAGTGGGAGTGGGGCTTGAACTCAGAACCTCTGGATTCCAAGCGTAATGTCCTAACCACTAGGCCACCTCTCCTCAAAGCAGGCATTACCGTGAAGGGTCTTGCCTAAGGACCCACAGTGTCGGCTCATTCCTCCAACCCACGCTTCCTGTTTGCAGGACGAGTGACTTACCACTTATGCTAGCCAGCCGACTTTAGCCAGGCAACCGACTTGGCAACCTGCAGGACACTCTATGACTCAAATCCGAATACCTCAAATTGTAGCTCCTATGTCTCGTTCCTAGCTCCTATGCCTTCATTTTTTTATGGCGTCAATGGTAAGATCTCTATCCAGGTTCATTACATTGCGGACAGACACGCATGAAGGACGCTGCTCAAATTAGGATTACAGCCTTCTGGAAAAGGACTTCAAAAAAACTAAAGTAACTGAAATGAAATGAACAAATGAAGCTCTCCATTAGAAAACCCAAATGATATGAAGGTGAGGACATGAGCATGTGTCAAACAAAGTACATGTCAACAAATAATGAATTTTTGTTCAACCCTGTGAGGTGGGCTTTGTCTATAAGCTCTCACACAAAGAATTGTGGGTAATCGAATAGTTTGCACCAAGGGACATCAGGAGGTGCTAGCTCCTTCCTTACTGCCAGCAGTATTCGGATAGCGCTATTCAGATTCATTATGGTGATTGTGGACGAAATCGCCGGCGCCTTAACTGTCCTAACTGATTGAAGGTATTTGGATTAGCTCGCTGTGTTATCTGTTTGTTTGTTGTTCTGATGACTTTTTTATTTGCTGCTTCTTTAGGGACATATGAGTGATTATTCCAATAACTGTTATCGATTTAGCCTAACACATAGATAACAGTTGTGGGTGTTTCAGATTTACACAGATTCTGAAATTTAGGACAAGCTTTTAATATAACTGTAGGTAAAGAAATAATAAATGGGTTTATATATATTTGGTATGTTTCTGTTAGCCATTGTTTTCCTCATAATGTTATCTTGGAGGGGGTCCTCTCCCTCTGCCTCGACCTCTTCCAGGACCCGGCCCAGGTCCTCTCGGTCCCGGCGGCCGATCTACTGGCCCTCGGGCGTTTGGGTTGGAGGAAGCTAGAGCCACGTCCTTCTGTAAGTTGACTCCTTTTCCGGCTGAACCAGGCTTTGTCTTGGTGGGCTTTGCCTCCGGCTCTGGTGTTTTTTCTGTTTTAGAGAAACGAATGGGATCGTTTCAGTTCAAACTCAGCTTTGCATCCAACACAGTGAATGGATTAGCAAGAAGATGAAAATGAAAGGGACAGGAGGAGACCGACCGGGCTCCGGTGGAGCAGGGGGGCTGAGTGATCGGTTCGGCAGCAGGTCCTCCAGGTCTTTCATGACCTGGTTGGTGCTGTCTTTGTTATTCCTGCGGTTCTTCTCTTCATCGCGAGCCTGGACACAGAGAGACGACAGGAAACATAAAGTCTTAAGGCAGCGTCTCCTGGAGACCCATGATGATATGTAATCAGATTTCATGGACCAGATTGTGACATAAGTCAATCAGTGACGTATATCTTAGGGTTAGGGTCAGGGTTAGGGCTAATTGTAATTTATATTCTATATTCGTGAATGGTGCGTCAGATGCGCATGCGCATACAACAAAAAAAACGTCCAAAACGTACGAAATTACGGTGCATAACTTTTCGTACGATTTCATACGCACTCATAATGAGAATAGGTTGACAGGAGAACAATGAATCCAGGCTGGCTTTAAATCCTTTGCATTTCCTTTGAAACTGGAATTATTTAAGGGAATGTTTGGAACTAGAACACAAAGAGCTGGATATTTGAGATCATCCCTGCTAAATTAAAATAATATTTTTTTATCTTACTCTCCTTTATTCTGATATATACAGAGAATTTAACAGCAAAATAGCTTCAGTTCTACATTTTTAGATTTATTTGAAGGTATAGTGGAGAATGTTCTTCTTTGGGTGGATCCCCATTTTCACTTACCAGTGGTGAGTCTGGAATAGTGAAAAATTGCAAAAAATTTTCTGGAAAGTAAGCTTGTATGAGCGATGCAAATAGCGACTTTCTAAACAGAGCGTGCATGAGGAGAAATGGTGCATGCTCTCACATGTGTTTAATATGCGTTTTCTCTCTGGAGAGGGTAAAGGATCGTGCATGCACATTTTTTTTTTTTTTTTTTTAAGTGGAGAGGGCGAGTCTTTTAAAAAATTCACCAAAATAATTTTTCTATAAATACTTTTTATTACTTGTTGTAACACAACAAAAATTATCACTTAATTTGCACTAAACATTTTTATCATTTTTTGGGTGTTGGTTGTTTTATTATGTTTTGATGCAGGTTTCTTAACCAATTAATGTGTGTTTTACATCTATTCCTTTTTACCATTTTATTTTTTTAATGTTCATCACTTCATCTCTATAAATCATGATGGTGATGAGGTATTTTATCCTGAAATAAACCTAACTTTGCTTTATGCCAATTCATACCCTATTTTCCTACCTAGCAGTGGTGGTTTTTATCTCTTAATCATTAGTAAAATGCTTTAATGAATCATATAGTCTTAAAATGTTCTACTCACATATAATTATTATTCTAAAATCTGAATTTTACATTTTTTTCCTCATATACCGGTTCATGCTCTCCTTTGGGCCAGCTGCCTTTTAAACATAAAAGATTATAACTCTCAATAAACCCAAAGACATCTAACCACCTTCCTTCCAGTAGGGAAAAACAAATACAAAAACAGTATGAGGACCAGAATACTTAAAATGAGTTTGCTGAATGAGGGGTTAATACCTGAGAAAAGAAAAAACTTAATTAAAGCCATTTTGTACTCACCATCTGCATTTTCTTCTTTAGTTCCATGTTTGAGTTTTGATAGGCTTTGGAGACTGAGTTCAGATAATAGATGGCCAACCTGGAATTAAATAAAAAATTATTTTGATCCTGTTTATGCTGAATGTTCTAC
>NW_015150535.1:422181-424261 GCF_000732505.1 Cyprinodon variegatus
TTCTCAGAATTCTGACTTTAATCTCAAAATTCTGACTTTTTTCTCAGAATTCTGACTTTAAACTCAGAATTCTGACTTTAATTTAAGAACTCTGACTTTTTTTTATTGTCAGAATTCAGTCAGAATTCTGAGGAAAAAAGTCAGAATTCTGACTTTTTCCCATGTTAAACTGAAATAAAATTTAAAAATCAGTTAACTTTTTTTTTTCCAGTGGCCCTAATCATCTTCCGTAATGTTCTGCAGCAGTGGCTAACTATGGTAAACAATTTGAATACAAAAAAAACAAAACAAATAAATTCATGAATAAAAATAGAATATGATTTATTACAAGTTATACCCTCATGTCTAATCAATGTTAGAAGGTTGCAAGTACCTGGATCGAACCCAACAGCCTGCACTCTGGGTCCCTGAGCAAGACCCTTAACCCCACACTGCTCCCTGGGCACTGCACAATGGCAGCCCACTGCTCCCCAAAGGGATGGGTTAAATGCAGAGGTTTTCTCCCATGTGAGATCAGTAAAGTTCAATTATTAATTATCATTCCCAGGGAGCTTCTCTAACTGATAAAAGGTGGGTTTCTTTTCAGCTAAATAAAAGAATCTGACAGGTCCTCAGGCATGAAGGGTAGGATTTAAAAGGTATGCATTGCTACAAGAAGTAGAAGCAAAACAGAAATGTTTATAAATAGTGAGAGCTTAGTGAAGAAATTCAGAGTAAAAGCATAAAAAGGACTCTGACTTTATACTTACACCATGAGCAGCACGGCTGGTATGATGAGACCAGGGTTTGCTGCATAGCTGAACAGAGTCCCCATGAAGGCTGGCAGATCCAAGTCAATTGTCTCCATGATCACATCGAACATCTTTGTCTTCCCACTGCATGGTCACACAGATGAGCACATGCTCATATCTAAAAACACAGCTCCATAAAGAGGCAGCTGGTTATGTAAGTTACCTAAAAGGACCGCAGTCAAATGAAGGCGGTAGCGTCATGATGGTGTAGACAACTGGCAACAGGCTCAGGAAGAGGATGAGGAGCAGGAGACCCATGTAGAAGTTGTTGGACTTGGAGGCCTTGAACACTCTCTCATGGGGGACGTTTGTGGCCATCACGGCCCAGCACTGATAGTACATGGAGCTCAGGAGACGAAGCACATTGATGCCAACAAGCCCCGGGGCATAAAACGCTCCCATCCTGACATAAAAATAAAGCTTAATAAATATCTTCAGAGTTGAGATCCTGTTTTTGGGCACCAAATCATTCAAAAAATAGACCAAATTATTTTAGTGTTAATAAATTGAGTTTTGATAAAGTTTAATAACTCATTTTGTTTTCTGTTAATTCCCTATAAAATACTTTTTGGTGATGGCATATAAAAAAATGGCATTCAAATCTCTCTTTATTTACTTTGTTTAGTACAATTTATTTCCTCTAAATCCAATATATTTAGTACAGACATATTTTGATTAAAATACACTTCAGCCGAGTCCGATATATTCCTGTTCAAAACTTTCCAATTTACCTTTGTATACAGATGAATTAAATTAACCTTTAGTGCACAAAATAAGGTTTTAATCTACGGGGTCCAATAGAAATCCAATCCAATATATTGTCGATAAATGAAAATCCTGGGCGTCAAAATGCACTGAAATCCAAATATTTCCAAATTTACTCTGGTTAATTCCACATCTGGTTAATTTTTATTGTTTTATTTATAAAAAGCAAACAATATTTTAGAAGTGGGGACTGCGGGAAGTCAGTTGTAACTTTCTGTTTGGTCAGAGGGGAGAAAGCAGACTGATCAGGAAAGAGTTGGTTGAAGACAAGTGACGACCGATTAATTTTCTTACTTGAGAGATGAAGGAGGGGTCGCTTGGAGCTGTAAGGATTTGATTGAGCGGGCTTGGCAGATTTTATTCCAGAGATCCAGGTGAGTTAGATCCAAGAATGTTGGTACTTGCAAGAGATGTCGTGTTGGAGAGCAGACAGGCAGGTGATGAAGACTGAGAACTGCTAGCCTGACGTAGTCCTACTCAATTCTAGTCAGAATATGAGTCTGATACTGCTCCATAGAGCTGTG
>NW_015150535.1:425777-431327 GCF_000732505.1 Cyprinodon variegatus
AACCTTGTGGGCGGGACTAAGTTCGGACTGGCACCCAGGCTACTCCAAGACGGGTATGTTCATCAACCAGGCTGAAGTCACAGAGGTGTTCAAAGTCCATGGCAGCAAGACTTTGGGGAGTGATGAGAACCATGTTGAGTACCTTAGGTCTCTGGATGTTTTCGACTGTCATTCCTAACATCTCTCTTTAACATCATGTGGAAGTCAGTGACAGCAAAGATGGTTATTGTGGAGTCATGAAGTCAACTCTATGCAATGCATTTGTTCTGCCCAGCCTCTGAAAAAGGAGATTCCAATCAGTACAATTCAGTTCACTGTGCAGATTGGATGCCCATATGTAGGTGAAAGTGCACCTGCACTGGCAGACTGAGGTGATGGGTCTCCACAATAAGAGGAGGGACCTGGAGAGAGTACTCCAACTACAGGTGGATTATGCTAGGTTCACACCAAAAGCAGCAAGAGCAGCTAAAATGTGTGTGCTGCTTTATTTTTGATTCTTGTACAAGTTTAGTTCTGGTGGAAAAATGGGACTGATGCCCGTTGGGCGGAGCTACCCCATCATATTATTTCCCCACATACCAGCGGTGCGCTGTCAGTAGGAATCCCATTTAACAGCAGTCTCTGGCCCGGTCACCTCTTTGCAGCGGATAATAAAAGTGAACATGTTTTGCCTGCAGATTTCGGCATTTTAAGTAAATTTATGCATTAATAAACAGTTTCAGAGGAGTGACCATAGCGCTCTGAATCAGCAGTGCTGTGTCCGTCTCCCTGCCAGCTTCCAGATCAGCTTCACTGATTGGTTGAAGTTCAATTTTTCCAACTCGAGCAGCAGCTGCGTTTGCGGCACGGCGCTCCTGCTGCTCAAAACACGCTGCGGGATGTTTTGCTGCACCTTGATGCGTGCGTAAGATGCTCAAACGCTACCGTTGCGCTGCTTCAGCTACTCAGACGCGCTGGGCCTGCTGCTCAAAAGGCGCCTCGGGACATTTTGCTGCGCCTTGACAAGCGTCAACCATTGACTTTGCATGTAAACTAGCTGCTCCTGCTGCGTTCAGTGTGAATGCAGCTTAAGACTTCTCAGCCTACCCGGGAAGGTCTATGCCAGGGTGATGGAGAGAAAAGTCCGGCTCATCGTCAAACCTTTGCTTTAGAAGACGCACTGTAGTTTTCGTCCCAGCAGAGGAACGCTGGACCAGCTCTACACCCCCTGCAGGGTGTTGGGACTTTGCATGGTAGTTTGTCCAACTGCTTTTCTTAGAGAGCAATCTTTCCTTGTTCATATTTCCCAAGAGAGTTAAACTTCTTCAGTATCTTTATGGTTTTAGCTACATGCACTTTCACATCAACAGAAGCAAGAGCCTGGTAGAATCATTTTGTTTTCTCTCAAGGTAAACCTTTTCAGAATGTTGACAGAAAAATGTGTTAATGTCCCAAATTGCTAGCTTAGTTTCTGGATAGTAGATTGGATAATTTCAAGTTATCTTTAAAAACTTTACCTCTAACCTAGATCTCACTGTTCTGTTCCCTCCTTCTTTAGCAGTCAGGAGAACATCAGACTAAATCTCTCAGGTTTTAACAGCAAATATATTTTAAAGGCTGAGTAATGATCTCATCATGTGAACCTGAGGTGGTGCAAATGTGTGGGAATGTTTTCCCCTACATGTAAGTTGGAATAAAGTGAGGGCATTGTGATGGTCACATGGTCAGTAACCCCACACACAACCACTTTTTCATAAGTTTTAATACACAGTAGCATAAATGTATAGGTTTATTTTGACAACATTGAAGACATTAGTTCCAATTGTAGCGCGCACTTTTGGTTAACTTTTGTATATTTTATTTTGTCAAATGCTTAATATATTTTGTGCTTTATTTTCTGGTGTTATGGGAGTGCCATCAACTGGGAGAGTGTGGCTGACATGATCATGGACTGATTGGGTGATACCATCTTGAATTCCACTATGGGGGAAGACCATGGACTCAACATTTTAAATATGTTGCATAATTTCTTCTTCTTACTTTTGTGATTTTCTCAGTTTGTTAATTTGTTTAATAATTGTCATTTCAGTTTAAAACTTAAGCTACCTGTTAAGTTATTTTTTGTTAAATATGTGTAGATGTTCTCCCCACCTCTTCCTCAGTGTGTCAGTCTGGTCTGATCAGCCAGTATTTAAGTCCCCTTTGTTTGCTGTGTGTCAGGTTAGTTTTTGTTTTTTTCATTTAGTTTGAGGTTTGATATGTTTGAACTTGATATTTTTTTGCCCTTAGTTAGTCTTTTCATTTGTCCTCTTTTAAGGGCCCTGAATTTTTTGTTTGGGTTATTGTTACTTTGGGGAAATAAAACCCAGTTTTCTTGACAATCACCACTGTGTCCTCATGCTTGGCTGGCTCGGTCCCTCACAGGCACCCTAATTTATTCCTTTCCTGAAATTACATTGTTTTGGTACATTTCACAGGGAAATTGAATAGTGCATTTCTCAAGAGTTGTATTTTTTTTATAGATATTACTAGATTTGTTTTTTCTTTTGCTGTTGAAATTCATCTTAAATGTGTTATTACCCAGAAATGAGATTTTTTTTGCTAAAACATATGTGTTGGTGTTAGACTTGAGTTAAAACCTGCTTGAAAATCTGGAGTGCAAAAGCATTTTAGTTGTTCCATATGGGCTCTTTGTTTAAACCAGAAAAGCCCACATGGTCGAGCTCTCCACAAAGCGTGACTTTGATCTGCCTCCTGGATTTATGTATCTCAGGGAAGGGGGCCAACATTTGCCTCCCTATCCATCACCACTCCCATCTCTATTCCATCAAAAGAGGCAATTTCAACAATCAGGGAATCACCAGCAAGCAGTCGGTAAATATTGCTGCTTATGTAACTTTTTACATATTGTGTAAGAGACCTTAAAACGATGCTAAACCAACAATGGTTAACTGCTAATGTTGCTAAAATGTTATGCTGTTAATGTTGTCGAAAGTCAAATTAATGATTGCAGAAAGAAAAGGGGAATCAAAAGTGGTCAGAATGAGCCCTACTTCATTTTTTATTCTAAAAATAAAAAAACATTAATTTAAAGACAATTTTAAAAAGAATGTATATGTAGATAATCAGGTTTTGACTTCTTGAAATATCCAAATGTCAAAATATGCCATAAAAACCCACAGGGTGCCGTAGGGTTAACCTGACTCCGCCAGATGGATTTGCTCCGCATATCCATCTGGAAACCTTCCGTTGAAGTAATTTTGGGAAGGGGCGAAAATACTGGTTAGCTGATTGGCCTATGTTGGTGATAGACGGGCCAAATAAACCAATCAGATCGACGAAGCATATGACGTACTAACAGAGCGACGACGAAGAGCAGCCAATTGATAGATCAAACTCTTGCCAAAACCAGTCGGGAGAAGAGCAAAAACATCTTTTCCTCTGAGAAAAGCCTCCAGAGCAGTGCTTTGCTCTTCTTTCAGTGAAGAAATACTCTGTAATTCCGATAAAACTTGCTCGATAGCCACGCTAACGCTAGTTTCATCGGCTGAAGCCGCCATGTTCTTTAGACTGAACTGTCGCGCTTCTCGTTGCGTCACACCTCAACCCGCCTCAAAGCCAACGCTGATTGGACGTTCGTTTGGTGAACGTCTCCAAATTTTCTTCAACGGAGAGTCTCCAGACTGATTAGCGAGTGAAACCTTGAAAGCTCGCGAGATCAGGATGGTCTCACGAGGCTACCGTAGGGCATCATAACCGTACATTCTAACTTTATCATAATGAAAGTAGCAACAGAAGCCCAGATTCATAAAAAAATACCATGCAGTTAACATAGTAATAATAAATAGTGCTAGTAATTTAGGGCATATATATATATATATATATATATATATATATATATATATATTTTTTTTTTTTTTTTTTTTACCAGATCATCCCCTGGTTGAAGACCAGTCCAAGAACATTGCCACTGATGTCAAACTCTCCGTACGATGGCTAAAAAGGGATCAGACACAGCAGTTACCTCAGTGTTAGGGTGATGAACTCATCAATAGTTGTCCTTAAAATTTAAAGGTATAATGAACTAGATTTAGGCTACGTTCACACTGCAGGCCTTAATGCTCAATTCCAATTATTTTGGTGAAATCTGATTCTTTTGGCGTTGCCGTTCACATTTCCAAATAAAAGTGACTTGTATTTGATCTCCTGCGTGAACTGCATTCACTCAACTTAAGTGTCCCGCATGTGCAGTAGAGGACACATGACGTCACAGGCGAGTGTGCTCTGTGTTTATAAAAATAAGCTGAATTGAAACTGAATTGAATTAATATAATCCTTTCTAGACTGCTCTCCGCATTATCGTGCGCCTTACTTGCTTTTCCTCCCGCTTTTGCATAGCAAGACACTGAATCGTGACCTTTGTTGAGTGTTAATGACATTCAGGTCGATGATTAGTAAAAATCTGATTTGTATCGGATTCAAGACCACAAAGCCAAGTGGCCCATTGGGAAAAAAATCGGATCTGTGTTGTTCAGACTGCTAGGAAAAGATCGGATTCAGGTCGCATATGGGCAAATAAATCTGGATTTGGGTCACTTCAGGCTGCTGTGTGAATGTAGCCTTAGAATATTATTTGGACCTAAAATCAAGGCTATCAGCAACAAACATCAGAGAAATCAAGACTACATTTTTATCAGAGGTAGATACATGTAAAATCAGGCTATTGATTAATATAAGTCTAAGTCATCTATAGTTTTATATCATGAATGGACATTTTTCCTCAGAGAAAATATCTTCTACTGACACTGGTTTAATTTATTTGTTCAGAGATCGTAAAGTATGACTCAATTTCATCACAATTACATTTATATTTTATGTATAGAAAAGGAAGCTTTTTTACAGACTTACAAATCCAGCTTCCAGATCCCAGCACCAGCAGTAGTTGAGGAAACGGACAATAACGGCTCTGGCAAAGTCGCCAATCAGGATGGTCAGGTAGGTCACCTGTATGTCTGAAACGGTCAGCTTCACAAACTCCTGCAGAACAGGGAACATTTTTCATTAAAGCTAACATTTTAGGTCCATTTTTCACAGTTTCCTTTAAAAATAGGAAAATAAATAGATTAAAATCCTTTGATCCTTCACAGCAAGTACACAAAAGACAGAAAAAAGTGAAATAATCATAATTAATTTGTCTTTTTCGTTACAATGCCGACTGCAGTCTCCCAGCACGGGCCTCGGATAACATCCCCAGGGTCCATTGGGGGAGGAGTAGCATCAGTGTCGTTAAGAAGACGTGAGTAGTTGGCATAGTATTCCTTCATGGCCCAGATGGAAGCATTCTTGATAGACTGTTCCTCTTCTAGCTGAAAGGGATAAAGCCAGGTTTTAGCTGAAAGCACTCTGACGAGAATAAGGTCATACGTGCATCAACAAACAAATTGAAAAACACAAAAATTATATATCTTCAACGTGTCTACTGCATAATAACTTCATTATAAAAGTATAAAGCACCCATTTAACTTACGTAAAGCTTGTATTAATTGATACAAAATTAAAATAGCAGTCAAA
>NW_015150535.1:432395-435042 GCF_000732505.1 Cyprinodon variegatus
CAAACCAATAGTAACTAAAAAAAAACTAGGATCGATGCCAAAAAATAAAATAAAATAGAAAGAAAAAAAATCCAGCACTGGCGCCGCCATTTTGTAGTTTTTTTACTTGAAGCTTGCACTATAATGCGAGTCAAAAAAACTACACGACCCAAAAACCAACAGTGCTTCCGCTCTGAGTTTTTCACCCGCGTTCAAAAACAACAATTGAGGGACCAACAGTTAGTGGTGAACTCGACTTCGAAAAGTTTGATTGTTTTGATTGTTTATTCACCTAAGATACGGATGGTCTGTTCCTTGTTTGTTACTTTTATTATGTATTTATAATTATTATTCCTTTTACTTTATCTGACCTTTACTACAGTTAGAAACAGGAACTTAACTGACCCTTCATAGAAATTCAGATTCAATGTATTGGCAGAAATCTTATTGAAGACAACAAGAATGGGAGTGGTGCAGGAGCGGGAGTCATTCTGAATGGGAGCGGGATGGGAGTGAGAGTAATTTCACCAGGAGTGGGACGGGACAGGATTTAGATTTCTACTCTGGCCCGGGATCGGGACGGGACACATTTTTTTTCTGTGGGAATGGGACGGGACAGGAGTGAAAATCCACTCCCGTGTCAGTCTCTATTCTGTATTACAAGCTTCTTCAGCATGCACTTGATTGTGCAAAATGTGAATGTTTTAATGTGAAGAAAGAGTTATGTCTAATCGGTGTAATGCCTCACCCTCTTTCCTTTTTTATTTTAAGTTCAATTCAGGGGGCTTGAGTGTATGCCCAGACACAAGACACATTAGCAGGAACATTAGACAACAAACACAAACTGGTAATGATCAAATAGAACGCCATGGAAGGCAAAGGTAATAGCCTTAGACTTAGACAACTTTCATTGTTGTTTCGTATACACAGAGTTTCATGAAACCTGTACAAAACGAAATTTCGTTTTGTACAGGTTTCATGGTATTTCCATTTGTTAAAGTGCAGCAGTGATTAAATCTATACAGTGTGGGAGAAAAAAAATGTGGTGAAAAACCGCATTGATATGAATCCCTAATCTTTGTTCCAAGAAGAATTCAACTTTATTGTCACAAGTACAAAGAAACGAAATTCCCTCTCTGTATTTACCGGTAACCCATCCCTTTGGGTAGCAGTGGGCTGCCATTGTGCGGCGCAATGTGGGGTTAAGGGTCTTTGCTCAGCGACCCAGAGTGACAGTCTGTGGGAATGGGACTAGAACCCAGAACCTCTGGGATCCAAGCGCAATGCCCTAACCACTGGGCCGCCACTCCCCTAGTGGTTTTATGAAGAACTCCTTTGCAAATCAGGTGTTTTTATATCCAACTTTGTTACTCAAAAGTAAAACTCTGTATAAAATGGAAGTGTTTATACAGAGCTTGTCTTAGTTAGTGGTCACTGAATGAATCATTACCCGTCCCTTCCATGGTCAAAGTTCTTCAGTATATTGAGATATGCATAAATGGTGCTAAATCCAACCGATGCAAGGCCGTATCTGAATTTTTTGCTGAGTAAAGCATTCAGTTAAAACTTTGCTCACTTATCAAAAATCCATGAAAAACAAGAATACAGAACTTTTGGTGATGCAGACAGAGTTGAGAATCAGTCAAAAGGGACTGATTTAATAAAAAGCTCTGACAAAGGCATTAAAGTATCTCACCCATTATGCCAATACTTATTGATCAGTTGGGGAGCTTTATATTTTACACAATGGTAAAGGCATACCAGTATGTAATGAAATCTTTAAGCAAAGGTCAATAAATTGAATGTCTCTAATGTCCTTGAACCTCTTTTAGGCTAAAACAATGAAATGAAAGAAGCAGAGTTTGGGGTAGAATACCTTGGAGTTGACCTCATCAAACAAAGCAAACAGGAAGGTGTAGAGATTTCCTAGAAAGAGGGCAAAGATGCGTCCCAGCTGCCACTTGAGGGCGATTCGAGGATGGTAGTCCTCCAGTTCGGCGATTGTCTCAAAAAGAGGAGGACACACCAGACCCAGCAGGGACATGATGAGCTCCAACTGGTAAAACAGACCGTAGGGATAATTTAAGACTGGATATTTGCTTTAACTTTAACTGTATATCTAATGGGCTCAACACACAAGGACTGACAAATGACAACCACAGGTGGCGGTCAACGCCACACTAATACACAGAGGACCTGACAGAGGAGACAGCATTGGGAATCATGTTCTTGGGTGGCCTGCCTCTAATAAATTTGATTGGTTATGAAACTGGAGGAAGTTTGACACTTTAAAAGGAAAAGTCCGGTCATATTCAGAATTCAAACTTCTGAAAGTACTTTAAGTAGAGAGTATTACATGCTGTTCAATAAATGATACATGTTTTTAATTAAGAGAAATTTACATTTGAATATACTTTACTGGAAGCAACCATGTTTGCCAAAGAACACTACTGCCACCTACTGGTTTGTGACGTCACGGTGCGGTATCGGCTGTTGATCAAGTCCCAGTGCTGTATCTGGTGTTTGTCACAACGCGCTATTATCCAAGTCATCTTGAAAACATTCTTCTTCTTAAAAAAATAAATAATAATAATAAAAAATAAATAAATAAATAAATCAAAAAAATTAAAAAAAGGAAATAAATAAATAAAAATAAATAAATAAAAAT
>NW_015150535.1:436118-441400 GCF_000732505.1 Cyprinodon variegatus
AGGACAACTATTGATGAGTTCATCACCCTAACACTGAGGTAACTGCTGTGTCTGATCCCTTTTTAGCCATCGTACGGAGAGTTTGACATCAGTGGCAATGTTCTTGGACTGGTCTTCAACCAGGGGATGATCTGGTAAAAAAAAAAAAAAAAAAAAACGTCTTCCTCAATGTTAAAAGTTTTCAATCTGCAGAGGGTAGCATGCTTTCCTCTCCTCTCGTTCAGTCAATGCTTAAAATGTCACATGCAGCAATGATAGAGGTTGCTTGGCAAAATGAGAGTTTTTTGCCTCATCATCGCACAAGTTCAGACATGTTCCATAGAAAATGAAAGCGTCGCCTCCTGTGTGTGGAACCCTTAACACAGATTTCTGTCCGGAAGCATCTGCACATCAGTACCTCATTCTTCTCATACCAGCTAAGGTCATCCCTGTTGGCGAATTCCTGAGATCTTTTCACCACAAAGTAGATGAGGTACCCACTCCCACCAAGGCTGCAGGTGATAAGGAAGTTGGCCAGAACCCTGAGAAACCTGCGCAGGTGGATGTTCTCGTCCTTCTGGTTTTCTTGCTCGTCCACAATGGACTCCTGTTCTTATCAAAAAAAAAGCGGATTGTTGAGCGTACGGTAAACTCAGTGTCTGAAAAGATAAAAGACGTCAGCGGGTGTGATCGTCTGCTGCGGCTACCTTAAAGCTAGTGGTGATGGAGGCGTATTTGTTGTCAGCGGTTTCTGCATTGCCGATGAGGTAATCCCAGCTGGTGAACATCTTCCAGGCGAAGGTGAACTCACCCTCCTCTCCATCTCCTCCGCCAACATCAGCGTTCTTCGCCATTCTGAATAACAAACCAAGAAGAAACCTTCATACTGGTATCCTCTCTAATAATTGGCAGTATGTGTGATACTGTGAGGCGATGCTGAAAGCCTTCCTGAGCTGGATGTTCTCACGTTCGAATCACGAGCATCAGGCTGTACCCGAAGCTTCCGATCCCCACCAATAGATAGGAGAGAGGCAGCCGGAACTTTAGCAAGCCGATGGTTCTCTGGTCGTTGTAATATCCGTAGAACAAGACAGAGTATTTACAATATCCCTGAAAAGCAAAAAGGATTTTTTGATCACCTTCGCCATAGTAGATTTGACACTTTATTTGAATCCTTCAAAGCCGTCTTTTCTGTCGAAAAGCTGTAAGAAGAGCTTTCAGAATTTTTCTTTGGACTTTAGTTTTTTTCTACTACCCATCATCTGATCACTGAGCTTGTTTAAATAAAGGATGGAGGTAAAATGTTTACATCATGCACTGCAAAAAAAGGAAATCGAAATGAGTAATTTTTGCTTAGATTAAGCGCATTTTTCCTTGAATTGGGGATTTAATTGAAATACTTTCCCAACAAGACAATTTACATTTGCTTTGTCTTATTTCAAGTGCATATTATCTAATTATCTTGTTTTAGGAGTAAAAATACTAATTCCATTGGCAAATCATCTTATTTATCTACTTAAATTAAGGGCAAATACACTCAATTTAAGATTTTTTTAAACTTAATTCTAGATGGTTTTTGCAGTGTGTAAACCTGTCAACAGCAGTTTATAACAGCATCTAAAAGGATTTCTTCAGAAAAATAGAGCTCAGATATTTTTGTTGTTTTATTGTTGAAGTTCTTTTTGATCTGGAAGCTAGTTAGAGAAATAAATTTTATATGTCAACGTTTAATTAATTAACAAAAAAGTCCTTTGACAAAGCTCACATATGAGACTAAATGTTTGTTATAAAAATTGAAAACAGAAAAACAGCCAAAGTCCAAAGAGAAACCCCTTTTGCTCACCTGAAGGACTATTGATAAAGCCAACTTTAGGTTTACATGAAGTTCTGCTCAGAAAAGTAACAAAAAGGAGAAATTTTTAAGACTTTTTGTCTGCGCTGGATTAGATACTCACATTAAAGTCCATGAGAACTGAATAATCCTGAGCAGTGTCCTGCTCTGCTCTTGGTACAGTCTTTCTTGGAATAGACCCATAGGGGAGACCCATGAGGACCTTAAAAGTTACATATTGTTAGTTATTTTATGGACATCTTTGGAGTTCATTTTAAACTGTTTCTTTATTAATACTAATTAAGAAATAGCGTGGTCAATTTAACCACATTTATTCACCTCAGGAATGACCACCAAACCAAAGGTGAGACCAAAAAGGACCAGATTCATGCCGTACATCCAGCGGAGGAAGATGAAGTAAGAAGCAACCGATGATCCAAAGTGACCTAAAGATGCAAGTCTCATTTTTAAATATAGTATCCACAAAAAAAAGGTTTGTGATTTATACGCGTTTAAAACATTTTAAAGCAAACCTACTTTCAACCTCTTTGATCTTTCTCTCCCAGGGGATGCAGGCTGTTCTGAAATTCTCAAAATCTCTCTGAAACTTAATCCATTTCTACAATAAAAACAATAAGCATATGTATAGCCTGAAAGCAAAACCATCAAGTAAGAAAAAACTTTTTTTCTGTTTTTGATTTTTTTTATTTGAATCCAAACCTTGGTCATCATCACTTTGTAGGCATACCACTTCCTGCCTTTTCCTTTGCCCAGAGCTCCTTCAAACTTATCCACAAATTGTTGAGCTTCCCTGCAGAGCAGCATAAAAATGCTAAACAAACTCAGACGATATGCAGACGATGCACTTGTTTATGTAGATTTGCAAGGTTAAGAAATAGGGTGAAATTGTTGTTCTTGCCTGTTTTCATAAAGCATTTCCTGGTAAATTTGTTTTTAAAAACAAATTACTTACATCACTCTAATTTTTATTTTGGAGAGTCATAAATATGAGATAAGAAAAAAGTGAAACTGAAAGTTGAAAAAAGCAATAAAGCTAATTTTACATTTGGAAAAATGTGTTGTTTGAAGAGATGCACATGGAAAAGAAATTATTATGAACAACAAAACACTATTGTAGCAATAATACGTTTTTCGCAAACTGATAATATAGAATTTTTAGTGTTGTGTCTCTCTTTAAAGATTAAAAATTAATTTATTGTTTAATAAACCTATTTAATTCATCTTAGACCCCCAAATAATATAGTTCTTCAAGTTTTTATATAAATTATTTTACAAAATGCTTGCTTTTCTTAATTTAACTTAATATTTTTACGACGTCTACATTAAGTCATGCTAAGACTTTTTTGCAGAAACAACAAATTTAATTTACTTTATGTTTGTTTTTACTTGGATGCAACTTATTTAAGGTTTTAATTTATCACGATGTTCACATTATTACAGTAGCGTTTTACTGCAAAGTGCTTGGAAATTCTAGGACTCATTCATTGTATCAATAATCTATCACGTACATCATGGAATTAATAGTCGTAAAATGAGCAAAAATGTAGCATGACAAGATTTCTGATAGAAAATGTTAAAAAGTGAATATTGAAACTGCTTTTAGCCTCAATAAAATGTTCTATAGTTGATCTCCAGACAGAAACGAGCAATAATATTCCCCTTTTTAAGCATTACCTTAAGAGAACCAGCCTTCGCTTCATCCTCCAAGGCTTATTTCTGATGTTTGCGATCAGTTTCTTCTTCTCCTCCACCTCCTCCATCAGCCGGGCCATCTCCCCCTCTGACATGGACTCTTCCTCCTCGTCTGAGTTTGAGCTTGAATCCGATGAGCTGGAGGAGAACATTTAGCAAAAGAGGGAATAAATCAGAAAAATAGACATTTTTATAATAAGTTATCAATACTTGTCTAAATCCTCCACTAGGAGCCAGAAGGTGAGAAAGGGATTGAAAACAGAAATTTATTTAGCTGTTCTTTGGCCTACCTGTCATCTTTCTTTTTCTTTTTCTTCTTGTCCTTATCGTCATCTTTCCCTTTGTCCTTTCCTTTGGCGTCGCCTTTCTTCCCCTTCCCCTTGTCCTCCTCCTTCCCTCCTTTCTTTCCTCCTCTCTTCCCCCTCTTTCCTTTCTCAGCCTCACTGTCGTCCTCCTCGCTTTCTTGGGCTTTGCCACCTTTCCTCCTGTTGGCTGCACCTCCTCTCTTCTTCTTAGGAGCCTCATCTTCACTGTCATCGTCGTCGTTTTTACCGCCACCTCGTTTATTAGCAGCCCCCCTCTTGTTTCCGCCTCTTGCTCGTCTCTTTGGAGCCTCCTCCTCCTCATCTTCTTCCTCTTCGCTGTCTGCCTTTTTGCCTCGACCTCTTCCTCTTGCACCTCCTCCTCCTCGTCCACCTGCCTGTCTCCTGTTTGCTCTCCTCCGGTTTGCACCATCTACAAATTACATTTAGATCAATCACTTTTGATTAAACACATCAAACTCTTAGTATATTCAGTTTTATTTACTTACCATCACTGTCGCTCACATCTTCGTCTATCTCTATTCCAACTAAGGAAGACAGTTAACAAAAAGTTAAAAAGATGACAGTTTTATTCGACTTGGACTTTTTCTGCTTTTTGCTTTAGTTTTTCTTTTAATCTTGGGAAAAGAAATAAAATGTTTTCAAATTATGTTTTGATTTATAAACCCTCTAAACATCCACCTCATTTTGGGTAATCCTCGCCTATTTTGCATACCCAAATGAAAAAGCAAATAACTTAGGTACTGTAAGCCCAAATTAACACCTTCTAATTTCTGAATATATAAATTATAAAAAAAAAAAAAAAATTGGGTGACTAGAACACAGACCAAGCTGGATCAGTTCAAACATTACTCAAAGCTGTTTTGTTTTTTTTGTTCTTGGAAATGATAGTTCTTTTTTGAACAGCAGTAATAAAGACATTCTTGAGATAAAGCGTGTTTTATTATATTATATGTGTTCTACATCACGTCAACCACAAATTCGGAAAATTTCAGACCTCTAGCTATAACAGTTCCAGAGCTGTGGGCTTTGAACTTCTAATGTCAGCTTGGAGCTGCGCACAATGGCTCCACCTGCTGGTAGAATTTTACCGGTGGAATTTTATGTATTCTCAGTTATTACCCCCCACTTAAGGTCAACCTGGTCGCCGGCGATCCGGTGGGTTTAAAGGGGTTAAAGGCTCATTGCTAATTGCTTTATTCAGTCCTAATGGAGTAACCTGACTCCGCCAGATGGATTTGCTCCGCATATCCATCTGGAAACCTTCCGTTGAAGTAATTTTGGGAAGGGGCGAAAATAATGGTTAGCTGATTGGCCTATGTTGGTGATAGACGGGCCAAATAAACCAATCAGATCAACGAAGCATATGACGTACTAACAGAGCAACGACAAAAAGAAGCGGATTGATAGATCAAACTCTTGCTGAAACCAGTCGG
>NW_015150535.1:441594-443728 GCF_000732505.1 Cyprinodon variegatus
TCTTTAACGGACAGTCTCCAGACTGATCTGCGAGTGAAACCTTGAAAGCTCGCGAGATCAGAATGGTCTCACGAGGCTACTAATAGAGGGCTTTCAGGCATGAAACAACTGTTTAAGGTCATGCTTCAGCTCCTCAGCTAGTTGATTGTAGCCTTTGATTAGGACATTACAAAATGTTTGCCTTTATTCAAATAGAACTCAATTTTAGATCATGAGCTGCTGCCCAGAAATTCTCCTTTAGTAAATCTGAGATGAACAGATAACTCTTCAATGAGCAAGAGAAAGTTATCCAGGCTTTGAAGCTCCCGACCATCACACTGCCACCACCGTGCAATGTTGTTTTTTTTGCTGGATGAAAAGAGACCCTTTTATTCTATTTGTCCACAGAATATACTTCCATCCAGGTTGTTTTTGGTAATGGGCCTTAACAACGTGATTTTTGGTAAGTACTGACTGTTGCCCTGAAACGCCCCAATGGCGGCCATTTTCCATCTTCTTCCCCATTATTAAATCAGTAATACAGCTTTAGCTTTTGTCTTTTTTTAGACCTCTTGTGTAACCTTTGATGCCCTCTTGAAGTATTTCCATCAGATAAGGATCTGATTCACTGCTTCCTATTTTGCCAGGACAGTGCAAAGCAGTAATTGAAGCAAAAGGTGGCGACGTTGAAGAACCTAGAATATAAGACATATTTTCAGTTGTTTCACATTTTTTGTTAAGTATACAATTCCAGGTGTTAATTCGTAGTTTTGATGCCTTCAGTGTATGAAAATAAAGAAAACTCTTTGAATGACAAAGTGTGTCTAAACCTTAGGTCTGTACTGTAGATATATATATATATATATATATATATATATATATATAGTTTTATTTTTCTTAAGGAATGTCCGATAATATCATCCGACATTAGCATAGCTGTCTATGTCCTTATCGTTTTTTCCTGATAATGAAAAGTTGATAATATAATGCAAAGATTTTGTGAAATATGCCAGAATTAGCGCCTCTGCCAAAAGGCGGCGCTCCCGGGTGATGTCATTAGACCCACCAAAAAGAAAAGAAGAAGACGAAGAAGAATTCTTCATTCAACTGCGCCGCCCTACTAACTGTTTTGCAGAGGACGCATGTTTCTAAGCCGCTTCAGGAGAAATGACCTGGGTCGTGAGTAATGAGGAAATGGGAAGCGATTCTTGTGGGATGGAAGAAGGAAATAGTGAAAACAAATAAGATTGGAAGAGAGTAGAATAAAAAAAATTAGAAAAAAAGCATAAAAAGCAGAGATCAATTGAAGGGGAGTCCAGTTCGGAACAGTCAAGTGATGAACAATCTAGAAAACACAGGAAAACAGAAAAAATAATTAAACTAATTAATCAGGGAGTCTCTTTTCCAGATTGGAATCTGGTTCTGTTAACAAAATCGATAAACAAACTTGTAGGAGAAATCCAAGATGCCAAAATACTGTATAGACCTGTTAATAAACTGCAGAGACAGCGCTCAAAATGTCAAAGCCATACAGATTAACAAGATGAGGGGAAAAGAGTTCAGTGCAGCTTGTTGGAGAACGAAAGGATTAACAGGAGAGTCATCGGAGAAGTTCCTCTAAAAGTATCTGAAAAAGAGATTCCAGAAAATATAAGTGGTGCAAAAGTAAAAAAAAATGGAGAAAGGTGTGACCACTTATCAGTATTAATCAAATTTGAAAAAGAAGCAATTACTCAGTTAGGTTTTCATTGTATGAGCTTGAGCTACAGTGTAAAGATGTCCAACCCTTCGCATCCGAGATGCTTCAAATGCCAAAAACTCAGACATAAACTAGCAGTATGTAAAGAAGAACAAAGATGTGGAAGGTGTGCTGGAGAGCATGAATATGGAAACTGTGGGAAAGAAGATTACATGCTGCAACTGTGGTGGAGAACAACCGGCTGCATATCGAGGTTGTGTAGTGAGCAAAAGATCTGAAGAGATAAGAAAAGTGAAATTATAGCTCGGAATAACTTATGCTGAAGCTGCAAAAAGGATCCCATCCCAGTCAGAAAGACCTAAAGCAAAAGTTAAAGAAATGAGTCCTCTAAAGAAGTTCAAGACCTCTGAAGGAGGTTCCCAAAACTGCAAAAGTGTCTTTGATGGTAAAAAAGAA
>NW_015150535.1:446207-448622 GCF_000732505.1 Cyprinodon variegatus
CAAAACTCTTAAAAATATGGACCAATTGTCATGATTTTGCAGTTTTGTGTTGTAAAAAGTGAATGATCCAAACCTCCACAGAGCAAAAAGCCTCCTAGAGATACTGACTGGACTTTTATTCAAAGTCACACAAAAAAAAGAAGCTAAGGGCAACATTTCTGTCATAAAGAACACCAACATTCAACTTCTGGCAGTGAGCAGAGGAGATGCTGGAAACCATTACAGACAAAAACAACAATAAACAGCAGTGATGAAACTTTCTGTTACAATTTAGCAAACTTAGATTATATTTAATAAATAAAGTTCTAAGTTAATATAATGCCCATTCCTGAAATATTCCTGCATTCTGGATCGGTGAGCTCAGGTTCAAATGTGCAGCTCACCTTCCTCTGCAGCGGCGCCTCTTCTCGGCATGGTGGAGAAACCAAAGAAAGCAGCCTCTCCTCCTCTCTGCACCGTCCGTCTGCTCAGCCTCGGCTCCCCGCCAGCACCCAACTCAGGTATCTAACGGTCCTGTCGCCATGGCGACAGCTGCAGGCGACAACAGGTGTTGCTGGGAATTTTCTTTGTTACCTGAAGAGGTAAAACATTTATGTACTCTTTATGGAAGAGGATGATTCTCAGAACATCTGGTGTCGGCCTTCCTAAAGGAAGCAACATTCAGAGGTTCTGCTGTACTCAGCCAGGTGTAATGGCCGTGGTTTCCCATCTAAAGGAGTCCTTGAAACACTCTCACTTGTCCTGTTATCCGAGAACCACGCAGGAGAACTGCAGACGACTTAAAGATTTAATGAAGGTTTAGGTTTCTGTGTGAGAGGGTCATTTAGCCAGCTGTAAATATGCACACGTGGCCGTGCAGCCGGGATGTGTTCCTTCTGTCTTCATGCTGTTTGCAGGAAAATAAAAGAGGAAAGGTGAGAGACCCGAGAGCTGCAAAACGAGCTGCAATAAACGCCTCCAAGCCTCATTAAAAATGACCAGAGAGCTCATCTTTCACCTGCATAATGATTCAATTTCACAGTTGGCTGTTCTGGAAGGTGACCTTTTGACACCTTAATCCATGTCAAGGCGAGAAGCAAGACGTGATGCTCGAATTAACAAGGCGATTATAATAGCATCGGCTAATAAAGGGCTGATAACATGCTTTGATCCTGCATTCATTTTAATTAACTCTGCTGGACTTCATCTAACAGAAGGCGGTGTAACGGTCAAAGAAAATATTTAATTCTTATTTATAGACAACAGAGATCAGTCAGAACAAAATGGCAACATTTCATAGTAACGACTTTAAATTATGTGTGTGAACGGAGGAATTATGTATTTGTTTTCAACTTTTGCAGATTATAAATCCCCTTTTTTATTAAATATTAAATAAAAAAAAGAAGTAAAGGTTAAAAAAATTCCAGCTAAACTTTTTTTTGAACTTTTTTCAAAACCTTACAAACACAAACCCAATAAGAGGCAGCAAGAGCTATTAAAAAATGAATTTCCAGGCAGAGCATGCAGCTCGATAGTGTGCAGTCAAAGACACAAGGGGGACTCGGAGTCAAACAGAACAAATGGCGGCCTAAAAAGCCTAACCCGGAAGATGGTGCGGAGAAGACGCAAAAGGTCACGCTTTTCACCAATGTCCAGCAAGAGAAGGCATATGCAATAACTGCAAAAAGAAAGGACATTTTGCTAGTCTGTGCAAAATCAAAGAAAGTGCATGGAGTACATGTGGCAGCAGACACAGAGGACTCGTCTTCAGATGAGATTGCATTGTAAGAATCAGTGCCAAGTGATTCTGCAGACAGTCCTTGGATGACAAAAATAAAAACGGACAATAATGCAGGGTTTAAAATTGACACTGGTGCTTGATGTGACTGGAATCCCAACACACGTATGACAAGGGACAGTTCAGTGCACTACAGAAAACTAAAAATAGTGCTCAAAAATTTACAGCTAGTTTGAAAAGAAAAGACAAACACAGAATGGAGAACATTTATATGGTTGAAAGACTAAATACACCTACTGAGTAGGCAAATAGCTACGGCACTTCAACTAGTTGCAAGGCTTGATGTGACCTACTTTGGACATGCTTAACAAGCCGAAAAAAAATCCAAAAACAGGAGTCCTTGATTCTCCTCACACTTCATTATAGGATAGAGTTTTAAGGTTGAATCTATGACCACAAAGAAAGCACAGCACTGATTTAAGAACTCGCCCTACTGAAAAATGTGGCTACATGAGAACAACCAACAACTAACGCCTTCATTTCATTTATAAACTACAAATATTATCTGCCCAGAGTCTCTCACACTTGTGGATTATCATGCAACTCTCTAAAACCAGTGTCCAAATTCAGCCCTAAAGGCTGCCATCTGCTAACCTGACTCCGCCAGATGGATTTACTCCGCATATCCATCTGGAAAC
>NW_015150535.1:449420-452481 GCF_000732505.1 Cyprinodon variegatus
ATCTTTACAAAATATTTTCAAAACAATACATCCATGAATAACTGAAGGGAAATTAAAGTCAATTAGATTATGTGTGATAAATGCTCTTATGCAGGATTAAACATGACCGGTTTCAGAGCATTTTAAAGAGTTTTCACTTATCTATTTACCTCACTGGTCTTCTGAACCGTCCATGTGACTTTTGCGCCATCTAGTGGCCGACTGTGGCTTTCCTTTCAGGTGCATTTCAAGGTGAAAAGATTTTTTTCTGACTGCATTTCAGATCATTCTAAATCTGTTAAAATTAATCAAGTTAAATCATTATCTATAAAATGTAAAAATTCATATATATATTTAAAAAAATCCTGATTCTTGCCCAGATAAAAGCGCTCCAGCAGCAGGTTGAATCCACTCTGAGAATTTCAATAATTGGCTTCCCTCTTTTCTTTCGGCGTGATCTGCAGAATTCAAGACTATTCACAGCCGTCTTAAAATGTTCTTAATCTGGACTGAAAACTTTCCCTTTTAGAAATGCCTACAATTGCTGATTTTTAGATTTTTTAGTCTACGTATGCCTTCAAATGTATTGATTTTAATGATTGTCTTTTTACTCTGTTTTTAATGTTATGGTCTTTTAACCTTGTTTTAATTTTCCCCTTTTTTTTTTTAAATGTAGCACTTTGAGATCTGAGTTCAAATGTAAAGTGCGTGACAAATAAAATTCATTATTATTATTATGAATAATCTGCACAAGTTGAAATATTACAATCATGTAAACAGAAAAAAATTTCCACATTTTGGATGATCGATATTTATAGCTACCAAAATTACTTTCATATATCTAAATGAAAAACATTTAAAACAGGTCTATGAAAAAAATGTGGAAGCAACAACCTTCAATTTAAAATACTTGAAATATGAACCAGTGCAATTAATCTATATGATGACAGTTTTTTTTTTAAATTAAATGATATGACATATTTGTACATATTAGCCGCTGAAGACGCAACATAAAAAGGACCAAATATTCCTTGTTGTGCATTTGTGAACATAATTTATTAACATCATACAATATTGGGAGATTACACACACACTGCAGAATATAAATACGAAGGTTTGTACAAACATGGAACTAAAAAGGGGTTAAAAAAAAAAGCAGCAAGACCCAGAAAGAAGAAAAGTATCTTAAAACTTTCAACCAAACGCTCCGACTACGCACACAGATTCCTCAAGAAAAAAAAAAAAAAGATTCACCCAATAGCTGGTTATGCTACTCCATCAAACATGAAACATCACCTCCCCACAATGTGACTTCTTAAAGAAACGTTGAGAAATTAACTTTTCCGAAACGCTAGAACACACAAACTAGTGTTCAGGAAAACTATTTAACGGCAACGTCCGGAAAACCCAAAGGGAAGAGTCTTTGTGTGACGTCTGTAGACGGTTGGACCCCCACGTTAGCAGAGGGGCACAACTTGACCGGGCGTTATGGGAAAAAAATGTCTCCAGGAAGCAATCCAGGTTGTGGGTTTAGTTTATGGCAAAGTAGAGGAGAGATCCAGGAATCCACTGGGATGAAAACGACCTCTTAAGGAGGTCAAGAACTGATGAAGAAAGAAATAAAATTCTATTTTGCTACTCAAGCCAGCAGAGTGCAAGCACAAACAGGCCGAGAGTCTGACCTGACGCTGTATCCGAGTGGGAATAAACCGGAGCGGGAAGCAATCAGCAGGACGTTTTAAAGGGAAACCACTCCATCGGCGTCCTTCTCAACCAGCTCCAACAGCACATATAGTGTTTGTTTAAAACAATGCTCCGAATAAGACGGCGAACTCACACAAAAAAAATGAAATAAAAATAGGCAGACGGTGTGAACAGGAGGAAGAAATCCTGTCAAAAAGGAGAAAAGAAAAACTAAATCCTGGAGGAAGAAGGTGGGCTCAGGTCCGTGTTCTGAAATCTGATAGCTCTCCATTTTTTAAAGTCAAACAAGAGTCATATTCTCTGGATCTTCTCAGCCACCACCATGGGGTTCTCTTTACGGATCTTGGCAGCGGCGTCGGCTTTGTAGTCGTAGGGACAGTCGTGTTTGTCGGAGTAACGGTGAATCCCGCAGAATAGATTCCCGCAGCGGCAACCAAAACCTGGAATATCAAGAAAGTCCAAGATATTTAATTACAAACCACGAAAAAAAACTTTTCTTTTCAGATCAACATGATAAATATGTATTTTTTAATTAACAGAATAATATCCTTACAGGGGTGATACAGTTAGACTTAAAACTCTGTCACTAGCTGAACTTAATCATCTAAAAACTAAAATACACTGAAATAAATCAACTTGTGGGAAAAAAAATAAATCAAAAACACCTTCCATAAATGTGAGCTGCATCAATACCATGAATGAAAAGTTTACTCGACCTTTAAACAGTGAAAAAAAAAAAACAAGTAGATGACATCATGGCCATGCTAACACCTACACCATTGGACATGGTTTTAGCGTAAATTGTACGCCTTTTACTAAAAAAATGACGAATTTTACGCCCCGTTTTTGGGAACGGATTTTGCACGTCCTAATTTCCCCCTAGAAACTTTGCTCAAACGTTCAATATTTCACAAGCAGCAGCTGCTGGAGTTTAAAAGACTTAATTTTTGCTGCTCGACGCGCCACATCAACCAATCAGATAAGCTGATCTGGGAGGTGGCAGGGAGACAGACGCCGCTGCTGATGCAGAGCGTCATCATCACTCCCCTGAAACTGTTTATTAACGACTAAATTAACTTAAAGTGTCAAAACCTGCCAGCAAAATACGTTCGCTTTTATTATTACAGTAACATATGGAGTGTTCTTACACACACACCATGGACAGTTCCAGGACCACTTACATGCACTCCACAACTAGAGCTCTATATAATATGTAAATCTTTTATCTGTCAATATTAAGCCTGTATTATAATATATAAAATCAATATCCTAACTTTCCTGTATAATCTTTATATAGCTTCGATATTTATTTTATAGCCTCTAACAATTACTCTATACTATGTATATATGAATGGAGTATAAATGGTTTATATATACA
>NW_015150535.1:453520-455894 GCF_000732505.1 Cyprinodon variegatus
ATGCAGGAAATAGCATTTCAGTCTAAATTTCAAATTAACATTTCGTTCTTGAAATGTATTTAAATTCACTTGCTTTATATTATTATTGAGAGCAGACTTTTATTTTCCTCCTTTATTGTTTTATTTTGTTATTCTAGCTTTGAATCTTATGGTTTCTGTTTGCAGCAGGTCACCTGCAGCTGTTTTCTGAATGTGCAAATAAAATAGGATTTAAAGTGAGTTTAAAAAGCTAATCCAGCATAAAACAATCCAAAAACAGTTTAATTGAACTGATGACAAGTTTTTTTCTAGTTTTCTTATGAATATTTTAAATATGTAATTAATAAAACCCTTCCTCAGAGGAGAAAACAAAGGCAAATAAAACTACAGAAGAAAACAACATTTTATATCCTTTAGATCTTCTGGCCAGAATTTTTTTTTCCTCTTTGTTTTTCAAGCAGCAAAATAAAAAAAAACAAAATAAAAAATAATAAAAATTGAAATGAGGCATATTATGCATTAAAATAGTATTTAGAAATTACAAAAACACCCAGGAATCCTAAATTAGAAAATGGATTGTATAAATTGAGAACGTCCTGGAAGATTTTAGAAGAACAATGCCTTAAAAAAAATTAAAATAAAATAAAATAACAAAGGACATAAATCAGATACAATATAAATTGAGATTTAGAAGGAGAAGGAATATAGATATCTAAACCAAAATGAATCCAGGTGATGTTAAAGAACAGGTTTTCAATCATACCTGTAAGGCCAATTTTTTTACGACACATAAAGCAACGGTTCTTTTTAGGTTTGGGGGCCTCGGGGCCTCCGGCTTCTTCACTGCCAGCAGTGGAGGGGAGAGAAACGGCACTGGGAGGCTGATTCACAACTGGAGACAAAGGAGGAAACATTTATCACTGACCAGCCTGTTTGGTTTCTCAAATAATAAAATCCAAAATATACAAAATATATATTTAAAAACTTTTCATTCAAATGAACAGAAAGAAAGAAATGCAGGTTTTATAGTCTCATTTAATGCTTTTTAAAATACCTTAACAAGATTTTAAGACTACAAATGAAATGGAACTTTACTGGAAATATTTAGAAAAACAGTGGAAACAAAAACACATGCTACAAAAATACATTGAATGTGTATTTGGTTGAGTCGTTATTGTTGTCAAAATTTTCTGAAATACCTTTCCATTCATTCAATATGAAACGCTACAGAATAAAGTACTTTAAGAAAAGATGATTATTTTTCAGTTCACTACATACATTCTTCCTGTACCTTTTTTTTTTTTTTTTTTAAGAGTATTAAGACTTTGTTAGCATTTGAGCCATTAAGTGTGCTAAGTTTAATGTCCACAGGTGAAAGATTTGGCTACTTTTGAATCTGGAAATATTGGCTGAAACGATTCGGATGGACCGTCATCAGAAGGGTATGAGTGGTTTTGAACGGCTGTGTTAAGACACTGCAGCCCCTCAGCACGCAGTGTTGCATTGGGTCCAAATGTTGTTCAAAGAATGATTTCCCTATGTTAGCGGTGGTAGCGTTTGCTCCAACTGGCAATAGCTACTACGGATGAGACTGCATTGGTTACAGAGACGTAACTTGACATTGGTAGCTGATCTGTGGCTGTCTGACTGCAAGTAAGACCCTAAAAGCATGGACACCCATTGCGCCAATCTTCTTTTTTTTTTTTTTTTTTTACAAACTTAGCAAAATCCCTTGTCATCTTTACCGCAGACGGGCTGCAGCCATGTCCCAGATTCCTCATTTTCCAGCTACTTTTATTAAAAGTTGAATTTTTCCCCCATTCTCTCACCGTTTCCCTCCAGCTGCTACGCTTCTTTTCTAAACATGCGGCTCTACGACCAACAGGAAGCAAATAAGTAGGAAATATATCTAACATATTTTGGAAAAAATGTAATGCTACTGATAATCACATTCAAGGATTTATTTTCCACTTTTATTATTATCATTATCATCATCATCATCATCATTATATATTATTTATTGTTTTTGACAAAAGAACAAACAATACGCTGATCTCAGCCCTGTGAACATCAGCAAAATAAGAAATCAAAACAAAATGAACACTCAATTCTAAGATAGTAACCGGTTTTCATGATACAAATGTCAGACAGTTTTACATTTTTCTTTAAATTGAGCCTTTTTCAATCTTAAATTAAAGGCCATTGTTTCCATAGTGAATATTTCCTGCACAATGTCCATCCACTGAGTATGGTTGGGTGGCCCAGGTCTGTGCCGCCATCTTGATATTGCTTTCCTCCCTGCTGACAGCAATATCTTAGCTAAATATCGATCATCTTTTTTTTACATTAGACATAAGTGCGGAAGAAGATTAGCGCCACAGGAAAAAAGAAAGTT
>NW_015150535.1:457958-463762 GCF_000732505.1 Cyprinodon variegatus
AATACAACAGCACTTTGCACAGAGTACGGTGGATAGAAGACAAGAAAGGATTTATCTTCATGCAGTGCCAGAAAACATCTGCATAGTTGGCGTCCAACACATTTGTTGGGTAACAGTTGTTTACTTTATATAGATGGCATGAGAAAAAAAAAATCGAATTAAATTTTTCAAATATAATTCCCTACATTTTAGTGAATTCTTAGGTGTCACATTTAGGGATTTTTAATGCCATTCAAGGCTTTGCATTCAAGAAATTGGATTTATATGACTCAATGGTTTTTAAGGACCTGCGGAAACCCTGAAATGTGTACAACTGAGCCCTGCAGAAGATCGCACCTCCCTAAGAGAGATTTTTTAACAATCAGAAGGCAAACAGGCTGATTTCTCCGCCGCGCAGAATGTAAATCAGTCTGCTTGTCCATTTTTGGTACCAACCTGCTTCTGTGTCTTCTAGTTTGCTCACTGATGCTAATTTCTCCTCAGACGAAAGCCTCATTTCAGTCATCTGTTGTGTTACTGAGGTGGCAGCTGAACTCCCGCTGTGAACAGAACAAGAAGATTAAACAGGATTTTACTGCAGATACTTTTAACAGAATGGATAGAAAAAGTTTTTACCCACTCCACTGTGATTCACTAAAATAAGTTGGGACATTTGGTGGGAGAGATATATCCTCACCAAACCGATTATAACATTTATTTATAATTAAATAAATAGAAAGATATTCAGATCTATAGAGTGAAAGCATGTTTAGTTCTTGGGCTTTTAATTTTTTAAGATTTTCCCCCATTACATTTTTGCAAGCAAAGAACACGTTTTGTAAATGAAAATTCGAAAAAAGTAATAATGAAAAATCAGAAAACTTCTTAATCACAAAAGCTTTTAAGAATAACTTTGCTGCTTTCTCTGATTTTATTTTATTTTATTTTTTTTTTTCAAATTAAAAAACATTTTTCAAATGCATTTCTGTTCCAATTACTCTTTGTTGTTAAAAGCAATAAATGCTTTTTTGGAAATAATGCAATTCTTAAACCTCAATCTATAAAAGGGAATTTTGAAAAAAAAAATAAGATCTGAACAAAATCCGATAAAAGTGAAACTTTTTTTATTATTTGAAATTCTCAAATATAAAATGTGATAAAAAAAAAAACTTTTATAAAACAATGAAAAAAATATTTAAAAAACAATAGTTGGGAGAAAAACAACAGCATCGTTATTCTCAAAATTTATCTGTTTTAATTTTTGATTGCATTTTGTTTTATCTTTCAAATTTCCATTTAGCTTTCAACAATAATGGAACAAAATTAACTCCATACTAGTTTTTAATTTAATTTTGAGACATATTTGTGTTTTGGAGTTTGTTTTGTGAGCTTTAATTGAAAACTGAGTGGAAGGAAGAATTAATAAAAGAGCTGCAGGCACAAGAAAACTAATAAATGCTTTATAACAAGTTCTCAGTGTGTAAGAAACATATGACGACTAATTTCCAGTTTTTAAAATTCTCTACTGAAATAAATCCCTTCTACAAATAATTAAAAAAAAGAAACATCTCCACGTTTTTTTTTTTTTTTTTTTTTTTATATAGCATAAAATAAATCCTTATGGAAAATGTATGAAACCCAAAATCAAACTTTTTACAATCGTCTTTGAGGCAGAACCTGAGCCGGAGCTTCTCACCTGAGGGCATCTGCAGCAGCAGCAGCGGCTGCAGCTTCCGAGGCAGCGGCCGCCTCAGCAGCCTCCTCAGCAGCAGCAACTGCAGCAGCTGCGGCATTATTCAAAGTATCCTCTAAACTTTGGATGGCAGACTCTTCAGCTGAGGAGCTACTGCCTGATGGAGGAACACAACCAAAAAAAAAAAAAAAAACACCAGTCAGGAGGTGGAGTTAGAGTCAGAGAGAATTTAAGAGAAGCAGAGGGTCTCACCAATGGGGGTCAAAGAACTAACTCCTCCATTGTTCTGTCTCGACAGGTGTTCCTTGTGGCAAACAGAGCACATGCCATTAGTCCTAGGGTTACCATAGAAACCACAACCTGTGGCACAGAGCGTAGGGACTGGGCTCTGATTGGTCTCCTGGGCCATAGCAATGTCTGCCACCAACTGATATCCTGGAGAGAAACAGACACACTGTGAGCTTTAATATAGAAAGGCAAAAAAAACCAACAACATGAAAATGAAATACCCCCACTAACCTGCAGGATAACAGTGTTTAACCAAGTTTTTTAACAAACATTTCTTGGTTTTACAGGTTTTACTCCCGATTGACAAAGATTGAGAGAGAAAAAAACCTTCAGTTTCATTTATTTTTATAGCACCAACTCACAGCGCATCATCTTTACAGATACAATTCAACCAGATCTTCCAGTCAGATCAGTTTGACGTTTTCAGTCAAAGGAAACCAGCTGTTTGCATCAGGATTCACATGTGGTGGCTACTAAAAGTCCATGCTTTGGTGATTTATGTGGCCTCGTACGACATCTTTAAAACAGAAAGCTTATGCATCGTCACAGGACCAGAGGGTTGAGTTTCCAGAGACATGCTAATCATTGTTTGCTAGTTATGTTTTAACCCACTTTTTCTAAAGACAAAGTATCTGCATCTTGTGATGGCTGCATTTAGCGCCACACAGATGCGGTAACTAGGGCTATAACAATTGGATTAATCATAATTAGGCGATTATTGAAAAAATTGTCAACTCATTTAGTAATTGATTAATTTGTTACAACTGGGGTATAGAGATATAAAACATGCATTTAGCTGTAAGAGAAACCAACTTAGAGCAGTAATTATACCAAGGTTGAAAAAAAAAAACATTTTTAATTTAAGATTTAAAAAAAATAAAAAACATCCTTCTGTAGACATCCAGAACTCCTCAAGTGGAAAAGTTTTAGGGTCACCTAGTTTTAATTTCGTAAAAAATCTTTAAGGAACCTTTGGCTATCCGAGTATTAGTTGATTACTGGAAAAAATAATCCACAGATTAATGGATTTGCAAAACAACAGAAGCTTGGTTTGGTGTAGAAGGCTTCCAGCCGTACATGTTTGAGCCCTTGCCTCGCAACGCTGCCAGTTCTGTTAGCTCTACGCCTGCTGAAGACACAGACGTCCATCCCCGTGAACACTGGGACGGAACTCAATGGGAAAGGAAAGGATTCTGATTTCTTATTTCAACCGTTGCGTATATTAGCTGCGACATATGAATCAAGATGCTATGACCCAAATTATTTGATTGACAGATGACGGATGATATATGATTGGCCATATTTAGGTGTACAAGCTGATGTATAAATAACGCATTAAATAAAGAAACAGAAATGACAGATTTTAAGACAGGATTTTTTTTTTTAAATAGATTTTTATAAATACATTTATATACATGTTTAAGCCAGATTGATTTGACATTTAAAGTGTCTTCCCTATGACTTTAAAGGCTTGAAATGACATGGTTAACATCAGAGGACAAAAAAATAGGTCCTGCAATAGAGAAACCTGCAGGTAGACCAGGTATCCCCAAAGTCGGTCCTCGAGGGCCGCTGTCCTGCAGGTTTTAGAGGTTTTTTCTGCTTTGGCACAGCTGATTCTGATGATTGCAGTTCAGCAAAATCTGTTAATCAACTATCAATTTAAATCAGCTGTGCTGGTGCAGGGAAACCTCTAAAACCTGCAGGACAGCGGCCCTCAAGGAACGACTTTGGGGATGCCTGAGGTAGACGTTACAGGCAGATTACTGCAGATAAACACATGAACAAAAAAAAGGCACCATGATTTAGCCCATATATTACATCTAAATAAGGAATAAAATCTGCAGAATAAATAAAATTAGAATGATTACAAGCCAACAGTCCTACAGGACCCATCTGATCCAGCATAGGGTTTAGTGTGACAATTGATTAACAGGCTTAAAGATCGACTTGCCAATTAGCCTTTTTTTGGTCAGTTAGACGGACCTTTAGGGGGAAAAGCCAAACGCCTGTACAGATCTTCGAAATTCTGATTCCTAAAGCTCTGGGAAAGACGGGAGGGTAGGGGTTGGAGTAGAAAGCTTATCTCAGTGGTTCTCTCAGATTAAAAAACAACAGCAACAAAAAAGTCCCTTTAATCAGACGTGTAACTCAAGGCAGAATCAATAAAACTAGAAGTACAGGCACAAAAACTAATAACGTTCAGTTTAGGAGCACAACATCACTCCGTCCTGTACCCAAAATGTTGATATAGGTTCAGATTCACGTGGATAAAACTGCAGATCTCCTAACAGCTACAGGCTACTCTGTTTATGACTTCTACCCCCCCAGCCCCCTCTTATATGACTGTAATGCGACACTGAACCAAAAGTCAGACTGGCAGGTTAGATGATCCAAAACAGCTTCAAGCACATTTATTTCCAAAGACATGCAGGTGTGTCTGGGTGCGTCTCTTGATTTCCTCAAAAGGCAAAAGGTGCCTTCTAGGGAAAGATGTTTTCATAGAAGCAGCTTCATGTTTAGGCTTCATTGTTGAATGCTTACTTAGTATTACCTTGATTAAATCCAGAAAAAAAAAAAAAAGCTTTGACGACATTGTTCAGACTAGTGGCAAACTACTATTGTGGAAATGTTTCCAATTAAAGACAAAACAGAGCTCATAACGTGCTACTATGTTCCTTATAGAGACTAAACCAGGAAAGATTTGTCAAACTACTAAATGTCTTTAAAGGGGCTCCAAGAGCTAACTTTTCAAACCAAGATGCTTCATCAATCTAAATATGACAGGAGTCCTATCCAAGTAAATATCAACACATTAGGAACTTTGATCAAAATTAATTTCTTTCTGCATTTAAACTAATCCCATCAAGGCAGCAGCTAACTTTGGTTCCTTTGCACACTTCTTAACCACAGTTTTATCTTCCACTAAATTTACCATTTGGGACTCTAAATAACCTGCTTTTTTGCTGATAATTAACTCCTTTATTTGTAGAAATGAATTGGAAAAAACTACCCAGTTTAAGGGCTTTATGCATTTATATATTGATAGCAATGTTGCATTCTGTTAAACAGTTGATTTAACAGCTTAACTTTATAGTTTGTAGTTATAACGATTTTGAAGTAGATAATTGTTTATTTTATTGCATATTTGTCTTTTCTTTAACTGTAGAAAAGGATAGAGCAGGTCTGGAGACTTGAGGGAGTGCAAAAACTTTTTCGTAAACAAAAGGGACACCTAGAGTTTAGGATCATAGCATTCAGAAGCCCTGCCTCCCTCCGTTTGTTATCCCTTATTGATATTTGGCTGCTTTTGTTATTAAAAGATTTTTGTTTAAATTGAAAAGCATTTTTTAGTCACTGCATCATTTATTTAATGTAAATGGAGAAAAAGAAGAAGCAAGAATCCACACCAATATATCAGAAGCACTCGTCAAAGATCACTAAGAATAATGTGAATAATATGAGAATCTTAAACAAAAACTTGTATTGGTTAATGTCTAGTAAAGGATAAACTCTGGACAAAAGAATAACTAAACATCTGGATGATCTGATTTATTTAGATGCTTATTTATATATTGACTTTATGCTGCATTTCAGTGGTTCTCCAAGACGTTGGTCTGTCAAAACTCATCATTATAACATCTACATATACATCAGTAATGGATTACTTGGATGCAATATTTAGTAGGTAATCATATTTCAGGACATCTGTAGAGCCAGATTGCTTCTCACTGCCCTTAAATGGTCAAACCTGATCTAGATCCTGTTAGCTTAGATGTTAAAGATCTCAGAGTGGTGGGATCATCCAGATAATGGACAAGCATGACAAATAATAGTTCATTTT
>NW_015150535.1:465112-471122 GCF_000732505.1 Cyprinodon variegatus
ACCTGATCTAGATCCTGTTAGCTTAGATGTTAAAGATCTCAGAGTGGTGGGATCATCCAGATAATGGACAAGCATGACAAATAATAGTTCATTTTTAATTTCATGGGCATGACTATCCCATGTTTTTCCCCATCGTCATGTTCAGTCTGTCCTTAGACGTATATTATCGGTTGTTCTATAAACAGTAACATGTTAGTGTACCCTCGCTGTCATTTTACTCGACCCAAATATAGATCGCTAGTATTTGTACACTGCTGTACATCATGTCCTGTTTGACAAGAATCAGTGTGAGGTTTCAATCTCCAACCAACCCATCAGGAAAGGAGGTGACTTTTTTCAAAATAAAAAACTAACTTGGAAAACTTTAACTCTCTTTGCTTCCTTCCTGTTGTGCTCCATCTGTGCACCTTGATGGAAAAAAAGGCGTATATATTCTTGATTGATTAAACATTTGTAAATTCTAAAGTTATCTACTTCTATTTCATTTTATCAGTAATAAAAGTTGTATTTCTAATTTGACTTCCATTTATGCAGGTGATCATTTTAAAGAAATATTTACCAAAACCTACAATGCCATCAATTCTGAGGATTTTTTTTAAATACAGGAAGATATGAAAGTGCAACAATAATATTATGTAAACATGACTGGTATGATGCGTTTGTCGTCATTCGTCTGGTTTATTTTTAGCACATATTTCCATTGATTCAAACATCATTGTGTTCCAAAAGTTGCAGTTTCATCCATCATACAGGAAATTAGGTGTTAGAGCTGTGCTGCACATTGCTTGTCAGCAGCCTGAAAGGAGATTAAAAACCTCTTCTGGCCAGTTGTACAACAGATTAACCTAATTAGTGTGTTTTTTTTTTCCGGTTTGAATGACATTTATTCAATAGTAAAGACTACAAAAAATCCTATAACCCATTTGAACATTCTTTCAAATAAAACCAGAAAACAACAGATAATAACATGGAGTTTTCTCTTATTTAAATACTGATCTGTTTATATAAAATCAACTTATGTTTTTGATGCTAAGGGAACTAATTAAACCAAATGGTGACCATAGACTTACATCAAATAAAAAAGGTCGATTGCATTGATTATTTAAACCCAATACCTGAAGAACAGAGACAAACCCCACTAATGATATACTCCATGAATCAATAGCTAGTCTTTTCTAGAGCAGTAGCATAGAGTATAGCTATCCAAACAGCAGAATCAAGCAAGAATAAAATAATTACATTATTCATGGGCTGTAAAACTAAATCAATAATATGATTTGTTTTCTTTGTGTGTTTCCTTGTAGTTTTCTAAGGCCACAGCCGTTTTAAATCTACAAATCCACTGAGTCATGCTAGCAGGCTAAGGGCCGATGCTAACTGCGCTGCTTAAAGAATATACCAGAAAAATTAATGACACGCTTGTTTTCAGGAGTAAACATGTTACAATCGCGTAAAAAGTTGACGCAAATACAATATACTTAAACTGCACTCATGCGTACATGATTTATGTTTGTAGATTAAGTGTTAGCATAGTTAGCTAGAGTAGCAGCTTTGCTGTTAGCAGATTAAGCTAGCCAACTTAAAACATGTAGATTACTGTAACTATCATACTTGTTTTAAACCCAATTTAGGTCATTCCTGATACTAAGGTAACATTTGAACTTAATAATCGTATTTTTTGGAGTTGGAAAGACAAAAGAATTGGAAAGATAAAGTTTCCGACGACACGTGCTAGCAAAGCTCCCTTACCTGCTTTTTACTTGAATAACTTTCTACATTAGCTTGGCTTTTGTTGGCGTATTAAAGCGAATTTGTTTTCTTTTTCCTTTTATTGCAGTACTGGATTGCCTTAAACTTTAGACGCAAAAAACACAAGATATTTAACATGACTGGGTAAACTTACCCTTTGTGACTGAAGAACTGCTTTTCTAGTCGGGCTGAAGATCACGAGAAAATAACTAGACCTATCCTGGAGCTAACTGTCTGACTAACTAACTAACTAGGGCCGTCTAGGTGAATCTTTGGTCCTTTCTTTCCTTGGTTTTGGACTCTGCTCGGCTTGAGACGGAGGCTTGTTTGTTATCGGCGACCTCTCGGTCTGTCGCTCTGTGGTGGCATCTGTTTTGCTTTACGTGTTGGCCTTCTACTGATGGGAATTCAGACTCTTTTTCGGGATCCGAATTAATTAGCTCGTATCAGTGTAAAGATTCGGTTCTTTCAAAAATCCCTATAGTAAAACCAATAAAACCAACTACAATATATGGGGGATTCTCCAGAATTAGAAATAGAGAACATTTGTCATTTTTTTATTTATGCTCAATTATATACATATATATATATATACATATATATAAAAATATATATATATGTATATATATATACATATATTCATATATACAGAGGAAAGCGTTGTGGTTGACAGAGCAACACCAAGTGACTGCAACATCAGGAAAAAAGAACATGAAAAACTAAAGAAATACCAGGGGCTAAGAAAAGAGCTGGAGAAAACCTGGAAGGTCAAGGCATCCGTGGTGCCCGTGGTCATTGGGCCCTCGGGGTAGAGAACCCCAAACTGGAGGAGTAGTTACAGCAGATCTCTGGAAATACGTCAGACATCTTGGTTCAGAAGAGAGCAGTTCTAGGAACAGCAAAAATACTGCGCAGAACCCTCAATTTCCCAGGCCTCTGGTAGAGGACCCGAGCTTGGAGGAAAAAGGGGGGGAGACCACCCGCGATGGGTGAAGAAGAGTTTTTTTTATATATATATACCGTATGCTCAGTAAAACAGTGGGTAGCACTGCTGCCTTGCAACAAGCAGGTTCTGGGTTCAATTCCCGGCCCGGGGTCTTTCTGCATGGGGTTTGCATGTTCTCCCTTAGCATACTCGGGTTCTTTCCAAGTACTCTGGCTTCTTCACAAAGTCCAAAAACATAACTGTTAGGTTAATTGGCTTATGGATTGGCGACCTGTCCAGGGTGTACCCCGCCATCACCCGCAGAGAGCTAGCTATATATATTTGATTTAACAATAACTTTATTGACAAAGGCACAGAAGGTCCTAATTTTAAATGAAAAATATCATGGGCTTGGAATATATATTAGTATTTTATTAATTTTTCATATAAAAAAAAAACACCTGTCATTTCCACCACCTACCACAAAACTTTTTCCAAACCCTGTCTCCATGAAACCACATCAGATGGAACGTTAGCTTCATGGAAGGAAGCAAAACAAGGACATAATAAGTTAAAGTTTTGCAAACCAAGAGCAGGTTTAATGGTNGTCATTCCTGATACTAAGGTAACATTTGAACTTAATAATCGTATTTTTTGGAGTTGGAAAGACAAAAGAATTGGAAAGATAAAGTTTCCGACGACACGTGCTAGCAAAGCTCCCTTACCTGCTTTTTACTTGAATAACTTTCTACATTAGCTTGGCTTTTGTTGGCGTATTAAAGCGAATTTGTTTTCTTTTTCCTTTTATTGCAGTACTGGATTGCCTTAAACTTTAGACGCAAAAAACACAAGATATTTAACATGACTGGGTAAACTTACCCTTTGTGACTGAAGAACTGCTTTTCTAGTCGGGCTGAAGATCACGAGAAAATAACTAGACCTATCCTGGAGCTAACTGTCTGACTAACTAACTAACTAGGGCCGTCTAGGTGAATCTTTGGTCCTTTCTTTCCTTGGTTTTGGACTCTGCTCGGCTTGAGACGGAGGCTTGTTTGTTATCGGCGACCTCTCGGTCTGTCGCTCTGTGGTGGCATCTGTTTTGCTTTACGTGTTGGCCTTCTACTGATGGGAATTCAGACTCTTTTTCGGGATCCGAATTAATTAGCTCGTATCAGTGTAAAGATTCGGTTCTTTCAAAAATCCCTATAGTAAAACCAATAAAACCAACTACAATATATGGGGGATTCTCCAGAATTAGAAATAGAGAACATTTGTCATTTTTTTATTTATGCTCAATTATATACATATATATATATACATATATATAAAAATATATATATATGTATATATATATACATATATTCATATATACAGAGGAAAGCGTTGTGGTTGACAGAGCAACACCAAGTGACTGCAACATCAGGAAAAAAGAACATGAAAAACTAAAGAAATACCAGGGGCTAAGAAAAGAGCTGGAGAAAACCTGGAAGGTCAAGGCATCCGTGGTGCCCGTGGTCATTGGGCCCTCGGGGTAGAGAACCCCAAACTGGAGGAGTAGTTACAGCAGATCTCTGGAAATACGTCAGACATCTTGGTTCAGAAGAGAGCAGTTCTAGGAACAGCAAAAATACTGCGCAGAACCCTCAATTTCCCAGGCCTCTGGTAGAGGACCCGAGCTTGGAGGAAAAAGGGGGGGAGACCACCCGCGATGGGTGAAGAAGAGTTTTTTTTATATATATATACCGTATGCTCAGTAAAACAGTGGGTAGCACTGCTGCCTTGCAACAAGCAGGTTCTGGGTTCAATTCCCGGCCCGGGGTCTTTCTGCATGGGGTTTGCATGTTCTCCCTTAGCATACTCGGGTTCTTTCCAAGTACTCTGGCTTCTTCACAAAGTCCAAAAACATAACTGTTAGGTTAATTGGCTTATGGATTGGCGACCTGTCCAGGGTGTACCCCGCCATCACCCGCAGAGAGCTAGCTATATATATTTGATTTAACAATAACTTTATTGACAAAGGCACAGAAGGTCCTAATTTTAAATGAAAAATATCATGGGCTTGGAATATATATTAGTATTTTATTAATTTTTCATATAAAAAAAAAACACCTGTCATTTCCACCACCTACCACAAAACTTTTTCCAAACCCTGTCTCCATGAAACCACATCAGATGGAACGTTAGCTTCATGGAAGGAAGCAAAACAAGGACATAATAAGTTAAAGTTTTGCAAACCAAGAGCAGGTTTAATGGTCGTCTTTTCTAAACACTTTATATTGCCTTTGAATGTACAAGTCATGCAAAAAAAAAAATTGTTTATGCCAACTCTAAAGCAGAGATTAGCATGCTAATATTTCATGAGATATTGAAAGAAATGCTAAAAAATGTTATTTTCACATTATGTAACTTCATCGCAGCCTCTACCAGTTAATGTTTCTACATATTGTGATGAAGTAAAACAAGCAAAAATATTTATACACCTTTGAAATCACCTTTATAGGGTTTGACAACTGACAAATTTGACTGTTGTTGAAGAATCACCTAAAATGTAAAACCAGTGTTATGTAAAAAAATAAAAAATAAATAAATAAATAAATCAAACACAAGCGATTTCTAACAAATCTCACAATTTTGCCTTTATCAGAAATAAGAATTTGGAGCACTGAACAATAATAACAATTTAACTTTCTTGATCTCACATTTGTAAAATGTGAGAATGTACCTCTGCATTTAACCCATCCCCTTGGGGAGCAGTGGGCTGCCATTGTGCAGTGCCCAGGGAGCAGAGTGGGGTTAAGGGTCTTGCTCAGGGACCCAGAGTGGAAGTCTATGGGAGTTGAACTCAAAACCTCCAGGACTCAAGTGCGAAACACTACCCAATAGGCCATCACTCCCCTGTTACTTTTTCTTTTAAAACATAAACGACTCCTGTGTGATCGTCTCTGTCTCACTATGGGTCCTTGTAGACAGGGGCCAACTGGGGCCAGGGCTCCTGAGGAAGTCATCCTCTCCCCTTTTATGGTTCCTGTACAAAAGAAATGTTGAAACATAATCTCTTGAAAAATAATTTACATTTTACTTTATCACATCATATCAGAAACATATTTATTTAAAAAAATCACCTGTTCTTTAAGCATTTGGATGTTTAAAATGCATTTCTTTACACTTAAATTTTATTTTGTCATTTTGTACACACAATTGGAAACAAAAAGAAATGTCTTTAAGTTCAGCTCTCTAGACTATTTAATCTCTAAAGTGCAGCCTTGATAAAGATAAGTAGCAGTGATAAAAACAACAAAAAGTTTGACTGTGTAGTTACAGTTCCAACATTTATGT
>NW_015150535.1:475153-475825 GCF_000732505.1 Cyprinodon variegatus
CTGAAGGCAAAAGGGGGTCCAACCCGTTACTAGCATGGGGTACCTAATAAAGTGGCCGCAGACTGTATATATTTTTATCTATTTTTATTTTTATCTTTATTATATTGTGTAGTTGGATATGTATATATATATGTATATAAAAGTGTATCAGGAGCTTGTAACAAAAGTAATTTCCCTCTGGGATTATTAAACTATTTCTGATTCTGATCTGGGTGGATCTTCAAAATAAGTGGTCCTCCTAATTGTCAATCATTCTGGTGATACGTAAGGCCGTCCTTCGTGCTCATCCCCATTTTCACTTACCAGTGGTGAGTCGGACATAGTGGAAAAATTGCAAATCTTGTTTTGGAAAGTAAGCTTGTATGAGCGATGCTAACAGCAACTTTTAAACAGAGCGTGCACAAGGAGAAATGGGCTTGTGCACGCTCTAACATGCATTTAATATGCATTCCCGCTCTGGAGCGGGTACAGGGTTGTGCATATGCTTTTTTTTTTAAAGTGGAGTGGGTGGGTCTTTTAAAAAAATCACCAAAATCCTCCACTATACCTTTAAACATGTTTGACTATGATGCAATTGAGATTTTCCATTATTATCAAGACAGTCTGCTATAATTTATATTTCTGATGACGCCGGCCCTTACACTGAAACAATAAGGCAAAAATGTTTTTGGC
>NW_015150535.1:477930-479023 GCF_000732505.1 Cyprinodon variegatus
AAAACCTTAAGAAACCTGTTATCTAAACATAGACCAAATCATTCTCAGATTGTTCATATAAGTGAACCAGCAATTTGAATAGAATCGTTCACAGTAGGCACATCTCTATTGGTTCTGAGTTTTTTTTTTACTTCCGGTAGACGTCACGGAAATTGTGAGCATGCGATTGGATGGCCACCAAAGATTTCAGCACATTGCGAAACAGCAAAGCTGCTTTTCTGGGTTGCAGTTTCATGTTGATGATGATTATTAAAGAAAGGAATGTTCACCAGTTAAAACACACAGTTGTTGTTTTGTTGATTTGAAAAAAACAAGTTGGGAAAGATGTCTGTCTATTTTTCTCAAGGTGCTGCAGACTTGTAGGGTAAATTGAACCAGCTATTGCTGCTACAAACCCAACGGGTTTAGATTAAGGTGAATCTGATTACTTCTTAGGAATCTCTTCACTCAAAGTGCTGCAGGACCAGAGCCAGTGCACAGGGCCTGGTGCTTATCGCTCACTATTTACTTACCAGGAATTATCACCAGAGTCCAGTCCTGTCAATGACTTTAAATTCCTGCCAATCAGGTTTAGAGCCGGACTTTGACTGGACTATCAAATCTAGCTGAGTAGATTCAACATACTTTTACAGTATTTTCCTTTTTTGGATCAAATCATTTAAATCACACCCTGTTTTTTCAAACTTCCATGTCATGAACTTTAACCTTTACCAAAAGAGCTGAGGTCTACAGAGCCCAAGATGGAGTTTTTAGTTTATTTATTTTTTTCTAATTTCAGTCCAACCTTAAGGGGAATTACTAATATCTAATTATTATTATTTTGTCTGTATATTGTATTTTCTACAACTGAAACAATTGACTAATGACTAAATAATTCTCCATTCCTGCAGTTTCTTAAACCTGTTTTTAATTAGTTTATTAGCACTTATTTTTACTCTTATTAATGCAAGGATTCCAACACTAATTTTCCAAAATGAGTTAATGTTTTTATTTACTTTTGAATGTGTATATTTGTTTTGTATAGTTAAACACTGGGATCTATCTATCTATCTTTCTATCTATCTATCTATCTATCTATCTATCTATCTATCTA
>NW_015150535.1:479046-489182 GCF_000732505.1 Cyprinodon variegatus
TCTATCTATCTATCTATCTATCTATCTATCTATCTATCTATCTATCTATCTATCTATCTATCTATCTATCTATCTATCTATCTATCTTTTATTTAATAAGAAATGAACAAACAATAATGGCAAATAAAAAAAGTCACAATGGCAAAAAACAGCCTACCTATGCATTTTAACACCAAACCTAATTACAATTTAATTAAAAGAACAAAATTAAATAACAACCAAATAAATATAGAGTTTATTTCTCCATTGTGAGATCAATAAAAAATAAATTTCTTTAAAACAAGTCCAAATATATTTATGATATTTTTTAATATAAGTGAAATTGAATTTGAAATACTTGTATTTATATAATGAGTATCAACATTGTTGGTCCTTCAATATTATTCCAAATGTTATTATATTTCTAAAAAATATATTCTGAAAATATCATTGCTGGTTTGTTCCACCTTTCTATGTTTTTTTAATAATCGCGATAGTAAAGTAAAACGTTCTTTTTTCCCTAAATAATTTCCAAATAAACCTTAATTTAGGCAGTTTTTCATCGCTCTCACTAACTACACGTAACAGGAAAAGGAAATACGCGCAGGTGGCACGTCACCACCGGTTGTCCAGGAAACGCGTTTAAAGCAGCTGCGCTCGACCAATCACATCCGCGGTGTCTCTATCGTTCAGCCAATGAGATCGCAGCGAGCTAGGATTTAAACCATCACTGCTGAGTTCCTACCCAAGCCAAGCACTCCTGGCATTTCTATTCTTCGCTTGTTTCCTGCAACCACGCACATTTTACAATGGCTCTTCGAGTGACCAGAGTAAGTATTTTTATGCTTTTTCTTCCTCTTCTTAAGTTTATTTTTCCTTTAGAACAAAAGCATTTAATTTTCTGTATTTTTAAATTAAAATAGGTGGAGATTTCACAACTTTCTGTTCAGCTATGTCTCCCTCATGTTTAGTAAACTGCTCTTATTCCAGCGTGCTTTGCTTTTAGGACATGTTGGGTTAATGTTTTTTATTTTTGTTTTTCTGCAGAACCGTCTCGCTTCCACCAGGACCGAGCAGCTCGGCGGCCTGAAGGCCTGCTCGGTGACCGGGCCCGGACTGAAACCTCGGGCTGCGCTGGGCGAGATCGGAAACATCGCAGCTCAAAAAGAGACTCTGAACAAGGTAAAAGTATATTCTTAAAGATAACAAGTTACCCTAAACGATGTCTTGCTTTCTAAGAGCTCTAATTGGGGTTAAGCAACTTTTAAAAAAAAGTGAACTACTATTGGTACAGCTCGTTTTCTTGGTGTCCACAAGGGGGCGCTACGTAAATGTGTGTTAACTTTTATCAACCATTAAAGTGAGATTATTAAAGTCGACTGAGATGTTAAATAAACCTGATGGAGGGCCGCATATATATATATATATATATATATATAGCAGAATGTTTCTTTTTCTGGGCATCCCAATAAAGGGTGTGGGCAAACTAATTTATCCTGAAATGTTAGGGTAGGCATGCAAGTCTACAGCAATAAATGCATTTTATCTTTCAAATGTAAACAATTGATAAGAACAGAACTTTTTTTCAAAACAGGTTAGTCTAGAAATAAAAAAAAAAAATGTGTTCTGAATTGCCCCCTTGCATTTCCCTACAGTTTTGTTGCAACTTCACACTCCTGCAGTTTGGCATCTATAAAGGTTACAGCAACTAGGTTTCTCATTAAGGCTAAAATGCCTAATATGTGGCAAAGAAATTAGAGTTGGAAGTTGGCTTTTAGGGTTTATTGGGTGTTTAAAAATGATTTCTGGAGGTGGGGGTTGTGATTAAATGCAGTGTGCTTATCTTTCCACTTTTAGAACGTTAAGAATGTGGTGGCCAAGAAGAAAAAGGTCGCTGAAAAAGACGAGAAGGCCGAGCGGCCCAAACCAAGTGTTGCTGTTGAGAAAGTGCCTGAAGTGCCGGTGAGTTCAATGTGCCGGAGACCATGAAGTGCTACTGATGCAGACTGGCATGAATGGTGGGGAGTTTGAGCCCCACTTCCAGTCTGCCACTCTGAGCAAGACCCATAACCCCACACTGCTCCCCAAGTGGATGAGCTGAATACAGAAATTTCTCCAGTGTGAGATCAATTGATAAATAAAAATGTTTGTTCTTCAAGGTTCCACCTGTGACTATGTCTCCCACCCCAATGGAGACCTCTGGCTGTGAGCCTGCTGACCTCTGTCAGGCGTTTTCAGACGTTATCCTCGAAGCCGCTGTCAGGGACGTTGACGCAGACGACTATGATAACCCCATGCTCTGCAGCGAGTACGTGAAGGACATCTACAAGTATCTCCGTCAGCTTGAGGTGAGGGGGAAACTAAACTGGAGTAACTTGGTCTAAACTGACAGCAGTTAAACTTGAGTGTCTGCTCGCAGGTTGAACAGAACGTCAGGCCCACCTACCTGCAAGGTCAGGAGGTCACCAGTAACATGAGGGCCATCCTCATTGACTGGCTGGTTCAAGTCAGCATTAAGTTCCGGCTCCTGCAGGAGACGATGTACATGACCGTAGGGATTATTGATCGCTTTCTTCAGGTAACTATAAACCCACTCATCTAGCACAGCAATAAAAAAAACGACTCTTAATAATGCTTTAATTTGGTCGTGCTTCAAACAGGACCATCCAGTCCCCAAGAAGCAGCTGCAGCTGGTTGGAGTGACGGCCATGTTCCTCGCCTCAAAGTATGAAGAGATGTACCCACCAGAGATCTCAGACTTCGCCTACGTGACTGACCAGGCCTACACCACCGCCCAGATCAGAGACATGGAGATGACCATCCTGCGGGTGCTGAAGTTCCAGCTTGGCCGCCCTGTGCCCCTGCAGTTCCTCAGACGGGCCTCAAAGATCTACGAGGTTTGTGGCAGCTCTTCATACCACCTGGTGTTGCGCAAGGCAGGTCTGTTGAGCCGTTTCTCTGTTCCTCAGGTAACGGCGGAGCAGCACACCCTGGCAAAATACCTCCTGGAGCTCACCATGATCGACTACGAGATGGTTCACATGCCTCCCTCTATGGTTGCCAGTGCTGCTCTGGCACTCACACTGAAGGTCCTGGATGCAGGAGAGTGGGTATGTATAGATGCAGCATCGTCTTCTTCTTTCAGCTAGATTTAAGGGCCCAAAACCTGAACTAGTTTTGTCACCATACAGGATGTAACTCTGCAGCACTACATGAACTACACAGCAGAGAGTTTGATTCCTGTTATGGCGCACATTGCCAAAAACGTGGTAAAAGTGAACGAGGGCCTGACGAAGCACATGGTAAGTTCTTACCTTGGATAATTCAGCTCTGTATCGTTTGGATGTCAAACTGACCTGTTGACCATCTTGCAGACCGTCAAGGGTAAATACTCCACCTCAAAGCAGATGAGGATCGCAAACATCCCTCAGCTTAAGTCGTCAGTGGTCAAGGATCTTGCGAAGCAGGCTGCTCTGTGAGGACTACCTGCAGCACACAGTGCTGGCTTTTGTACAGTAATTTTGATTTTTAAAGACTTTTAAATGCAGCTGGACATTTTTGTTGGATTCTTGTTCAACCGAGGAGAATTTTATGCCTGAAGTGACTATACTAAAGTTGTGACCCAGCTCCTAAATTGATCCTTATTCAGTTGGCTGTCTCCCTACAGTACACTATCTACATCCATGATGCACAGTTTGCAAGCCAACTGAAAACTTGCATGTTTCACTTGAATACAGAACCTCGAGGCTTGTGGCACAACTTCAGGATGGTCTGTTATGTCCACTGACTGTTTTAAGACTTTTATGTTGGAGTGACATTTTTGTAAAATGTACAGCAATACTTTTATTTGACTTTTATATTGAATGTGATGTTTCAAACTTCTATTAAATGGTTTATTGCCAGAAAGTTGCTTGAGTCTTGATCTCCTCTAGAGGGCAGTGTAAGACCATTTTTCAACCTTCTGTGGGGAGGGGGTACTTGAGGTTTATCTCAAATGTAGAGAACTGGGCTGAAGTCCTCATCTGAAGCAATATCTAAAGTTTAAAAAATTAAAGGAAGTGATTAAAGAACTTTAGAGTCTAATCAGTTTAAACTATTTACCAATTAAAGTTTCAGACATCAAGTCTTCTGGATTGGGGAAAAATTATTAGAATACAATTTGCTAAATATTCCCAGGAATACCCTCAGGTTTAACTATGCCTGCCTTTAAACTGCTCATCTATGGGGAAAGGATTATTTAAAATCTGTGCAGAACTGCCATGTTTTCCACTTTACCTGCATTAAGGTAAAACTGAATTTTGGCTGTTTTTCCTTCAAAATGTGGCATGCTTTGCCCAATGTCTTAAACCTGTGTACAATCCCAACAGATTTTGATAAATGATGGAACTCGTGCATCCTAGTTGCCTTCCCATCACCCTTAAGGGCCATGTATCGCCAGGGCTACACTTTGAGCATTGGGTCTTATTGTCAAGTGAGATTTACAACGGATGTACAATTTTAAAGGTTCTTCACAAAAATTGATTTTTTTTTTTTTAAGCCAAGGAGAAATTGGCTCATGCACGCTTTAATATGCATTAAAGTTTTGCAAAAAAATGTTCATCCAAGGCCGATGGTTAAAACTTGCAGGGCTATAAAGTTGGCTGCTGCAATTCCACTGGTTGGCTGTCTAAATGCAATGATGCATTTAAGTGCAGGTCCTCTTCTGTCTCTACAGCTAATTGAGTTGTAAACTTTCAGATTAAGTTTTTGAAATTAATAGTGGTCTCACCATATCAAGATTCATACAATGTTCTGGGTATATCTGCTTAAATGCAAATTAGGAATTCAACTAAAATATTGCAAATCTATTAATCTGAGCCAAAGTTTCCTAGAGTTTTTACAAAGTGAAACTGTTCCACTTGAGTTCTAAGAGCATATTGAAGCACTTTTTTTTTTTTATTAAATCTTCAATGCAAAGTGAAAATTGTAAACAAAGTGTTTACAGTTTTGATATTACTGCTCTAAGCTAAAAAACTCGGCTAAAGGCATCTTTCATAGTCTCTATACTCCAGTTAGTTACTGAATTGACATGCATTTCAATAGATTAATCTGATTAGTAGTTAATGATAAAAACTTCAAAGGGTGTCTTAATCTGAGCAAGTTGCAGGTGAGAACTTCTGTCAACTTTGAGTCAGAATCTTCTATCTGGGACACAGGCTGAGTTGGGATGTTTTTCAAATCTGCACCTGTATGTAGTTTAAGTAATTAAAGGCAGGCATGAATGTAGAAATTAAATTCAGTTTAAAACTGAACTTTAAAGAAAATTCTGGTCAAAACTTTTAATAACTTATTTTGTAATTGTTGCTAAAACCCCACCCAGGATGTTTATGTTCCCAGCAGTTAAACCGGAGTTAAACCTGAAAGTGTAAAATTAAACCAAGAGCAAAAGTTTGAGAATCATAACCAAAAAAATATGTTTAAATGAGTTTGCCATAACTTTGAATTAGTCTTAGTTGAAACTTTGTTCCCCCCCAAATATAATACATCTAAAATAATTTTTTTTGACTGAGATTAGTGTTTGTATAATTCTGACAGAGTATTTAAATGGAAGCAGCTTCCATTTAAATACTCTATTTTTAACTTTTACATTGATTCCAAACATTTATACCTGATAATTGTGGAGCTATTTTTTATTCATTGCAGTTGTGTATTTTGAGTTTTAAATTGCTTCTTAAACACTCAGGGCTCATTTAGATTATATATCTGAAATATCCACCCATCCATGTGTCTAAATGAGGCTTTAACCTAAAACGTCATTTGTCCCATCAATTCTGTGTTTTATGCCTTTACTTTAAATGCAGGGCAGGATGCAGCAGGTGCAGCAGCTCCTCAGTGTTACAATCGCATTAGGTTCCTAGTAGTTAAAGCTAATGGACAGGACATGGTTTTGGGGGGGCAGTCATTATCACTAGCCTGCTGACAGCTCAGCCCCTAGGGATGGAGTAGGACCACCCTCCCGATACTTCCAGGGATATCTGAGGAGAGCTTTGTTGTTGCAGACCACCTGCCGTCCGGGTGACGTGAGTCTGCTTCACAAGGGCCAGAAGTCCTTGGCGAACAGCTTGAGAACATCTGTTGCTGAAAGGGCAGAGGCTAAAGAATAAAAGGGGGACAAAAGTTTTTAGAAGCATCAGAAATTCATAGTGAAATAAATACATCAAATGCCTCTATCACGCTAAAGGTCGGTGTTACCTTTAGGAGTCGTGTAGGTTATGATCGCAGCCAGTAATGGCCTTCGTAGAAGACAACTTCCATCTCTGACCGGCTGTTATCTGATATATGGAGACTGCAAAGCAACCTATCCCTTTCAGGGCCTTCTGTTTTCCTTTTCCACCGGGACAAATGATCATTAATCTCAGTTATCCTGTAAAGCCGGGCTTTAAAACCCCTGCATCAAACCCAGAATACTTCATGCTTAGAGTCTGAGGTCATGGCTGGGCAGTCGTATCAGTTTACAACACTGATTCCTCTCACGGCTAGCTCCAAACCATACGCTCTCAGCTGCCTGGAACGACTCTGGGCCTTCTTGACAGAGACCAAAGGGTGATATTTATTAGAACGGAACATTTTGAAGCTAGCGGTAGCCATGCAGACAGATCAGCAGCTGGAACTGGTGCAACCGAGGAACAGGAACCATAGAAACACATCTCAGCACCCAATTAGAATATTAGAAAAGAACAGAAAAAAAATAATTTTCTCACTTCTTCTTTGACAACAACTAAATCAACACACATTCCCACATAATTACACTAATGATTTAATAGATGTACACATAAAAACACATACAAGCCACTTAAAGTGTAACTCACCCCAAAAGGACTTGATACATTTCGACTGTATAAGTTGGGTGACATTTTAGTTTTTTCATTTTAGTTTTTCATTTTCTGTGTTAGAACCAACTATTTTAGTTGGAATATTAGTTGAAAAACAACATTATTTGATGTATTATTTATAAGTTATAGCAGAATGGAGGAAGGCAAAGCTCGAGATTTTTGGTCCGTTTATGTTCCAATCCTCAACTTAATAGGAACTCTTTGTCTTGGTGAACCAGCTATGATGATTCAGGATGTTTCCCATATTGTGATATTTGAGAACTTCCTGTTTTACCCTCGGAAATATAAGGCTGGACTTATTATGGCTAGGTCTGGGTATTTTCGCCAATCGATTCGATTTTGATTCATACAGTTCTAAATCGATTAATTTCGATTTTATCTGTTTTTACAATAAGGAAAGTGGTTCAACTGTGTTTCAAAATACTCATGTATTAAATTTTTCCTGTCATATTAAACACAAAGTGCAAACTTGTAAATTAGACAGTTTAAACTTGAGATGGGAACAAAACTGTCTCAAAAGTGCAAACTTTGTGAAAAGTGAAAAAGTGAAGCCTCACATGAGTGAGCAGACGTGACATAGCGGGGACACAGCAGACATGCATGAGCTGCATTATCTCCACTGCACAAACCATATTTGCAGCATTGTCTGTAACAACTACAGGGTGTTTTGATGGTCAGCCCCCATTTGTTAATGTCTTCAGTCAACCTATTGGCTATATTTGCAGCTGTCTGCCTTGAAGTCATCTTGGTGGTCTGTAGCACGAGATGCGAAGCGCCATTCATTATCAATGCAGTGGGAAGTCACCTTAATGTCGCATATCCAGCCCATTATCATTAGCCGTTTTAAATCCAAAATGGTTCCAGACATCAGACTTCAGTTGGGATGGAAAATCGATTTTTTTTACCCAGCCCTAATTATGGCTACAGTACAAAAAAATTAAGAAAGCTTTAGATCTATGATTAAAACATTCAGTGTCACTGAAAAATGGCATCCCAATCACCAATCATCTATAGAAATCGTATGGCGTGGTAGGGAAGCTTGTTTTTTTATGAATGTCTGAAATGTCATGAATACGGGGCTGACTGTAAGGAGACGACGCGGTCTACTCATGCGCTCTTATGTTATCAGAGAACCGAGCCAACTGAACCGCTCCGAGCCCTACTGATGAACTAGTACCATGTTAGCACGGTTCGGTTGTGTCTGGAGCGGTCCGGTTCAGTTATGTGTGCCATTTATATCCCATTTACACTACCCTTGAAAAACCTTGCCGAGACCGGTCCGAGCTCAGTAACTGAGATAACTTGAAGTGTTTAAATGGAAAGCAAACTGAACTGAACCGAGCTAGACACAACCGGACCGCGCTAACTGCAGACCAGTTCCAGAGGTGGGCTAGGCTCGGTTTTTCCCTGGTTCGGTTCCCTGATAACAAGAGCGCATGAGCAGAACGCGTCATCTCCGTCTGGCTGCACATCCCGATTCACACTCCATTCCAGTAGTTGGCAGTAATGCCCCTCCGGAAACAGAAGTAGAAGAACAACTTCTTCTTCAACTATAAACAACAATCGAAATCTTCTCCACGCAACATTTTAAATAATGGCATTTTAAACAACAACACCGAAGTACAGCAATAATAATTAAGCATAACTTTTTGAATTTGACGGGCGCCGCCATTTTGATTTGCTTGATTCACTCCTTCTTTGTCTTCTTCTTCTTGTGTTTTATGGCGGTTGGCAAACAACTTTTGGTGCATTACCACCACCAACTGCTTGATTTCCTCCTTCAATACCGGCAGTAATACCGCAGATCGTCACTAGGAGGCGAGGAGTCGAGGAACCGAAATAGCGTGATGTGTAAACGGTCGTCAGAACCGAGCTCGGCCTGGTTAACCGATCCGAGCTCTGACCGGTCTTGGCATGGATCGGTTTTTCAAGGGTAGTGTAAATGGGGTGTTACACTCAACAGTTGTCTCGGTTACCGTGCTTGGATCGATCTTGGAAATGTGCATTTCTATGCAGAAAAACAGCAACAGCAGAATGCAAAGCTAAGCTGAGCCAAAAAGAACAAGTAACCACCAGTGAAAGTTATAATTATCCCCCTTAAAAAATTACTCAAGTAAAGTAAAGATACTCCACAAATGTACTTAAGTACAGTAATGAACATTATTGACAGAAATGATGAATTAACCCAACTATAAATAACAAGAAACTCGTCATTTATATTGTGTAAAAGCAGATGTAAAATAATTATTGTATCTTCGAAATATGCTTGTAATCCAAATGTTTCTGCTCATGTTCATGTTTATCCAAGCGCCCTCTATTAAATAAATTCGCCAGTCAGCAATGAGGTTCAGAAAGAATGCAGAGCTTCTCTTCAGACCTTGATATTTCAGCAATGCAGCTCAAACCCACAAACAAATTGTCCACGTCTGGAATCAAACGTTTGAAAGTCTGTCGCAGTCTAAACATTGTCCATGAGGGCCAAGGTTTAACAAGTGCACCCTTCTAAATGACTGGATGGCCTTTCTAATCTCCAGTTCACCAAGTCTGCAGGCTTCAATTCAATAATGACAAAGTCAAACAAACAGCGGCCCTGAGGCAGAGCCCTTAGCGTTTCTGTGGGGTGCTAATAGGTCTGCAGCTGGCAACTCCAACCAGGAGACCGGACTCAGAAAGTGAAACACAAATAAACAGAGAGGCGACCGATTTCACAAATTTATAGATTTTTAGATAAAGATCTTGAGCTTGATTGAACTCTGACCAGTCGTACATTAGAGAGAAAGGCTGCCATTATAGCCTGAACTGAGGAGGGTGTGAGGCGTGTAAAAAGGACTGTCCAAACTTGTTCTGTGCAGTTTTTCTAGCGGGTAAGGTGTAATATGTTCTTACATTTAGAAAATACACAGAAGACAGCTGTCTCTTCATTTTATACCGTCTGCTTTGCTATATTTGAAGAATGTGGCTAAAGATGTTTCATCAAAACAAAATGCGTAGAGTGGTGCAGAATTAAAGTATTACATTTAATGATAAAATTGTATAAAAAAAAGTCTTTCCAAAAAAGTTAAAAACAATCCACTGACAATCCAATGTCAGAAATAGCGTTTTTGTTTCATAGAGTAGCCAACAAAACCTTGTTTTGGGTTAGAAAACATGCAACTTGAACCGTCCATCTTCTTCGACTTTTCCATAACAGTCATGGTGGGGCTGGTGCTTATCCCCTAACCTGACTCCGCCAGATGGATTTGCTCCACATATCCATCTGGAAACCTTTCGTTGAAGTAATTTTGG
>NW_015150535.1:489647-499574 GCF_000732505.1 Cyprinodon variegatus
TATGGAGCCTAGGCGGAAGTTCAACTGAGGAAACTGATTGCTCGACTTTATCCTCCTAGGACACAACCAATCAGCTTTGAACCACACCTCCACGAAAGCCAATCAGCATCCAAAGTTCATCTTAAACAGCCCACAGATGACCCCGTTTCAACCCACCTCCAGCCCGTCCTCCACCATCGTAGCTAACACATCAGCAGAGTTTAATTCCTCTCGGACTCTTACTGCATCTTCGTCTCATTCCAACCGCTCCGGCAGAAGACCGCCATGTTAAGCTTGTTTCTGCCATAGGTTTTTTCCAAACGGGGAGTTATTTCTCTCCACTGTCGCTCCATGCTTGCTCGTCATGGACAGGTTCTCTCAATCTGTGTTATCCAAACTGGACTTGCATCTTCCAGGTCCCTGAGTGAAGCTCTAGTATCAGCTCACGCAGTCCACTGGATCTCCCAATAAAGCTCAGCAGACCGTCTTATTAAAGGGGAACGCCAGTTTTTTTTACATTGGCCCCTTGATTTTACATTATTACATCATGTTCTACTCACCCATATGAGTTTTGGAGCTGTTCTGAAGATATTTCGATAGGTTATATCCAAGTAACGTCTTCCTATGGGCAACGACTTGAAGGTACAAACTAAACTGTTCATAATTTATCATTTATGGTACGCCAGCATTCAGAACATGTAGGCGAATCACTGTCCCCGAGACATCCGCAGTTATATATTTGATATTTATATATTTTTTAAACAAAGCGGAGTGTGTATGATGATTATACTGTATATATACAGGTTTAAGCCAGAATAATTTGACATTTAAATATGACTTCCCTTACGACTTTAATGTTTCTGGATGGCATCTAACAACTTATACTATCGGACACGATAAGGTAAGTAAAAATTATGTGATTGAAACACATTCACATTAATCTCGGCCCATTACTCATCTGTGTTGGTTTGTCTTACCTATTTTCTGTTTATTACAAGTCAAACGTAAATGTTTGTCGACGTTACGCTTTGCGTTGTTGATGCACTCAAACAGATGCAAGCTTTTTAACATTTTGCTCGAAATTTGTATGTCCATGTCGTGTAGTCTGATAGCAGACTACTTTGGACCAGCAGATAGAGGAGTTACTAGTAAAGACAAGGCCACATTCGTCCTTTAAGGTTAAATCCTACATCGTAGAAACAAAAACGTCTGATCAGGTAAACGTCATACATGTTTTGCTGCTTAAAAACAACTTTAAGCTCAGTTAGCTCATGCTACAGGGTCACATGACCAATTTAATGAAAGATCCGACCCTCTGAAGTTACTTTGGAGAGAGCTGAATGTTGACCTGAAAGACTGTTAATTATATTTTAAAATGAGCTAATACTTGGGTGAAAAAGTTACACAGTGTTGCTTTAAGACTAAATAATGTTTTATTTCAAAGTATGTTGAACAGCGACTCCAAAGGAGACCAGTTAGTCAGCTTCAACATTGGCATGACGTCTTTGCACACATGAGATCATTGTTCCTCTCACTTCTCAGCCATTTATCGTTTTGACAGTGCCAAAAGTTAAAGGTAGACCTTCCCATAAAGAAGGAATTAAGGAGCTAAAATAATCTCATTAACGTCTTGGCTTCTTTTTTGGAAACGCCAATGAAGAAAACAAGTTTCTAAAGGGTCTTCTGGGAAATTCCTTTAAAGTGGAAACATGGGCATCATGTGGTGATTCAGCAAAGTTCATCTGATTTTTCAAAAAGGAGTTGAGGTTATGTCCAAGGTGTCTTTTAAGAAACAAACAACTCATCCCAGTTATTTTCCATTTACAGCTGTAGTTCTTGCTCCTGGGTTTAACCTTGTTACCCTCCACCCTGTGAACTTGAACTTTATACACCATTAACAAGATTAGGGGGGTGGCATAGCTTACTGGTGAATTAAGCTTAACGTCATTGTGCAAGAAAACAATCATTAAGGGCCTCATTAAGCTAATGTTGCCATGGAAAGCTGATAATCAGAGGTTATATCATGGTTTGACGTGGAGGGAAATATGCCAGTGTTTGTGTTTTGATTTACAAGATTGCTATTAATGAAAACAAGACGGCCCATGAGCCTAGGACTCTGCTGCTCCTGTGATTAGAGTCTTTCTTTCTAAAATACTTTATTTACTTTACTGATAATAACAAGTTTACTGTGAAGTTACTTTTTTCATATACTAGTTTTAGTTGTTTTAACCTGTTTTTATTTATTTTCTCTACAAATCCAGGAAAGACTAAACCATTACGCTGAAGAGATAGAATAACTAAACTTGTCATTGCATGATTCCTTTTTTTTTTTTTTTTTACACACACAAACCAGCTGAGGCACCCTGTAATCTGAAGTGATGTAAACACTCAGCATGACCGATCTTCAGCGAGGTCTTCTGATATTTGCGGGGTGTTGTAATTTGACCGGCGTGGTGAGTCAGTCCGCCTGGCAGACGTCAGCTCTGATCCCAGATAAATCCTGACAGTGGTGGGAGGAGGGGAATGGGACACACTGCTGACACAGTGTAAAATCAACCGCTGGGTCACTCGGCCATTTTCTTTGTTGTCCCCAATGCTAGAGTGGGACTGATGGAAGACATCCAGCCGTGAAGCCGCTGCTCTGCTGCTTCTTCTTAAAAGAAAAAACAGTCTAACATTACAAAGTCTGCCTCTGATAGAAAAGTTAATTAAAAAAATCCCAATAACATTTATTAATAAGTTCTCTGTTTTGAAAGACAACCATACCATGATAAAGCAATGTTGCCTAAATGGTGCCACTGTCCTTTCAAATGTCCAATTTAAAGTGAAATATTTGCAACAAAAATATATTTTAACTTAGGGCAGATGACCTTCAATGGCCTACATGCAAAGTTTATGTCTTTGTTGTGTTGAAGATAGGAAATACCATAAAATATCGAAACAACCATAGTACCAAAATCTTTTAAAAGTTACAGGCGATTGAGCAGAAAATGAAATCAATAAAAACAAAAAAAAAAACAATTAAAACAATCTTAAATTAAAAATCAGCATCTCAGATGGTGTAAATGGCCAAGAAGAAGAGATGGGTTTAAAGAAGAGATTTTAAAGCCAGTAGCCTAGTAAACTAGCCCACCCACCAGCGGCCAAAATCGTTTTTGCCTGTGATTTGGTTAGCCTCGAGCAATGCCCCAGGCCCTAAATCTGGCGGGCCAATCACAACACAGAGATGTGTTTTGAATGTGTGGTTGCAAAGTGGGCGGGGTTTTAAAGGCATGACGTCAAAGCCGCGTGACGCTCTTAGCATGCACTGCGGCAGCAGCAGCTTACAATGGAGCGCTCCATTGAAAGTTAAAAGTTCTCTTTTCTGTTGCTTTTGTTCAATAAAAGTATGTTTTAAGATCATTTGAGGCGAGGATATTATACTTTAAAGCGTCACTATATGGTCCATTTACTGATTTAATGCGTAAATAAAAAAACTATTTCCGAAGTTGAGAGGACCACGGCTACCAGCATAGCTCAGAGGCTAACGGCAGTCAGGGCTAACGGCAGCCCATCTGCAGTGGCCCTCTCTCTGCATAGTCGTGTGAGAAGGACCGCTGGCTCTAAATAACACCTTTCATCTCCCATTTAGTCTGGTTTATCAGGCTAAAAAGCCAGCAGGGAAGCGGCCCGTATGACGTCCAAAAGCAGGACATTCCACAATTTTAGTAGCATTGACAGAGAAGGCAGCTTCTGTTCAGCTTTTGGGATGCTCAGGAACAGCTTGGCTGCTGACGTGAGAGAAAAGGAGGCATATAAAGGTGCAGCAGCTCGGCAATGTGGAGACAGACAAGATTATGTAATTATTCAAAAACAAATAAACAAATTTAAAATGAATCCTAAAATACATGTGCAACCAGTATAGCGAGGCCAAAACAGGGGAAATGTGCTCATGTTTTTTGTTGCAGTTAAGAGCCATGCAGCAGCATTTTGGACCCTTTGGAAGTGAGCAGCAGAGGAAGCACTTACCCCTATATAAAGTGGATTACAGTCATCAACTGAGTAAAGATGAGAGAGTAGATTACTCCCTTATAGCTCTCTAGAAATAACTTAAACTGTAGCCAATTTTCCAGAATGAAAACAAAGAAACCTGTTTTCACTATTGCTTTTATGCGGTCAACAAATTGAAGCTTATTGTCCACTTTGACCCCACGATTTGTGATATATTGATCTAATATATTGAGTCAAAGACTATAACTCCTCCGGAGGTACGTAGGTGCAAAAAATATAAACTCTTCTTCTCATTGGAATGCATGAAATTTAAAGTCCAGCGTCTTTTAAGTTCTGTAGTCATTTAAGCAGTAGTTCAGTGGAAAATAAGTCCCTATCCTTCATAGTGACATAAACCTGACAATGAGTATAAAAATGAAAAGTAATTCCAAGCTTTCTAAAAATAAGAGGTCCTAAGGCCGAACCCTGTGGGACTCCACATGACAGCAGAGCAAAGGAGGACACTAAATCCCATGGACTGGCACAGAGAGAAATTAATGTTAAAGGTTAGCCAATGTACAAATTCAGTCAATGTTAACATTACAATGAGATTTTCAGTTGTCATAGTTACTGGACTGTTTAACCAGTTGGGTGACTCACATGGATAATCATCTCCATTCAGATGTTTGTGGTCACTTACCTTTGTTTCTCCCTCCAGAGTGTCAGGGATTGGGTGGTGTCCCATCCCTCCCTGCAGCCGTTTCGGTCCGCAGATCCACCGCTCCGCATTTCTGTTCTGTACTAATTATGTTTTATTAAATGTTTTAAACTTTCCTACTGTCTGTCTCAACTTGGCCCATACTAGGCCCATCTTTCTCGTTTTCTTGACACCTCCAGCAGAACCAGGATCAGTGTGAGCGGCCATCTGCCGAGGCTGACTGGGGTTCAAGGAGAGAGAAGCAGACACTGAGGCCCTGATCTGTGAATGCTTTCGATGTTAGAAAAGTTAATAGTAAAGAAGATGTGTCAGGGAATGCAACACTTAAGCAGAAGAGCAATGATTCAGTTGTTAGAAGGGATGAAAGAGATCACATACAGCAAAGTTAAAGGAATAGTACACCCAAAACATGATTAGCCTTCATTTTCTACTCACCCCCATGCTGAACAACACTCTGGAGTACTTTTTTGATATCTCAAATGCATCTGGAGATCTGGGAGGCTTCTTGCTGTCTGCTGACATTCAAATAATGGAGGTCTATGGCGCCCGAGACAGAAAGGTCCATAAAAGTCCACAAAAAACGTGTCAATATTCCTCCATACTGCTCGTCCAATGTATTCCAAGTGTCCTGAGTGGGTAGCATCCAGAATTTACTCGAAACGAAGTCATTTAGAATGTTTTTAGAGCATAAACAGTAGTGTATAGGATTTCCTGAAAGCGCGCACCTGCGCGAACACAACGCTACGGAAGCCGGCAGACCAAACAGCGTCTGCTCTTCCAATAATGCAAGCGTAGAAGAAGAAATGTGCTGTTTACCTGTGCAAAGAAAGAAACAACGAAAGAAAAATGTCTGAGGACTTCAGTGTTGAGGAAGAGCATGAGTTCTTTGCCGAGCTGAATGCGCTGGTTTGGTCTGCCGGCTTCCGTAGCGTCGTGATCGCGCATGTGCGCGCTTTCAGGAAATCCTATACACTACTGTTTATGCTCTAAAAACATTCTAAATGACTTCGTTTCGAGTAAATTCTGGATGCTACCCACTCAGGACACTTGGAATACATTGGACGAGCAGTATGGAGGAATATTGACACGTTTTTTGTGGACTTTTATGGACCTTTCTGCCTCGGGCGCTGGGTACCTCCATTATTTGAATGTCAGCAGACAGCAAGAAGCCTCCCAGATCTCCAGATGCATTTGAGATATCAAAAAAGTACTCCAGAGTGTTGTTCAGCATGGGGGTGAGTAGAAAATGAAGGCTAATCATGTTTTGGGTGTACTATTCCTTTAAGCCCATAGCTATGTCTAGAAGAGAAAGCGGAATAAGCACTAAAAAATAGGCCCAGCTGTAATATCTTTAGTTAAAGATTTTGATAGCAGAATCCAGTTGATATTTTTCCCCGGGATGGTGTCACAGCCAAACAGGAACAGACCAGATATAGCTACCATGATGTGAAAAACAGAGAGAGCATAAAGTTAGGGGTTGAACTAACAAATACTGCACTGCAGAACGGGAGAACAGAGATAGAGTGAAGCAAAATGATGAAAAGTGGTCTTCCAGTAGTCTAAGCCTATAGAACATAAGTATAGAAAAGGCTCAGAATAATATGTCCAACTCTAACTAAGATTTATTAAAAGGGAAAATATCAAGCCTAACATTAGAGGTAGACAGAGTGTCAGTCTCAAACTAAACCTGGTAGTTGATTCCACAGGACAGCAGCCCGATAACTAAAATATCTGCCTCCCACTTGACTTTAAAGTATACTAGGTACCTACAGTAAACCTGTAGATTGAGAGTGAAGTGCTTTGTTTGGAACATAAGGAAAGATCAGATCTCGGATATGAGACAGAGCTTCATTTTTTAGGTCTTTAAATGTGAGAAGAAGGGTTTTAAATGCTAATCTGGGATTTAGGCCTGACTCTTCTTCTTTGGTTGACATTTTGTCAATTTTGCCCATTTTGCTTTAAATCCACTAAACAAGCAGTCATCAACAACCAGTACTTTAAATAGGCTGGCATGAAGAGTTTGCAGCATCACTTCTAAATTTTACCCATCAGCGTACCGGATCTTTATTGCAGCGTGTGCAGTGCGCTGGGAGTTCTGTGCTTGGAGGGGGGGATAACACACAACAGATTTCAAGAGGGATTAAATCATAAATAATTTTAAATGGCCAAAGTTTAATATTGAGGACTTTAACTCATACAAACAGCTGTTACAATAAAGCCCTATTTGCACAGGATAAGCATCATCTGGGGACACCATCTAATAAATTAATCACACCCCCTACATCTGCTTTTTATGTGGTGTTTTCATGTGGGAGAACCAAAGCTTTAGATTTTGCTGAAATTTACGGACGTCTCCTGGAGACAATGTCAACATGCTCCATATTAATTTATACTTCACAGTTTAATACATGATGAGATCCACCATTTGCATCTGACATTTATCTGTTTCTCCTTCCTTCTTTTTAAAGACTGAACATGGGAATGTTTCTCATGTCTTTGATTTTGTTGTCTTAAAAAGTAAAAACAAATCTGCTGAAGCAGAAAACTAAATAGTTCAAACTATTGCACAGATGTGTTTAAAGTGTCTGGCAGCATTTGCGGTAATTTGCTGTATTTTTAAACTAGAAAAGCACTTAGAGAGCCGAGATCTCCGCCAAGCACCAAATTTTGACCAATTTTTTGTGACTCAGAATGATAGATAGGACTTGATCTGGATCATCATCAAATTTTAACAATTGTTTCTTTCAAGTAATCCAGCAAACAAACAACTTTGAGCAAGACATGGCTCCCTTTTCTTGTGTTTATGTATTTTGTCTTCAGTAAATTACTTTAATACATTTTGAGCTTGATGCTGAAACTCTCAATAGTCACTACTGCCACCCTCTGGTTTAGGGGGGAACTGCTTGTTCTGCGAAATATCCCTCTCTCATAATTTGAAAGAATCCTTTATCCAGATTATGATCTGGATCATTAACAAAATTTACTGGATTGCATTTAAGCAAGAGGCAAAAATTTCATTAAAATCTGTTCATAACTTTTCAAGTCATCCTACTGAATAACAAACCAAAAAAAATGGCAATCTTTGATCTTTCAAATGCAAAATCTTTAGTGCCTCCCCCGGTACTCAGTGCCCTAAGCAGAGTGTATCATACACTCTGCCTGTTAGTTTAATCTCCAACGTTATGCTCTCTCTGCTTTTCCCATAGTAGCTTTGTCTCATCTGTTCATGTGTGACTCCATCCTGGAGAGAAATATCAGCTGTGCTGCTGCCATCAACACCTTTGTTTGTAGATGTTGGAGATCGGCCTGTTTTTCCAGTGTAGTCCTGTTTCTCTGACTGTGACTGGCGGGATGTGCTGTCTTCATCCTCTGACATGGGAGTTGGCTCGGAGCTCATCTGCCTGGCTGTGTGTTTCCTGGATGGGGCCGCCTTTTACAGCTGCCTTTTGTATCTCTGCTTCTGTCTCCCTGATCCCCCCAGTCACACTGAGCCTGGTTCTGCTGGAGGTTTCTTCCTGTTAAAAGGTAGTTTTTCCTCTCCACTGTCGCTACAAGCATGCTTAGCGTGAGGGATTGCCTTTGAGGCAATGAGTCGATGAAATCAACTGGTTTTCCTTAGACAGAAAACTTTGAATGAATTTGACTGGATGATCTGGTGAACTGTAAACTGCCTTGAGATGATGTGTGTTGTGAATTGGCGCTATAGAAATAAACTGAATTGAATTGAATACACTGTATTTGACTTGTGTGGCATGTTTTTGTCGAGGTATGGCCTTAAAATAAGAACAATGATAGAAGTAAACTGTAATGATTTATTGAGTTCATCAGATGGAGTTATAATTTCTTTCTTTTTAAACATCTTTTATTTTGATATTTCCACCTTAACACAATGGGTTTGAAGTTAATAAAAGCAATTTTATAACACTTTTATTTTGGCTCATACAGATCTGATTTAAAACTAGCTTTGTTTTCTTGTTGTTTTTTTTTTATTTAGGCTTTAAATCAATAGATAAATCAGTATAAAAACATTATATATGTTTCTGTAACTAGTCTGTATGACAATAAGGGGAGTACTGTCACTTATTTTTTTGCCTCTTAAAGCAACAACAACTGTATTATAAATATGTACCAGAACAGAATCTTAAAAAGACCTTCAGAAGGCCCTTAAAAACAATTTTCAAATCACTTCAAATGGGTAAAAAATCTTTGATTGTTTGAAAACAGAAATGGGAAGATGTTTATAATATTGTTGTATTAACCAATAAGATATTACACTATTTCAGCTTGTATCACCTTAGATTTGTGAAATTAACTTAAAGCATGATTAGGTTAATGTTTTGTTTCAGAATGGTCAATCATTTGAGACAGACAGCAGCCTTCGGGGACTCAACGGCTCACAGAAGCAGAATTATTGATTATTATAGTCAATAAAGGCCAGTTTCCTCTCTGACTATTATACTAATGCACTTATGGCGGGATGTCCAGGCTTGCCTTGCAGGCCAGGCTTATAGAGTACTCCATAGCTCCTAAATTATTCAGAAGGCCCCACAGCAGATCCACGCCTCCATTACACAAAACGGGAGGGGGAATGGGTGATGACTTCACCAGGCCGAGCGGAGCCAGACAAGGGCACCGTGGGATTGGATGATGGATTTAGACGTGGAGGGCTACAGGTCTGCCAGGAGTCTTTAATAACAGATTGGTCAAGGGGAAGCTGTAAATACAAAAGAATCAAACATAAAGCTTATGAAATCGCAGAACATAATGAATGAATTAATTTAAAAATTTAAACCTGAGATAGATATGTCTGTATTTTATTTTAAGATATCCAATATATCTCTATGATTCTACAAGAGGGTTGAATGTCTTCTAAGCAACATTCCTTTACACATATGAAAAATGAAAGAAATTATCTTAAATCCACCACTTAAAAAATACTTACTTTATCTGGAAGAACCAGAACTAATATTGAGCTCCCATGACCTCTGGATAGGGAAACACCAGGCCCGAACCATCTCGGGCCTGGTGCAGGCAGACAAACCTTCTCTTAAAGCAGGGGTTCTTAACCTTTTCGACCTTGAGGCCCAATTTTTATAGTACAAAGTGGCCCGGGGCCCATTATATATTAACACTGTACAGTTTGATTTGTATTCAATAATAAAACAAATCCACTTATTGCTTAACAAGCAAAAAAATGTCTAATGACATGATAAAAGGGGATCATCACAAAAACTTTTATTAAACGTTTACATAAACCTGCA
>NW_015150535.1:500587-505903 GCF_000732505.1 Cyprinodon variegatus
TTTCCAGTCATGCGAGAATTTTCCGATTGGGGCGACTTTCCAGTCATGCGAGAATTTTCCGATTGGGGCGACTTTCAGCCTGATTGTGTGTTGTGCATCTTGTAGTGTAAAGGGGTAACGAGGGCTGACCAGCCTCTCACGACCACCTCCATCAAGAATCGTGAGGTCGACTGAAAATCAAACATGTTTGATTTTCCGTCGTGGGCAAATCGTTCAGTGGGCATGCGCAAACAAGGATTCTTCTTCTTCTTCCTCTCAGATGAAAACACAGAACCATGGCGGTGGTGCTGGTGAAATTGAGTTCTTTCTGTATAATTGACAGACCGTAGTAGCGACGTTTGCTCAGCAATGTCTTTGTCCAAATACATTGTCAACTTTTCTTCTTAGGGCTTTCAGAACACAAAATTGCACAAAGGCAGTATGTTTAAATTTAGTGAGTTTCATATTCATCTTCTACTGTTTTTGCTTCTGGATAGACAAGTCCGAGTAGCGCCATCTCACTGCGGAGCTGAGTCGTACAGTGTGAGCAGGTACAGTAGATCGCATCAAAGCGTCGTGCTGCACAGTGTAAGAATATACATCGTGAGCTGTAGCTGCGCGCAGGGATTGTATGCTCGGCTTTAGGGAGACACACAGGACCATGAGCTGGACCACACTGTGGTAGAGATCTGGGATGAGGTGGTAGCTGAAGATATGAAGAGCAGACACATTCGAGGGCCCAACACATTATTTGGAAAAAGAGTTAGATCCAAACTCAGGACTTTCTCCAGGGCAACTGTGCGACCATTTAATTGTGTCATTTTCTCTTTTAAGTAATAAAGAAAACTTTCAACAGAAAAAACAAACAGAAAAAGAACATTAATAACCATACCAGAGTGATTCAGCCGACACTTTTAGGAGCTCTTAAAGGGATATTGTCTAAGAATTACTGCCATCTCGCGGTGAATTAGGGGTTTTTCACTTAAACAAACTCTAAACACTAGCTCGTCACTGCCTTAAGCATGAATTGTGGTAAAAGTAGCCGCCGTATGTCAAGAAGCCTCGACAACGCAGATGTAACAACTTCATCCGAAGTGTTTTACAGTTATGAGGTATCACTGGTATTACCAATGTATTAAACTGGCAGCTACGGAACAATGCACCTCGTGACATCATCGCTTAGAGAATTACAACATGGCCAAAAATTATAAAACAATGCCAAATTTATCCTTTTATGTTGTTGCTTTTCAAGTTTGTCAGATAGTAATTTATAATAGTAAGGCATAATATCGTAAAAAATAAGTTAGTTTGGTTTAACAATTTCATTTGTACTTTAAGGCAAAAACTTTTATTTTTGTACTTAAATAAAAAATAGAACCTCTACTTTTTTAAAAAACTTTTCTTTAAGTAAAAGAGTTCAATCATTACTTTTAGTTTTAAAGGTATTTTTGTACACGGGTACTTAATTGTATTTTTATTTAAAGGTATAGTGGAGAATTTTCGTGAAGTTTTGAAAATGGTAAACGGCCTGTACTTATATAGTACATTACATTCAGTCATTCACCCACACACTCAAAGTGGCAAGCTACATTGTAGCCACAGCTCCCCTGGGGCTCACTGACAGAAGCGAGGTTGCCGTACACTGGCGCCACCGGGCCCTCTGACCACCATCAGTAGACAATGCAGGTGAAGTGTCTTGCCCAAGGACACAACGATAATGAAAGTCGGAGCCGGGGCTTGAACCGTCAATCCTTCGATTTCTGGGCAAACTCCTACATCCGACGCCACTGTCGCCACTCCTTCTCCTCTTTAAAAAAAAACAACAACAAAAAAAAAAAGAATAATGAACATGCACAACCCTGTACAGGGAACGCCTATTATACACGTGCAAGAGTGTGCACAAGCCCATTTCTCCTCATCCACTTTCTATTTAAAAGTTGCAGTTTGCATCGCTAATACAAGCTTACTTTCCAAAAGAAGATTTGCAAATGGGGACGAGCACGTAACGTAAACATATCACCAGAAGGATTGACAATTACGAGGACCACTGATTTAGATGATCCACCCAAAAGAAAAAAATCCTCCATTATACCTTTAAGTACAGACTGTGAGTACTTTTAATACGTCTGTATTTTTACATACTTTCCACACATTGATTTTTCTATTTGGTTATTAAAATATGATCTACACAGTCATTAAAATACACCCAAAAATTAAGTTTCAAGCTGCTGCCTGCTGGTTTTGAACATAAAATTAGCTTTGCATCTTATATGAAGATTTGCTCCGTGCACGCAAACAGGTTTGCACATGTTTTGATATATGCAAACTTTTTGAAGATACTGGCCTTAATAATGTTTTTGAAAGTCTTACTTGTTTAACTACAATATGCCCTTTGGATCATATTAAATAAAAAATAAAAAACATTCATTGTTTGTTTTTAACTCAAATGATATGGTGGAATCTTCACGGCAAAAGTAAAATATAGAGTTATTAAAATGATTATTTGTTGTGAGCCTCACTATAAGAGCAGATTTATATTTAATGTGCCTCAACTGTTTCATTTCTTTGAGTGAAAGCAAATCATAAAGAAAACTAAAGGTTTACATGAGTCTCCTGGGCAAAGCAGAAGGAAATATTGTGCATTGATTGCCAGCTTCACGCCTCAAAGTTGTCACAAGAGTAAATCTGTAGGTATGATCCCCCTAAATGAAATATTTTTAAATAGCACAATAAATAAAACAGTGTATTCACTTTCCCAGTAAAATATCAGATGTGCAGACAACCTGACAACTTTGCAGTAAACAGCATAAATCCCCTTCCCTCCGGCTTCAACAGCTTACTGTTTTATTTCATCACCTGTTAAGGATGACCACTTGACTTCCATTGCATTCCCGCTCTTATGGGAAGTTAGGCACATGGTAAAAGAGAAATGATGACAAAGCAGGAGGAAATTCCTGCTGCTAATCAAAATCTTAAAGCTTGAAAAAGAAAGGGCATGCATGTTTGGACAGTGGTGTGAGGTATTTCTGCTCTCCTGCTGTTTTCTGTCTCATTTCTGGGAAGTTCAGATTGTAGTTTACACAGCAAAAACACTAAATCGCTGTGGTAAATCAGCACAGACGGCAACAAGAGTCATGCGAGACCAAAGCAACCAAGATGCCAAGAGACATCGCTCTTTCCCAGACATCTTAAGTTGGTCGTGCTCTCTGCCTCTCAACATCTGGGTAAGTAGGTTTTATGAGGGCTGGAAAGGTCTTCAGATCACTTGCACATGCTAACATGTGGCATGACACTGCAAGGATGTGTGGAATATTGAAAGAGAGATTTAGGATGTATGAAGTACTTGGGTTCAGACACAGGAGGGTGAGCACCTACGCTTTTAAGGTGACCTCACCACAGGAAGCACATTATCGTGATGATTCTTGTTGAAAATGGACCCCAGAAAGAATAGTCTCTACTCTCATCAGACTAATGGGGATCCTTAAATAAATAAATGTTCTAATAATCATAAGAAGGTGAGAATGGTTCAAGACTAAGACTAAGATAAGACCGTCTGGCACAAGAAAATCTATTTGCCTCGACTCTTAGTCACTCTAGATAGCGCTGCTGACAAGTAATGTGTAAAAATCTTTTGTTTCCGGCTCAACTAGAGCCCACGTTGACTTGAAGACGCTTCCTTCTAAGGTTCAATGGAAAATATAAATAAATAAGGAGACTTGTGAATTATGATAAAAAATGAACGAGAATCATTGCTAGAAGCTCATCCTGGAGGAGCATGTCCTGCAAGTCAACGACTCAATGCAGTCAACTGGTTCAGTTCAATCAATCTGACTATATTTTCTCTATAAAGTGCCTTGAGATGACATATGCGGTGAATTGGTGCTATATAAATAAACTGAACTGAGTTGAACTACTAGTCTGGCTTCATTTACTATTCATTATGAGGAAACTAGAGTCATCAAACAATAGCACTGAGGGAAAACCATAAGCATGTGGTCAATATTTCAATATTTTGCGAAATGATGGCTCACCAACTTTCTTTTCGTACGTTTAGAGTAGCCCTGCATTAGCAAGGGCTGTCTCTGTCAGGTTTATTCATTGATGATTATAGAAATTAATGTGTGCTTATGAAACATTTTTGCAAGGGGATGCTCCACTCCTGTCTCATGATCCAGTCAGGAGACCATCCTGCCTTGTCATTCTGATGGAGCATTCTGTCTTCATTAACTGATCAATTGTTCTGTCAGAACAATACTCTGTTTGTAACCATGTGTCATGTTCTGTTAATAAAAGACGGCTGCAGGAGGGGATTCGGGGAAGGAAAGCTTGAAGTTAGGTTGGGCTTTTCCTTCCGCTCCTGCAGAAGCTGCTTGAATCTCTTTCCTGTGTAGACTCAATTTTTATTTATTTGCAAATCTACATTTTCTGAATCCAACAGTCTCTTTTTAAAATAAAAATATGACAGAAAGAGCTTATTTCTTGATGTCTTCTGTTAAGAATGTGAAATTTAAATAGCTGGCATGAAATTAAAAAGCAGGAAGAGAACATCTTCCTTAGCCAGTATCTACATTTTTCTTTACTACCTTAGTCTGCAGTCAGCTAACAAGTATATACAATCTGTATTGTAATGCACAACAAAGCTGGGTGAGTCTGGAGCACTTTCAACAAAGGCTTGGTATCAGCTTGGAATAATAATGAAAAACAAAAACAAAAAAACAAGCCCTACACACACAGTTACCAGTTGTAAATGTATTGTCTTTTCAGAACAGTGGTTCTCATTATAAAGCTGAAGATAATAGAGGGTGCAGGGCAGTTTACTGTTCTGAGATTAACAAAATAAGTCCCTTACATGTAATAAAGTTTGATTAACAAAGAAAGGATCAGATAAAAGGAATCAACAACTTTTACACAAAAAATTAATTAAGATAATATTATATTCTCATTATAAATGTTGTTCTTGTAAAAATATCTGTATGCTGGAATGAGAAAAACAAACAAACCCAGACGCAGAGCAAAGAAACCCTTCATGCAAAAACTGGGGTAGTGAGTTGGAACAATATCAAAGGGAAGTGGCACAATGTTCATGGCAATCAAACAGTCTAATAGGTCTTTGTGTGAAGCTTTACGCACCAGTTAGCAACATGCTCCCAGACACGTTCAACTGATACTGACAGGAACTTCAGATTTTTCAAACACAACCACCCTAAAACTTCTGGAAAAGAATTCACAAACAATAATGCTTAAAGTCGTAGGAAATTCATATTTAAATTTTAATCTGGCTTAAACATGTATATAAATGTACACTTTATCAGACCATATTGTCCCAAAAGTTAGAAA
>NW_015150535.1:507321-509401 GCF_000732505.1 Cyprinodon variegatus
ATTAATATCAGTTTGGGATATATAAATTATTTTCCGTCCATCCATCCATCCATCCATCCTTATCACCCTTCCACTTATCTGGGGACGGGTCGCGGAGGCAGCAGTCTAAGCAAAGATGCCCAGACTCCCCAATCCACACACATTTCCTGCACTTCCCCTTGGGGCCCCGAGGCGACACAAGGCCAGCTCAGAGAGACATAGTCCCTCCAGCGTTTCCTGGGCCTTCCATGAGGCCTTCTCCCAATGGGAAATGCCTGGAACACCTCCAGAGAGAGGCGACCAGGAGGCATCCGAAACAGATGCCCGTGCCACCTCAGCCGGCTCCTTTCGACATGGAGGAGCAACGACTCTACTCCAAGCTCCTTTTTCTTAAATTGAATATGAATTTGACATAGAATCTCTAAGATAACATTTAATATATATGTTTTCCAAAAATTATCTCTTTACTTAAAAAGGAAAAAAACTGAAATCGAAATTATTGAAAAGAAAAACACTCAAGCATTCCGGTGTTGAGACCCTTATATTTTAAGTTTTATCTCTTTAGTTTGACAAGATAGATCAGCCTTAACTGTGACCAGTATACATGGAATATCAGAGACAATCCTTTTGCCAGCAGAAGTCCTGTAAAAACCTAACAGCACCATTAATCTGTTCTCATGGGAGGATAAATAGTTGAGATGGTTTCAATGGGTCTCAAGTTAAAAATGATGCTACTTCACTTTAAGGGTCTGGACAGATGGCTGGACAGATGATGCTGAATACACCAGGGAAAATGCATTTTCATGGCAATTATCAGAACATTTGGATCAGTACTGAATTAACTGCATTTTCTTTAAAAACGTCAGACAATTTTGGCTTACATTCATTCATAAAAGTCAGTTTTCTGATTTTTAATGAGAAATCATGCCGGTGTTAAGGTCCTGACATTTGATACCTTCCGAGCAGAGACCTCCAGGATTTGATCTATGCATCACTTCCTGCTGGGCCCAGGGGACCTTTCCCGCACCACAGGTTTCCGGCAAATGTCTGACCCCTTCTCGTCCTGTCATGCTGGATGGAGGACCTCCTCTTCAAGGATCAATAAGACTAACCCTGACTGCAGTTTTCCACCATGCCCAGCTCAAATGGTCCATTGTTGAGGTCTGGGACTTGCCTGAATCAACAGCCAGCTACATCATCACAGGACACACTTGAAAAGGATTGCGCATTCACCAGAAAATCTAATTCATTTTCTCTTTATTATTCTTCTGAGAACATCAACGACGCATGAGGTACTGAAAGTAAAATGAAGGTCTGTGTTTTTGGTATGAAACACATACATGGAACAGCTCAGGTCTGCAGACAAGATGGAGTCAAATACCTTCAGCACTTGTTTCATTAATCCAGTCCCTCCATTACAATGTGATGCCCTTTTACGTTTTTATGTCCGTGAGATTAAGGAGTAGGAGATGTTTGCAGTCTCCATGGTGAAATAGAATTCAGAAAATACTGGTCTCAGCGGTGAACTCATTCTGCACAAGTTAACAAAATAAATCCAGGCATTCACGGATTTCTGTCGTCATGCATCAGGCTTTCCCCTCATAAACACATTTCTAGCTTTACTAACAGTTTATCTCATCCTATCTGATAGGTGACATGATTTAATTACCCTGTCTGAAGTGAAATAAGGATTTTTTTTTATCTATTCCAAACTATACTGGCTAAAATGTTTTAGTAGAAGAACTAAATAAAAATCAGAGTTGTTTCAGAGTATAAAAACTCTGCAAAGAATATTATCTTGACATGCCAGACAGAGTAATCACTCTGTCAAAAATTAGTTCCATGTGTTCCCCCCCACCTCACCCCAAAACTGCCCCACTGCGGGTAATGTCGTTTATTGTAAGGCCTGCAAATCGAGCAATTGTTGAACAAACTCAAACGTGAAGAAACCACACACAGAACAGAGCCTCCCCCCCCTCCTATGATTAGACGTCATCTCTTCGCCTCCTTTTCTCTGAGTCAGCTGTTTCGGTTTAGTCTTTTTGCAGGTCCTTGCTGTCAGATTGTGATTTTAAGACAGTCCTGCATGGATATGTATGGC
>NW_015150535.1:509943-518453 GCF_000732505.1 Cyprinodon variegatus
GCCAATTCACAACACAACTCATCTCAAGGCACTTTACAGTTCAACCACATAATACAGTCAAATTGATTCAAAGTTATCTAAGGAAAACCAGTTGATTGCATTGACTGAAATGCAATCCCTCACACTAAGCATGCTTGTAGAGACAGTGGAGAGGAAAAACTCTATATCTAACTCTTTATTAGAAGAGTGGTTAGCTAAAAGATGCTTTGCTAACATTACTAACCACAACTAGAAAATGGCACTTGTTAGGAGCCAGGATTTTCTAAAAAATAGCAAAATAAGACAGTTAACTACCTCAGTGTTGCCAACCAGTGTATTCTCATTATGAGTTCGTATGAAATCGTACGAAAAGTTATGCACCGTAATTTCGTACGTTTTGGACGTTTTTTTTCATCGTATGCGCATGCGTATCTGACGCACCATCCACGAAAAAGAATATAAATTACAATTAGCCCTAACCCTGACCCTAAGATATAAAACAGCAAGCAACATAGTTAGAGACATGAATAAGTGATGATTGCACTGTTTTTCCCATTTTTACGTCTGTCCGCGGATCTGCTTTTTTTCTGTCTGCCAGCGCATGCGCACTGATGTGGTTTTTTGAGGAAAAACGTCCAAAACGTACGAAATAGTGTGCATAACTTTTCCGATTTCATACGAACTGATAATGAGAATATGTTGTGCCAACGTAATGCTTTTGTTACTGTATTTAGCAACTTTTAGGGCGTCTCTAATGCTTTCATTTAACAAAAAATGCCTTGTGCCAAATCTATCAATTTGTAGGAACAATAAGGCCCAGTATTTGAGGCGGACAGACAGATTTCTCAAAACGTTTATTGGAAACAGAACGGCAGTAAACAGCACTGGTGTCTAAGGCAGGAACCTCTGCAGGAGGAGATAACAGGTTAGTGACCACGTCTTTCTCGAAGTGGATGATAATGAAATCGTGAGTCACTAACCTGTCTTATAGATCAGTCCGAACCTAGAGGGTGAAGATGGTTCCAGCCAACCGGCTGCCAACAAGATGCAGCAGGCTCCATCCAGAGAGTCCCAGACGCTGATGTATTGGAGGTTGGAGGACTGCCAGGAGCTTAGAACTAAGCAGACGAAGGTAGGCAGGATAATCCAGAGGGCAAAGCCAAAGCCGTTGTCGGTGAAGTGCTCGGTAGTCAGAGCCAGGAGATCAGAGGTCCGAAGAGTTGGCCAGGGGAAATCCAGAACAGAGTAAGGAAACAGTTCCAGGTTCGGTTCACAGACAGGCAGAGATCTGGCAGGAGTTCTAAGACAGGTCAGGCAAACAGATCAGAACAGGTACAGGCAGGCTCAGAGCTCAGACCAGACATCAGCACCAAGATCTTGGCATTTGTGTTTAGAACCAAAAGCAAATCTAAAAAAACTTTAAATACAGTTTCAGAGAATTAAGGTAAAAATCATGTTGGGATAAATGCATTTAATCATGTATAATAGAAAACCACAAACACATTTCTTTTTCAATAAGTTTAAAGTCGTTTGTTTAAGATTCCCCAGATGTTAGGTGAAAAAGAAAACCTTCACATAAACCATCCTGATTGTGTTGTGAGGTATGAAAAAGCTGAAAGGCTCTGAAAGTAATTCAACTTTTTAAAGGGCAGAATATTTGGCATTTCAACCTGAGGACAGAAAGTGTTATAGTGTTTGTGTAGCAAGTTCATCTTGTCATGAGTCCTTCACGCTGCTAGAAATAAACTTTTAAGTTAACATAAAACATTCTCAGAGCCATGTTAAGGTTCGAAACATCAGATAAAAAGGTGAATACACTAATTTTAAAGCTTATAATTTTTAGGGTGCTGTAAGACCGTCAAAACAGAGTCTTATTTTAATGCTTGACCTTTAAGTAGTGCGGGCAGAAAAAAACACAAAAGGGCCTTGATAGTTTTTAAAGTTCATCCATATGGGATCAAGAACAGAGGTTTATGAGAATCCATCAAACTCATGTGAAAATATTTCAGTCTCAACAAAAGTCCCCAAAACGAATCCGAGGGTTGTCTCGACCAGCAGCAATAAAAAACATCCTTACAGTACTGAACTGTTCCCACTATCTGAAAACCTAAATCTTTTTTTTTTTAATGTATTTTACTTACAATCTTTCCTCATGCCGTCATACAGTGCTAAAGAACCACAGTTTTGGAAATGATGGCCCATCGGTCATTTTGGCAGAGTAAGCATCATGTGTCTCACATGCTTAATATCTGCCAATGTTTTCTTTTTTTCTTTTTTTTTTATTCAAGGAGAAACTTATTGTAAATAATGAAAAGGCACAGACTCTCCCAGAAATACACTCCTCTGTTGACTTTTTCTAAATTTTCAGCAGTTGCCGTTTGTTTTTTTTGTTTTATTTTTCCATACCTGGTTGATAAATATAAACCCTAGTTCTACACAAATTAGGGAAAAGATTTATGTTAAAATTCTAGCCTTGTTAGGAATCCAGTTTGTGTGGGGTTTTTGTGTGTTCCTTCTCTCTCCACCACCAGGTGGTGCCCTGTCCTCGTTGGTCCTCTCTACACACCTGCGGCTTGTTGGTTCATTACTGGAGGAGTACTTGAGCAGTGGGCTGTCACTACCTCGACGCCAGAGTGTTTGCCAGTTTTGGGTACTCTAGCCAAGCTGAGATTAGCAGAGTCTAACCTAGCTTTGTATTTCTGAGTCTAATGAGTTTTTTAATCTTTGCTCTTCGGTAGAAAGCTTTCCTGTGTAACTGGATACCTAGACCTTCTCCCCCTGGAAGGAATAACTAAGTCTACACTGAGCAGGGGAAAAACCTCCACATGATCCGTTCAAGCTCCCATTGGAAATCCAAGTGACAGTCCGCTCCATTACTCCTCCGGGTCCAACTTATGTCTACCTGTCCGCTCTCAAACAAGTTCCATCTTCTCTGGATAATGCCAGACAGACTGGATTCATGGATTGACAAGAACCCCCTCAAACGTGAGTCCCTCTCCTGCATAAGTCAAGCCGCACTCTCAATTCTCACGGTCCCTGAACTGATCTCTGTGATCTTCCCTTCAGACTTTCCAGTTCCGGTTCACCAGTTCGCTTAGTTCCTGATCCAGCCCCTGTTCTCATTACCACAAATAAACCTGTTGAACTTTTCTCCGTGTTCTCTGAGTGGTTTCTCTGCATGTGGGTCAGATTCCTTAAACCTATCATGACATGCCTGTTGTTTTTCTGCATGAGGTTGCATGTCCTCTCTATGCATTTATGGATTCTCTACAAGTACTCCTGATTGTTACAAGAAATGTAAAACATAAATGTACAGGATACTCTTTATTATGTGTTGATACATTGAAAAATGACTTGAGGACATCATATGGAGTTCTAAAAGGAAATTCCTTGCGCTGTTCAGGGCAGATGTAGATGACATTGTGAAACCTTTAAAAATACCTGAAGGATTATTACAATGGACATTATTCCTTTTGGAAGACAAATACCCCAATTATTCCTCAAGACTTCCCAAAAGTAGCGAACGTTCAGGAAAGGTACAGAGGTGGTTCTTTACCAGTACAGTGTCTGACGTAAAAAACCTTTGTGAAAATCTGTATGTAATTTTGAACTCAAGGAAGCAGCAACTTAAAGGTAATCAACGCTTCTGTTTCCAGCACAGATGTTCAGTTGCATCAAAGCCAGAAAATCTCCAGAGAGAAATCCAGGGAACTAGCCAAGCAAGGAATATCACAGATTGCTACATCCTGAAGCGAATTTGAATGTGGCTTGGTTTGAACCATTCTGATGATCAGTTAGTCAAACCTATCAAACTCCAGAGTAACTCTGGAGTTGCCTACTTTCACACTTCAAGATGTAATTCTCAAAAACACAGGTGCTTAAAAACTTAAAAACATTTTTTTTACTCATTCAGCATCAGACTTGTGCTGCTGGTCATTCATCAATGGATGAAAGAGAGAACAGACAGTTAGTTGCAGTGAGCTTTGCCAGTAACTATGTCTAGGACAGAAACAATTCAATTCAATTCAGTTTATTTATATAGCGCCAAATTCACAACACATGTCATCTCAAGGCACTTTACAGTTCAACCAGATCATACAGTCAAATTGATACAAAGTTTTCTATCTAAGGAAAACCAGTTGATTGCATACACTCATTGACTCAAATACAATCCCTCACACTAAGCATGCTTGTAGCGACAGTGGAGAGGAAAAACTCCCTTTTAACAAGAAGAAACCTCCAGCAGAACCAGGCTCAGTGTGAGCGGCCATCTGCTGAGGCCCACTAAGGTTCAAGGAGACAGAAGCAGAGACACAAAAAGCAGCTGTAAAAGGCGGCCCCGTCCAGGAAACACACAGCCAGGCAGACAAGCTCCAAGGCAGCTCCCATGCCAGAGGACGAAGAGAGCACATCCAGCCAGTCACAGTCAGGGAAACAGGACCACACTGGAAAACAGGCCGATCTCCAACATCTATAAACAAGGGTGTTGATGGCAGCAGCACAGCTGATGTTTCTTTCCAGGATGACGTCACAGCCAAACAGGAACAGACGAGGCAAAGCTGCTCTGAGGAAAAGCAGAGAGAGCAGAAGGTTAGAGATTGAACTAACAGATTCTGCAGAATAGGAGAACAGAGAGAGAATGAAGCAGAATGATGAAATGGGGGTCCCTATGTCCTCCAGAAGTCTAAGCCTATAGCAGCATAACTATAGAGATAGCTCAGGATAACCTAAGCCACCCTAACTATAAGCTTTATCAAAAAGGAAAGTTTTAAGCCTAGCCTTAAAAGTAGACAGGGTGTCTGCCTCACGGACTAAAACTGGTAGTTGGTTCCACAGGAGAGGAGCCTGATAACTAAAAGATCTGCCTCCCATTCTACTTTTAGAAATTCTAGGAACCACTAGTAAACCTGCAGATTGAGAGCGAAGTGCTCTGTTAGGAACATAAGGAACAATCAGATCTCTGATATAAGATGGAGCTTGGCCATTTAAGGCTTTATATGTGAGAAGGAGGATTTTAAATTCTATTCTGGATTTAACAGGAAGCCAATGAAGAGAAGCCAGGATAGGAGAGATATGATCTCTCTTTTTAATTTTCATTAGAACTCTGGCTGCAGTATTTTGAATGAGCTGAAGGCTTTTAACTACAGCTTGTGGACTTCCTGATAGTAAAGAATTACAATAGTCCAGCCTTGAAGTAACTAATGCATGGACTAGTTTCTCAGCATCATGCCTGGACAGGAGATTTCTAATTTTTGCAATGTTCCTCAGATGAAAGAAGGAAATTCTAGAAACCTCTTTGATATGGGATTTAAATGACAGGTCCTGATCAAAAATAACACCAAGATTTTTTACTTTATTATCTGAAATCAGTTTAATCCCATCCAAATGAAGTGACTGGCTAATCAGCTTATTTTTCACAGACTCTGGTAAACAGTAATAAACACTGGAAAACAGGGCCAACAGCTTCTTCTAAAACAGGAAGCTGTGGACAGGAGTAATCGAGCTGTTCAGATGACAAGTCCTGATTAAAAATAGCAAAAAGGTTTTTGACGTTATTAACAGAGGGCTTTATAATGCCCATCTAGATGAATGTATTGACTAAACAGTTCTTTTTCAAAGACTCTGGCCCAAAGATAATAACTTTAATTCAACTCAGAAAAATGTTATATAATCCAGATTTTCTTGTCTTCAGTACATGCCTATAGTCTATCTAACTGGCTAGATTGATCGGGATTCCTGCATAGATGAAGTCTAGTATCATCAGCATAGGATAAAATTTATCTCATGTTGTCTAACGACCAGATTCTACATCCTCCGCTCCTGTCTGTGTCATGTAAGTTGCTGACCACCTCAGCACGTTGGTGAAAAGCAACACCAAAAAGAGCTTTTGCGAGAGGAACCAAGAAGACTGGAGCAGAACAGAAAAATGGAGTTGCTCCGTGTGTCACAATGAGCTTGTCGCAGGTATGACACAGATATTTTTGATTCATGCCCAATTTTTAAGCAGAGTCTGTGCTATGTTATTCCATGCCACGACGCAAGAGGGACAATCAGGAACTAGCTGTTTAGATACGGCCGAGGTGGTGAGGAAGTGGAAGCAAGTTTGTGCGACAACAGAGGGATATGAGGGTGAAAAAGAGCGGGGATCCAGGTGGGAAAATGGTCCCAGCGTTTTTGTACACCTCGTTCTTCTAGCTGGTCCATCTTCACGTGTCATTTTCCACAATGGCGGTAGTGAACCAAACAGGAAATATGCATAGAGTAGAGTGGATGTAGATTTGACCAATCAGAGGCCTCCCGTCTGCGGCACTGTTTGGGGTTACCTGCAATTTGGAAAGGTGCACCCGAGTGTCTGCAGCAGGGGCGAAGGCACACTTGCATTCACAGCGACACACATGCAGATGACCTGGTTTCTGACTATAAATCAGCCTTTATGGAGAGAGTGGGAAAATTCTTGTTAATTAGCATAATTGCTCTGTACACTGGAAAAAAAATCGAAATCTAGATCAGTAATTTTTTCTTAAAATGAGTGCATTTGTTCTTGAAATGAGGAGGTAAAAGAGACATCTTGCCAATGTAACCAGATAATTTACACTTAAAATAAGAAAACACAATTACATTGTCTTATTTCAAGTGCATATTCTCTAATTATCCTATTTTAAGAGTAAAAATACTCATTCCATTTGCAAACTATCTTATTAACCTACTTAGAATAAGGATAAATACACTTAATTTAAGAAATTTTTACTTATTTCTAGATCGTTTTTGCAGTGTATGGGCCAGTTCAGAACAGCCTTTATTAAACATAGCCTTAATAATATATATTACATATCTCTTGAAGATCAGACCTTCCAGTCTGGTGTGGAGGCTTTTGTCCAGCAAGCTATGTTCTCCCTGATTAGTTTTTCTTTGAGTTTCTGATGGTATCCAGGGATTTAAAAGAAATATTGTCAGCTATTAAAAATACTGATATAGCCGTCTTAGACAGGGTACTTGCAATAAGTTTAGAGAAATGGCTTAATCGTCTGAAAGTTAAAATCTTTTATGAAGATTCTCAGTCATCCAGGTCATAGTCATTTCAAAAAAGTAAAAAAAAAAAAAAACAATCCGCAGGACTTCATTACCAAGTTTGAAGATGTTTCAGCCAAGCCAACAATTCCCTCTAACAACAACTCTTTCAGAGACATAGACAGGAATGGGGCATTAGAAAGACCCCAAACAACCCCCATTACAAAGGGGTGGACTCATACATTCGGTTTAATTAGCATGTTTTCTAAGCCAAAACAAGGCTTTGTTTTGGTCCACTCTATAAAGCCTCAAACTCAACGCTATTTCAGATGTTTTGGATTGAAAAAGCTTCCTGGACGGGAAGCAAAACGTCTTCTTACTTGGAAAGAAAGTCCAGTGGATTGTTTTTTATACTTTTTTTCTTCTATGAACAATAAAGGCAGGCAGTGAGAAACACTAACACATAAGTAAAATCAAAAATGCTGATATACCATGGTAATAACTTCAGACATCACAGATGTCCAAGCTGACACCTTGATCACTGGTGTAGGAGGATGTAGTTCTGGGATATGGGGATATGTGATATTTCCGCCCACTTTGCTTGGGGACAAAAATCCTTACCTCACAGACATTCATTCTTTATAGTGAATCTTGCCTGAGGTTCACATTGGGGCGACACCATGATGAAAGGCCACAAGCCCAGGAGCAGAATTTGCAGACTGATCAAAGGCTAAATGGTAAATTTCTGAACCAGATTGTTGCAAAAATAGATTGTTTCCCAGCATTTTCTATGAGTTTACAGGAAACTTTGAGATTCCAGAGATCAGAGGTGTGAAGCATGTGAAAGGAGAACACTAGCTTCTCTGCTGCAGGCCTGACATCGCTAAGCTGCTGAATACTGGATACAAGACTCGTCACCAGAGGTTACACTGGAAAAACGACAAAGAAATAAGTAAAAATTTCTTAAATTAGGTGTATTTACCCTTGATTTGAGTAGGTAAATGAGGTAGTTTGCCAATGGAATCAGTATTTTTACTCTTAAAATAAGATAATTAGATAGTATTCACTTGAAATAAGAGAATGCAATTGTGTTTTCTTATTTTAAATCTAAATTGTCTGGTTCCATTGGCAAGATGTTTCTTTTATCTCCTCAATTCAAGAACAAACGCACTTATTTTAAGAAAAAATTACTTATCAAGATTAAAATTTTTTTGCAGTGTCCAGGTGGGGAAAGATTTTCCAGCCAAATAATTTGAGGTTTTGATTATTTTCATTTGAAGTTTTTACTATTGTGTAATGATTCCCTGCTAAGACATGTTTTGAGCTGTGGTTTATTAAGGCTAAGGGCTTAAACACTGATATGACATTAGCATTTATGTTTCCCTCATATGCTCATCAGATTTGATTATAGCTACTAGCTCAATCACAGAAGATTACGAATCAATTAACTTAAGATCATTGATTGCTGATTAAGCAAATTATTTAATAAAATATATAATATAATTTAATTATTTTACCAAATG
>NW_015150535.1:519293-520808 GCF_000732505.1 Cyprinodon variegatus
TTAAATTTGTAATTATTACACAGCATTAAACTATTTATTCTAAAATAAAAATTTGTTTGATTTCACTCTTAGTTGTTGGACTGGTCTTCCACAACATGTGACTCCCACACTTAATAGTTTGCTTGCAAATCTCTAATCTCTTCCCCAAAATTCAGATTTAATGCCTCTTTAACAAGTGTCTTCAATTCCTGTTTGTTCCATTGCTTAAACTTTCTGGATTGATGGAAAGAATATTGTTCACTCTCAAATCTTACACTGGAAATGCATAAAGAAGACGGTGATGGTATTGTCTGTTAGAAGGTAGAATAAACCTTATACTTACAGATAATAGAAAAGCTCCATGTACACAAAGGAAGTTAAGGCAGGACAAGTGTACTTGGAAAACATTTTCTGTCATATTTTCAAAGAAAAAAGCCCAGAAATAAAGCAGAAGGTAACATTTATTTTCATATCTACAAGAATTTCAATACTCATTCACATATTTCTTGATTATGTCACACAGCAGTATGAGACAGGAAACTGTATCTTTTTTTTCTTCGGTTTGGTCGCCTTGAAGAATAGAACAACAGTCCTAGACTTCCCAGCAGGGCCGGTACACCCGTCCCACCATGCACCTCATGTTGTCCCTCCTAAGAATAGGGATGCCCAGCTGCTGTCCGGCGTCTCCATTCTCAGCGACCTGGTTGTCATCGGTTCTTCGCTTGTAGACGGAGAGCCCGTTCTGCAGCACTCGCAGGTCCCTCCAGATGGATGGATCAGCAGCGATGACGATCACCTTCGGTGTCCGTGCTCTGGGTGCTAGATCTGCATCAACCAGATTGTTCTCCGTTCCCTCGTCGTTTAGGAGAGAGTTGAAAACCTCTTGCTCCAAGGATCCGTCTTCAGCCTTGCCCATGGGTAGCACCATTGACAGGGCATTACAGTTGAGGAAGAGTGCCGCGGCAAAGGTGACGGACAGGAGGGACTGCCTCATGGTGGGGTTCTTCTGGAGGTTTGCTTGGAGTAGATAGATTTTCTTCTGAATCCTGTCTTCTCAGGTCTTTTTTGGACTGTGGATCTATCACTGCCTTTTATACCATTTCAGTCTAAGCTGAACACGTTGTATTCTGAGTCATCAGAGCTTCATCTTTTGTTTGTAAGAACGAGCAGAGCAGTTGGGTAGAACTCCTGCTGTGTCTAAGTGTGTTGTCTTGCAGGAACATTAATTAAAATCCATAGTGTGTCGGCTTCTGTTAGACACTTGAAAATCAACTAAAAGGTTTGAAAACAGGGTCCACCTGAGGAGGGACGTTAATCCAAAATAACTGTCCTTTAAAACAAAGAGGACGGATAAACCCCTATGATGCGGTTCTAATGGTCAGCGTGTTGTTCAAGAAACACGCTTTCCGAAAGTATTGTTGTAGAAATACTCCAAGAGGGGATTGAAACTTAAGCCTAATGGGGAAAAAGAAAACAGGCGGTTGTTGAAGTGTTATGTCGTCGTGGCAGCAGATCTGTTGACGTGTAAAAGCGACA
>NW_015150535.1:521403-527947 GCF_000732505.1 Cyprinodon variegatus
GTAAGCCCTGTCCTTTTCTCAGGATTTGACGTGGAATCATGGATGGACTTTTGTTATTACATCCGTCATAATGAGAGATTTAAATTAAAAACTTAGTGAAACATGTTCAGAGTCAATACGCTTTTATGTGTTTTGCAAAAGTTCTCTCCTTTTTTCATATTCTCGTTCCAACTGCGATGTGTTTAGGATTTAGTTTGTCATAAACTAGTTACATCTAAACCTTTTGCAATAGGGCAACAAAACGTTGACTTTTTAAAATGATTTATTTTTATTTCATTTTTCTTACCTGCTTAACAAAAATAAAACACAAAATTTGATTAAGAAAGCAGTCTGTTTTTAACATATGTAAAATATGATTTCAATCTGAAAAAGTCACACAGAAAGAAAAGATAATTAGAAGAATTTTATTGATATGATAGTATAGTCTTTGGCGCTCAGACCTCGGCAGGAACATTAATGCTGAATTATGCTTTAACATGCATAAGTAGATGAAGGAGAATAGGGATGTTCCCCCCCAAAAAAGCCGAGGTCGAGGCCGGAGAGTTCGTATGCTCATAAGGCAGATACTAGGGACAGATTAAAAGAATGCGTAATGAAATGCTGAGAAGGTTTGCAAACAGCTTACCGAGCCGGGTTGTTGTTGAGAATGGCAACCACGGTTGATGCCGCGAAAGTTTACCAGAAGTACAATAATTGATGATGATGATGATGATGATGATGATGATGATGACGATGATGATGATGAATTGGTCGTCTGAATCGAAATCTGACATCATGGGATGCTGATTGCGCTTGCTGGATAGCAGGCTGAGACGAGGATTTGAAGGTGCTTTTAAGGTGGATGCAGGATGCTGATTGGGCTTCGTGGTGGAGCAGTTCGAAGCTAATTGGCTCGCATCAGAGGCTTGAGCTTCATTTGTTGTATGTAATATTAAGATAAAAGACAGGCCTGCAAAATCCTTAATTTTTGGGGTGGGTACTTTTTTTGGTTTAGAAAATAGTTTCAGTTTTCTCAACAACAAGGAGGAGATTCTTTCTTCAAAATGCTAGAGGATTATGGTCCTATTTGCTTTACAAACGATAGAAACACAAAGGTAGAGTTAATAAGACAAGTTCTTTGAGCTGTTTAAATACAAATTTTAATTTCAAACATTTTTTTTCTGCAAAAATCTCACAAAAAAAAGCATGGTTAATTTATGTCTCAGGATATCTTAGTTCTGAATAGAGTCAATCTTGATTTCCTGAATGATAAACTGGGAAAAGTTTAAATGTCCCATATATCTTTAAACTGGTTCAGGTCCTTGGAGTTAATTTTGTTCAATTATTGCTGCAAACAATGTATAATAAATGGAAATATGGAAAAAAAAATGAAACTTTGATAACCTTCTTTATCAATAAAGGTTTTGAGACTAGTTTTGCTATATTATTTATTTAGAAAATACATTTTTTTCATACTTTATATATCTTTTTTCAAATGTAATTTTATATTTTTGTACTGATTTTTGAATGTCTTTTTTTAGTTTAAGACTGCCTTCTTTTCAAAATGCATTTTACAGATCAAATTCTCGTCACTTCTGGGGGGCGGGCTTTCCTCTGGAGTAAGAAGCAAAGATGCATTTCTATTTCTTTTCTTCAAATTTACATTTACTAAGCATATTTTTTTGTTTTGCAACAAGAAACAGAGATGGAATAAAATAATCTAAACACCAAAGCTGGTTTATTGAGCTAAATTCTTACAACCACAAAAAAAAAAAAAAAAAAAAAAAAAGATACAATCAAATCTTAAATTTCAACAATTTAAAAAAAAAAAATTCTGCAATATTTTGGACTGGTGCTCTGTTTATATTTCATTCAAATTCTTGTTAGTTCTCTTCAAGGAACTGAATAATCTTTGTCATAAATACATCTCAAAATCACCTGATAGGTTTAACCCATTTAGGCCATTTTGTTAAACATGTTCCTCTAAAATAAACCACCCAAACACTTATTTTAACTGAACTATTTTTTATAAACAAGGTCTTGTTCCTCTACTCTGTTTTGATGCAAAAGAAATTTGCTTTATTTCTCCTAAATCAGCACAATAAAGAAAAAAGTGACCAATGAGTTGGTTGTTCAGCCTTTCCTTGAATTACTGTTTTTGTTTCAAAATGTTCAGAATGAATATATCTTAATCCTTGTGATTTTTCTCCCATTTTCTTCTATCAAAGCCTCTTAGCCACATGTATCCAAAAGCAGAGAGGCATATTTTTCATGTTTGCCCTCAGATGTGAAGGACTGCCTGCTAAAGGTCCATATGTTTCACAGGCAGAGCTACACCTTTTCAAGTAGACGGGAGAAGAAAAATGTCCTAAAAGCAGGATGTTAATATGCTTCAAACTGTCTGCCCTGGCTTTGGACTGTCAGGGGAACATAATATGAACCAGTAGTCTGCTCGGGTAAAACAGGGACTCTTTAACAACGGGCTCTCTGGCTCTCAGCAGCTCGTTTCTAAATTATGCTGCCGACTCGAGGGTCACAAGGCCGAGACTCGAGTGTAATTCCACCTTGAAAGAAAAGTGGTACTTGAATCCAAAAGGGCTCAGGTACAAATTAAATTATGTGAATTTCCAAGAGGGTCAGTTATTCCTGTGGTCTGAGTGATTATAATCTCACAGGTTAAGGATTTTCCTACCACAACGGGCACCAGTGATCATTTAATGGGACGAGATGTCGAAGGACGAAGCTTTAGATAGATAGATAGATAGATAGATAGATAGATAGATAGATAGATAGATAGATAGATAGATAGATAGATAGATAGATAGATAGATAGTCAGTCTATCTTTGTGGAAAAAAGAAAGAAAATCTAGGCTTACAAAAACAGCAATCATTGACAGTTGGAGTTGATTGAGGTCATTAATCATGTTATATCAATAAACTGCCTTATTTAAAGCTTTTAGCTCCATGGGGATACAGTTGGCCTGGACATTCCCATTCCCATGAGACCTTCACTGACTCAGTGCCTCGGGGTAAAGAGCTGGTCTGCTGTTGCAGACATCTTGTCCTTAATTTAGGAAATTAAAATAAGATCTGGTCATGTTTTCCATCAACCTACAGGGCATTGAGTGGAGTGATAGTCAAACCAAAGCATCTGATTTATCTTAAAATAGGGAAAGCTGGTGGGGTTGTTGATCATAGATCGTCTCCACCACTGGCACTGAAACAGGGAAGCTTTTTTATCAAATGGAAACTTTTTTCTTCTTTTTTTTTTTAACAGTGTCCTGTCTGGCAATGTGGCAATAAGAATAATAGAATAATAATAGAGCCCAATAGATTTTGCTTCCACAAGTGGAGCAGTACAGCTATCGCCATAGTGTTCCCCTTGATTTATGCATATAAATAGCTTTATTATAACTCATGCAGAGCGTTTTACAGATTTTATGGACACTGCAATGTAAGTAGAACAGGAAAGGAAAAACAGGAGAAAAGATTTGCATGTTTTCAAGCAATACAAGGCCTTGTCTACATAAAGCCTCAAACTCAATGCGAATCCAGACATTTTAAATTGAGAAAGCTTCCTGGAGGGGAGGCGAAACGTCTTCAAACCTTGGAAACCAAGTCCAGTGGAATGTTTTATAAACTTTTACAGAAAGAGAAAAGATGAAAGAAAGAGGAGATAAAAGGGATTATTAACGATAAACCATCTTCAGTCCGCTTCATCACCTCTAAAGAGATGTAAGAAGAACAGCACAACCAACGGACATAGTATAAGAAATACAATAAAGTAACACCTAGATACTATCGCTGAAGTATAAGTAGTATCATTTAATCTGACATGTATTCTGTGGTAGCTGAAGATCAGAATATGTTTTTTTTTTTGTATGGAAGTGAATCTCTGAGTACTGGAGCCAAGCACCTGTAGTTGTTTGGGAGAGTGCACTTGTGCATGTAAAGTTTATCCAAAGGAGAAATGCTCAATAGTGGTTGTGAAGAGCCGAAGACGTGCCCCTCCAGAGCACTGAGGCAAGAACCAGGGACCCAAAGCCCCAGACGTCCAAAGGGACCCCAAGAGCAGAGGCGCCCATGAAGGGCCAACCCAGAAAATCTGACCCCCACCAAGGTAGTAGGAGAGACGGCCCTGAGAAAAAAACACTAAAAAACTAAAGCTGGTGGCCAACTGGTACATATTATCTACTTCAAGGGACCTTAGAGACAATCCAGCCCAAAGATCTCCATCCTTTACTCTATGTACCGCTGCTAGTTTCCCCACTAGGTCCTCTAGATGCTGCTGTAACGGGCACAAACAATCCTTCCCTGTGTAAAATAGCCAAATGCTGTCTGCAAAATAGGCTTTGAAGATGGTTTGTAGATTGGAAACAATTTCATTGATATCGAAGTGAGATTATTGGATACCATGGTGGAGCTTGGTCTCTTCCTAAAATTGAAACTTTTGCTCACTATGACATACTACTATCTCTCATTTCTGGTATTTACCATTAGAGTGGTGAGTTATTTGAAATGAGAAAGTTTTGTTGGTCAACTGAACCTTTTCATGCTTTTTTATACCGGTAGTTGTTTTCTCCTAAAGCGTTTATTTTTTCTCGATGATCATCATTAGACCCAATGTTTCCCCTAAAGAAAAACTTTACTTGAACTTTTCCACATTTGGCCGCCTAACAACCACCAGCTTTAAAATGCTTCAAAGAGATTTTTTGTGATGGACCAAAACATAGCTGTAAATAACTGTGAAGTTCTGGCAAATTTCCACCCAGTCTTAGAAAAAAGGATGCTTTCAAAGTGTTGTGGGAATTTATAAACGTCCCTCAAACTCACAATTTTTGTAGAACCACCTCGATTATAGAGGGATGCTTGTTTTGACATTTTCTTTCTTCCTTTCTATCCATTCTACATTGGCTACCTGTGAAAGAATTTTTTTTTTTATTTAGTCTGACTTTTAAAGCTTTTAATGTACAACATCTTGTATCCAATACATCACAGAAACATGGTGCCTTATATTTCAGGCTCTTCACTCTAACCTGAACCTTAATATCAGATATTCTGCTTATTGTTTTATTGCCTGTTTCATTTCTTTCTCAATCACCTTCTATTTATTTATTTTTTTATTTATTTCTTTGCAATATTGAGGATTTCATCTGTGAAAAGTGCTTTATAAAAAAAAAAATCCCGTCTTACTTTTCTTTGCAAAGCAGTTTAGCTGCAGTCAGATTAGATGGACAGGATCTGTGAGCCTCTGATTTCAGTTCAGGTCACAGAGTTTGGACCTGGATTAGACCTGGACTGAGACTAAGACATTTTAACACATTTATACTTTCGAACCAATCCCTTTTAGCTGTAGATGAATGTCTAGAGTCATTGGCCCGCAGTTCCAATCTATTGTAACCTTTTTAGCACCATCCTTCAGCTAAGACCTGGTTTCACAACCCTCTCAAAATTATGTTGCTGCCACAGTTTAAAACAGTGAAATATGGTTGATAAAGCACATAAAACCTTAGGTGTACGTTAACAGGTATACCTAACAAATCTAATCTCAGTCTCATCTGACCAGAGCATCATTCTTCTTATGTTTGGTGTCTGCCCTGCATGGGTTACAAGAAGTGAGTAGAATACCCAAAATGTTACACAAAGCTGCACTAAACAGGAGTGAAAAAAAAATACTTGGTTAATTTTGACTGCAGAATTACTGAGTAAATTTTTTGGCTCATTACATCTGGTTTAATGTTAAAAATGAAGTAATCAGACAAAGGGTTATCAGTTAATAGTAAGGGTATAAAATAAAGTTTAAAAAAGCAAAAAATAAAATAAAATAAAAAATAAATTTCTGCAGATTTTTCCAGATTAATTACTTTAACATAGACATATAAACAAACTTTACAGTAGGTAATGCATATGTGTTATGCAACAATATTATGGATTGAAATTTGTTTAATTATAATTGCAAGCAAAGAACATAATTTGTTTATGGAAATTAGAAAAAAAATACATTTTGCAAATTGAAATTTTAAAAGAATGCAATCCAGAAATTAAACTTTAAAAGACGTTTTAATCAAAACAGTTTTAAGAATAACTTTGCTGTTTCTCACATTCCTTTTTTTCAAATAGTATTTTTTTCAGATTTCTGCAATATTTTACATTTTTTTTCTCTTTTTCTCTTTAGATTTTTGTATGAGTTGCCTATTTTTTTATTACAGATAATGTTCCCTTCACTCAAGCCCAAAAACAAATGCTTGACACACATATACAACAACAACAACAACAAAAAATTAGCACTAACATCTATGCTCACCAATAGAAATGCGTCTTCACTCCTCAGAAGTGAAGAGAATGTGATCTATAAAATGCAATTTTAAAAGAATGCAATTTATTTTACTTACTTTGAAAAACATTTTTTTTTTTACAGTGTCCTGTCTGGCAATGTGGCAATAACAATAATTGTCTTGATGCCAAAAAGAGCCCAACAGATTTTACTTTCACAAGTGTAACAGTATAGCAGTATAACAGTATATGTTTCATGCATATAAATTGCTTTATTATAATTGCGCAGTGA
>NW_015150535.1:528000-531241 GCF_000732505.1 Cyprinodon variegatus
TTTGAATAAGATCTGAGAAAAGAAAAGTAAAAAAAATCTATAAAAAGGAAATGTGAAAATAAATTAAGAAATAAAAAAGGGAAGTTACTCTCAAAATCTGTTTTTTGATTAAATCTTTTTAAAGTTTCAATTCTTGATATTTCAAAATGTAACAAAATTCACTCCATACAATATTAACTAATTACTGTATTTTCACCTGATTTTACTGAACATCAGTAAGACTAACGATGCAATGTTTATTATTTTAAGTAAAAATAAAAATACTGTGAAGTATCATCACTCCTAAAAGTTTTTTTTTTTTTCTGAAGGTTACTCAAGTGAATATAACTGAACTACATAATAACTTAATAAAGATTTCTAATTGGATTCTTGTATTGATAAGATAAAAAATAATAAAAATAAAGTGCATAATAGTGGAGTGAGTTATAGTTGTCCTTATCAACACATTTTTCCCACCTGAGCAGTGGATTTCTGCAGCTCCTGCAGAGCAACTATGGAACTCTTGGTAGTTCGTTTGATTTATGTTTATTTTGCTCATCGTGGTCATGCTTTTGGTAATTCTGCTTTTCTTAAGATGTGGTTTTAAATCCAAATGTGGTTTATTTTATATTATTTTTTTCACATTTTTATTTCTGAGGCTATAGGTTTTCTGAGATAAAACAACTGTGTTGAGTTATTATTTTTCTAAGGTAATAATTTGCCACTTTTTGTTGTGCTTGCTACTAGACAAGATAAGCCATTAGGGGACAGCCTTTACCTTCTTATTCTACCACATGGATCAGCTGTTCATTTAGATGTGCAACTTTACAACTTTTATTTCTTAAAGATGATCTTTTTTTTGGTGGTAAATCAATTACCAATTTCTTCTAAAGATTTAAATTGCAGAAACATGCATTATGTTGCTAATCTGTAAACAGGGATTACATTTGCCTGCTTTTTTTTACAAGTTTATTTAAAAGACAAAAAGTTAATCCAATTAATTTCTATTCGCGCGGCGAGCAGCACCTTGAACCCCGGTAATGGTGTCACAGTCTGTGACTCCAGACACTGAAGATGAAAGCCAGATGCTGCAGTTAGTTAGTGGAGGATGGTGCACTAGTTGGCAGAGGGTGAGAGGTGGGTCTGGGGGTGTTGGGTTTGGGGTTGCAACTTCAGGGGAGGATGAAAGTGAAGAGATGAAAGCAGTCGTATCTCACAGTAATTTGGCCGTGTCACGAGGGGAAAGAACTCCCGGGGAAAGTGACTTGTGGCCAAAGCGGTCGTGCATTATGTTCCGGATGCAGTGGGGTTTTTTTTGTCGTCGTCAATACAACTGCAGGGATGCTGGTAACCATGGCGATGGCCAGTCAACATGTAATCTCAAAGTGGTTTGGAATAAACTGCTCTGGACTTTAGGAGAGAGAGTGGAAAAAAAGAGGACAAGCTGAAAGTGAATTTCTCATGTAAGGATAGGATGATAAAGGATGGCATGTGGAAAATCTGATCCCAGCCCAGCTTGGCTCAGTCACCCTAAAATAAATCACAGTGCTGTTGAATGGAGCTGACATATCTAATGCTTTGAAAAGCTCCAAATGTAAACAAACCTTCAAATGTTTGGTGAGTGGTGAACTTTTAAGTTTGCACAAGAAACTTGGAAATAAAAGCCTTAAGCAAACACTGGGATGTGGAGAAAATGGACATGTAACTAAATCATTTTAAATAGTTCTCTTTTTTTAGTTTAAGAAATAAAGAAAACACGTGACAGGCTGGGTCAACTAGAACATAACAGGACAAGGCTTAGGTAAGCCGTTTGTTGAAAAAGAAGAACTGGGTTTGTAAGATTTCAAAACAGAGGACCAAGAAATCAGGCAAAACATACAGTGGAATAGCTTCAAGCATTTATTTAAACAAGCAGGCTGTGGATCCACGCCACCAGCGGTTATGGTGTGTATAACAGGAATGTCTATAGGAAAGAGACCCAGGTTAATGAGCACGATAATCAGACGGAGGATGATTATAAACACGAGAGTCACTAACCTGGTTTTACAGTTGTGTCTGTGCCCAGAGAACCAGGATGATTCCAGCCGGTCGGCTGATAATACACAGTGGACGCTGCCAGAGAGTTCCAGATGCTAAAGCCTAGAAGGCTGCAAGACTGACAGGAGATCAGATCCAAGTAGATGAAGGGAGGCAGGATAATCCACAGGGCGAAGTCAAGAGGCGGATTCAGGTTTAGTCCAAAGAAGAATCTAACAGGGGTCAGAGGACAGGCCAGGCAAACAGATCAGACAGGGGCAGGCAGACTCAAAGGTCCAAATACAGAAATGGATCAGGATCAGGCAATCAGAACATCATTGAAACGCTAGAACACTCCCAAAACAAAGACTTAAGAATAATCTGGCACTGATGGCTGGGACCAAGTAGTTTAAACAGAAGTAGGAGCAGGTGGATCGGGTGAGCAGTGATGAGAAAACAGGGCACAGATAAAAAGGTGAATGAAGTGTGCAATCAAGCCAGCCATCTGCGGCGAAATCATGCTTCTAAAAGCAACTCTACCTGCCCCCCTTGGCACCCGAAAACCCCAGCCACGCTGGTCCTGCTTCCTGACTCTCCAGTACAGCAATCTATCTTACCCAAGAAATGATGAAAATGTTATAGATAAATGTTGGGATTCTAAGAACTGAAATAAAATAATGAAAATAAACACATAATGTAAAAATAACAATTACAGGCTAAAGAAACATTTTTCCAAACCATATTTCTTTAAAAGATAAAACTGATGAAACCAGTACCTCCAGTGACAATTATTTACACCTTTCTGTTTATTGGGAAATGTAAAAAAAAAAAAAAAAAAAGTTCTTTATTTACCGATCTTGTTAAATGATGACTGTCATGATGGGTCTCTGAGCTAGCCCAAAATGCAGAACAAACACGGAGGCTGGATAAAAGTTTAACAGAGTTTATTGATGAACAAACAAAAGGTTAATGCACAGGCACAGGGACTGGTCAAGGACTGGAGTCTGCAGAGATGATAGTTTGATTAGCAAACGAACTGATGAGTTATGAGTCTTTGATTATTCAGATGAATACCTTGAAGGAGTCCGGTTTTCTCTTTGAGAGAGAGGGCACTGATGGGTCCAGAGACTGTTAGTTCAGCAGAGTCCAAGAGTTGCTTCAGCGTCTTGCTTCTGACTTTGAGGGCAGACCTTGATCTGAGTTTCAAACTCTTTGCCAAGAGCTGCAGGGGAATCCACAGAGGAAT
>NW_015150535.1:535116-536928 GCF_000732505.1 Cyprinodon variegatus
CTTCTTCAGTTGAACTTCTGCCTAGGCTCCATTTTATTCCTGTCCTCATTTCTTATTTGTACTCATTAATAGTGTTCATCAAGACATTTTAAGTCACTCCAAAGTGTTTCTTTCTAGCTACAGCTGGTTTCACTTGTCTTCTGAAATGATGAGGGTATCATATTGCGCTTTATCATATATCTTGCTATTTTTAGCTAAAATAATCACAGCTCGCTGTGAAAGTTAAGGACGGGCGCCTGATGGAGACTGTGTTTCAGTTTAGCCATCTGATATCCAAAAAACACTGACTGTGTTTCTGACTCTGCTTTGTGCTGATGGGGTTGTGACCGCTACAGGAAAGCTCTACTTGCTGTTTCTCAGCAACAGAGGTTTGTGTCTGTGGTTCATTTCCACAGTAACCAGCGCTGAGTTTTATATTTAGCAGACTTCACTCTGATATGAATACATACAATGATTCAGCAAGGTTGCCTAACAAATAGAAATGAGTTTAAAGTGGTGATAGTTTTTTCAGTGTGGATGTAGAATGAATTTGTCTTGTAAAGAACTGTAGGAGGTACAATAAGGATATACAGACTTGAGGGAATCGAAAAAAGCATGTAATAAAAAATACAAAAAGGAGTTTATTTAGGTTTATTGTAGGGCTGCAACTAGTATGCATTATTTTGCTAATCAATTAATCGGTTGATTAATAATCAGAAAGCAAAGGGTTTCCTATAGAAAACCTATTCAGTTTTGATATAATTACTACTGTTTTGCATTTTCAGCTAAAAGCATGCTTTACAGTCTCTATACTCTGGTTAACATTAATCAATTACTGAATTAATTGACAGTTATTTCAACAATCAATTCATAACAGTTAATCCAATTTATTGTTTCAGGCCTAGTTTATTGGTTCTGAAGATGGTGGATGGTTTTGTTGTAAAAATAGTTTTCTTACTGATGTATTTTAGTACTCATAAGATTACACTTAAATAAACAACTCTGATTGAATGCCTCTCATCTAGCTATACAGAAATTGATTGATTGACTTTATTGATCTCACAGGGGAGAAATTTACTCGTTACATCAGCTCAAATAGTCAAAGAAGAAGAAGGTGCCAAAGAGAAAAAGGTGCATGGGACATATAAAGTATATACACAGCGTCCACATATGACAGCTTTTTTAAATTTTTTTATAGTAGGATTATTATACAGGGTTATTGCATAGGGTGTTTACATGTGTATTTATATAGATGGATATTTTTATATATAGTTATTGCACTGGATATCAATTATAGAGAAACATTTCCAAATAAACCAGAGGAAACTCTGCTTAAATCATGTTTATTAAATCCCAAACGTACTACTACAAAAGGACTTACTTCATCTGTTTACAAAATTGTTCTTTACTTTTCACCAGCTTATGACAAGCACTCAAAAAAATCTAAATGGGAGTTGGACTTAAACTGCAACTATGATGACAAAAGCTGAAACAGATTACTTAATTCATCTCAAACCATATTAACATCAACAAAACATAGACAAATTCAATTTAATATTCTTCACCGCATATATTATACCCCATATAGGTTGAATAAGCTGAATGCTAGTATCACTGACAAATGCCAGAGGTGTAGGATGTCTGTAGGGGATCTTCTTCATATGCTTTGGAATTGTGTATACTTGCAAATCTACTGGAATAATGTAATTCAGGTAACCTCATCAGTTTGTGGGCTACCTTTAGAACCTGACCCTAGGATCTGGATACTTGGAGATGTTATGTCTTTGAAATTAAATTCCTGTAAGAAATACTTTATTTTACTAGCATCATCTG
>NW_015150535.1:539977-541627 GCF_000732505.1 Cyprinodon variegatus
TTTTTTTTTTTTCCAGTGGCCCTAATCCTTCGTTTCCCTTTGACTTTAAGTCATATTTATTGAATCTCATAATTATGATTTTATGTCTCATAATTATTACTTAGGAAGTAGAATTTATGGATTAATATCTTATGATTTTAAAACTCATATGTATGACTTTAAATCCCATAATTATGACACGCCACATGCTATTCTTTTACTTTCAAGTGGTAAAAATGGGCCTCCGTCTATGATGGAGTTAAAAAAATAAAAATCTTTGTTATATTTTCTCCTGGCTCTGTTTAATACTGTTTAATATTTCCAACAAAACTGTTTAAACAATATTTCTGCCTCAGTCAGATTTTTGCAAAAAAAAATGGATCAATAAATTTTTTTAGCGTTCAGTAAATGAGACGGAAAAAGTGTCCAAGTTGAAATATAAGCACCAGTGTGCTGTGATTTTATGTTTTTAGCTTTTAACAGGGCTGTTTGATTTTTGTTGTTCTCCAGGAAGCAGTTGCCGCTCTGGACATCGATGACTCAAAGAGGAGCGTCCAGACAATCGGACACGAAGGGATTCTCACAACAGAACAAAAGTGTAAAATGGAGACTTTAACCACAACCAAAGCTGCTCACAGTCCTCTGAAGAGTCCAGGATTCAGGCAGAAGGGTTAGTGCCTTTATGCTGATTTCATCATAACCCATTACATTACTGATAGTGGCTTAGGTGCAGTTCAAAAGAGCTGAAAGGAGTTTATCCACCATCAGTTAAGATTTAGAGTTCAGCGCACAGACTAATAACTGTTTTGACCTCTATTTATTAGCTGTGAAAATCTTGTTTGGGATGATTTGTCGTGCTCTCCAAGTTCATTTCTTTTATATTTCCACGGCGCAGGCATCAGGAGGGAGCAGTTGGAGAAACATATTACCCAGATGATTAGGTGAGTCACAGGCAAGTCTTTTGATGCAGGAGAAGAAAATTGTATTTCTGGATGCACTTACAATGTAAACGGTCTCTGGAAGCGGTCCGGAGAGCGCCATTAGACGCGTTGCAGGAGAAAGGGGTAATATTTACATGTCTGGGTTAGTTTATGGTGTTATTTCACACAGAGGGCAGCCTTTCTGACAGGGCTGATAAAGGGTTCCCCCACAGAAATGAATGTCCTGCTGCATTTATGTGCTGAAAAAGAGGTTTGTGAATTCGAGGAAAACAGTCTGACTAACACTAAATTGTTTCCAAATATTCACTATGAAGCCATGATTCATTTTCCGTTCTTTTATATGTACACATTAGTGTTGAATGATTCATACTAAGGGCACAGAGTTTTTTTTTTTTTTGCCTTGTTGGTTATGTTAAACACAGTGTTCACATAGAGCAGCGGAAAGTAATTACCATTTTACATATTGCTTCAAAATGATTTTTTTTTCTTATGGCCTAGATTATAACACTAGTTTTATTGTAAACGATAACCTAAATAAATACAAAATGCATTTTATAGTTATTATTTTATTCATTTGAAAAGTTAAATATATCATACTAACTTAGCCTTAAGTGAAAAAAATATATAATACATCCAATTTAAGGATCAAATGAGGTGTTTCATCACATTTTGTGCCAAAATGTGACCCTTTTAGGCCTGGTTACTAGCCTCGTGAGACCATCCTGATCTC
>NW_015150535.1:542066-553111 GCF_000732505.1 Cyprinodon variegatus
TCCATCTGGCGGAGTCAGGTTACCTGGTTACTGCCTGACCTGCCGAATGAAGATGTGACACAAAGTATGAAGTTGGAAAAGATCTGAAAGCACATATTACACCCTGATCCAAAGAGTCAAAACAGATAACAAGCAAAGTCACTGATATCTATCAGTCTGTAAAAGTTTATAAAGACTCCAAAGACCCACAATTTTAGCCATTATATACAGTAGTAGCCAATCAAAACTTCCCCACTTTCCTTGATCTGGCTGGTCCTTTGCCCTATCCCCTACAATTCCTTTTTAAGCATCAATCTTTGTACCTAAGTTTTCTGTCATAATTTGAGGACATTAAGATCTAAAGAGAAACAGGATCTCCTAATCAGACCCTGTAATTCAGTAAAAGGGTGAAGTGAGAGTAAAAAAATATGCATAACGCTGGAAGTTGGAGGGAAGTGTGCTGCCATTCGTCTGCCGTTTGACTGGGAAGCGCCTTTTTGAATGGCTGCTACTGTATAAATTTTCACCTCTAAGGTACAGTATTGTCAATTGTTTAATAGACTGACATTTCTGTCGTTCTGACTGAATATTGCTTTAGTAACAGTCTAGTCCCTTCCATCACAAAATATGAAAGAAATTACTCAGTATTGCCTGTTCTACTGTATAATCACAATCTGAATTATTTGTTTAAAACATAGTATGTGGTCCAGTCTAAGTTCTAGTAAGAGCAAACTAGATTGAAAAAGAAATTTGTGGGGGAAACAACTGCCGCTTACCATGAAGAACTCAGACAACAGCTGTCTTTTGGAAGAAAACACCCTAAAAATAGGTTCCATTTATTGTAAAAGTGAATTTTATTGGAAAAGAGTTTGTTTTGCCATTTGAAAACAACCCCACACTTACAGTCGTACATGGTGGTGGTAGTGTAGTGGTCTGGGACTGTTTACCTTCCCTAGGGACCTGGTAACATCTAACCATCAGTTGATTACTTGAAGCATAATCGGGCAATTTTCTGAAATCCATTGACAAAAGTCCAAACAAATGAAAATGTGTTTTTTCCCGTGGCCTAGTCAAAGTCCAAAGTTCTTGACACTCAAGGTCACTTTACAAGCATTAGATTCTGTAGAATTACTTAAAAATTATTTCCTCCAATGTGGATTAATTTCAAAAGTCCCCTCAAAGTTATGCAAAAACACGCCTCCACTCAGTTATTCGATTAGCCAACTGGTTCATTTTCTTAATTATTAAATAAAAGCTAAATACATTCAAGCAGTGGTGTCAAAAGTACACACATTTGTTACTATCTGCCGGCTTCCGTAGCGTCGTGAACGCGCATGTGCGCGCTTTCAGGAAATCCTATACACTACTGTTTATGCTCTAAAAACATTCTAAATGACTTCGTTTCGAGTAAATTCTGGATGCTACCCTCTCAGGACACTTGGAATACATTGGACGAGCAGTATGGAGGAATATTGACACGTTTTTTGTGGACTTTTATGGACCTTTCTGCCTCGGGCGCCATAGACCTCCATTATTTGAATGTCAGCAGACAGCAAGAAGCCTCCCAGATCTCCAGATGCATTTGAGATATCAAAAAAGTACTCCAGAGTGTTGTTCAGCATGGGGGTGAGTAGAAAATGAAGGCTAATCATGTTTTGGGTGTACTATTCCTTTAAGTAGAAGTATAGAAACACTCTGGTAAAAGTTGAAGTATCAACTTGGCCTCTTTACTCAAGTAAAAGTGAAAAAGTATGTGCTCCAAAAACAACTTTGTATAAAAGTATAAAAGTATAAAGTAACCTGAAAAAAAACAGCCAGGTGCCACTATATGAATTGAAAGCTTAATTTTTCCACTATTTTGAAAAATTCTCTGAGATAGGGCCAAGGATGAGGGAGGTCTTTTTGGTCTCCATCTCCCGATACGCTCTCGCCTGTGTCCGACCTTTCAGACATTTCAACATCTTTTTCTGAATCCATCATTGTAGCATGGAAGACAATTCACGTTTGCACTTTGAAGAACAGCTGCTTGCTTCTGATTATTTCCTTTGGCGTCAGTACAAATTTGACAAATAGCTAAACAATGAGTGTTTGTGTTATATGACTCATCCCATGACACTAGTTTTCACTAGATGTGGATGGAGCCAATGATCTGCGTTGGATGGCGCACATGACTAGAAATAAATATTTAGAAACATTAAACCAAAGCCAAGAGTAATAGAATAGAAAGTACAGATACTTGTGTGAAGATGTAATGAGTAGAAGTCAGAAGTAGGAAGAAAAATAAGTAATGGAGTCAAGTATAGATACCTAAAAAGTGTACCGGTACTTAAGTGCAGTAGTGAAGTATTTGTCCTTCGTTACTTGACATTCAAGTATAACAAAAGAAATCTGTACAGAGTGGAAAAACTTTTTCTCCAAACGATGAAGGTTTTAACAAGGTCATAAACAGAGTCCATGCCATATTTTTGCTATCTACTTTACAGCTTTTTTACAGCAGTTTTGAGTCTTGATGCAAAAATGATTTCTCAGCATTAAATCCAGTTATTGCAAACAATAAATATTTTCACTGTTAAACTGTCCTCTAGTGACGTAGCCTTGTCTCTTTCCTGCTTGGCCTTGATCACAAGACTTTTGTTTCTCTGATCTGAACTTTTTTTAACCGACCACAGGTTCTCAGGTTTTTTAATATGAAATTTGAAAGACAGATTAGAGGGGTGTTAAATCATATTTTATCACTGAAGGCAGCTGGCAGAACTAAAATCCCCTCTGTCAAGTCTACTGTTTTAAACACTGATTCATTCTTTTATTTTATCCCGGCTGGATTCCTGTAATGGTCTTTATGTTGGAGTTAATCAGTCTCTGCTCTCTCGTTTGGAACTGGTTCAAAAAGCTGCTGTGTGTCTTTCAACAGGTACTGCAAAAAAAAAAAAGGTGCATATTACCCCTATTCTGGCCTTCCTCCGGTGGCCCTCTCTGTATTTCAGAGTCAATTTTAAGATTTTAAATTTTTGTTTTTAAGTGATTGAATGACCTTTCCCCGCTGTACCTCTAGTAGGCTCTTCAGCTCTATTCTTCCTCTCGGCCAATCAGGTCAGCTGACCAGCAGCTCCTGCAGGTACTGAGGTTTAAAGCTCCAGTGTGTAATAATCACAGGGATTTACTGACAGATGTAAAATATTATACATAGGTAGGTTATTTATTATCATCTTTGAACTGGAAGTCCCAATCTTTATGTTTTTGTTGCCTTAGAAATTGCTGTTTATAATAACGTAGGAGCAGGGACGGATTTAGGAAATTTGGGGCCCCAGGCAAAGACAGGCAGGGGGCCCTCTGAACTGAGAAGACAGCACATAAAACAGACCCATTATACAGATGTTTTATTAAAATAGACATACATTATTTGTTCTAGGTTTTGTCCCTCTCTTCTTGTCCCTTTTCTTGTTGTTTTCCTCTCTATGTTTGTACTCTTTCGAGAAGTGGTCTGAAGCGAGAGGCATGGTTGTATGTTCAAAAATATACCTTTCCCCAGATCTCCTACTGCACCTTTAACCATACATGTAAACAGAGTTTTATGGTGCCCCCAGGAACTTGGGGCCCTAGGCAACTGCATAGTATTGCCTAATGGTAAATCCGCCCCCGCGTAGGACCAGGTCTCGCATTTATGGAGGCAGACATCTTTGTACTATGGCAGCTCATAGCTGACAAACTAGTGACAGTAGAAATCGCCATTGCGCTCAAATGTGACTGCAGCTGTATAGAGTAACACCAGCAGTAACTTTAGTGCTTAGAGCTTTAAATAAAACATGTTGAATTAGGATTTTTCATATCACACAGACCATGTAGGTCAGGCATGTCCAAAGTTGGTCCTCGAGGGCCGCTGTCCTGCAGGTTCTAGAGGTTTCTCTGCTTCAGCACAGCTGAATTCCATTGAAAACTAATTAGCAGGCTTTTGTTGAACTGCAATCATCACTGCCCTCTTCCTCACCCTCTTCCTCATCTAATAACTTTCACACAACAGTCAAGACTAAGACTCTGTAAAATGGGAATACATCTGCTTCCAACCAGCACAATCTTGCTATCAAACTGCTATCAATCACTTTGCTGAACAGCTTTCTCCGACGTTGCCAAAGCCATTTTGTACCATGACGGCCTCCATATTATTGGAGGGGGAGAAGCGGTGGTGGGAGCGATTCATGTCGTTGCAGTTTGACCATTAGATGTCGCTGAAAATTACACACTGTAGCTTTAAGAGGAAGCTCAGATTTCCTGTTGTTGCTCCTCAACTATGGAATAACCTGCCTGGACACATGAGAAAGGCTACTTTACTGGCTACCTTACAACTCAGCTTCAAACCTACCATTATTCTTTGGCGTTTACAACTAGTGAGACTTCAGTTTTTGACCTTGTTTGTTTTAAACTGGTTTTATTTTTCTTGTAAGTGTTGGTATGCTTTATCCTGTGTAAGACAGTTTTTTTTTGGTTTGGTATGGTTAAAATATATGACATTTCTTGAACAGAAGTCTAAATTGTAAATATTCTGAACTTAATTTTCAAATGTCTGAAACAATTTGAAGGAGGATTTATCAGAGTAATTAACTTTGGACCAATATTCCCGGCAGTCCCTGCAGAATTTATGTCGGTTCTGGATGCTGGTTTGGACAGAAGATGCTCCCCCCGTATGCTACCCTTCTTTGTGCAAGTTAATTATTCACATTTCATGACCTATTTGTGCACAACAAATGTGCTCACATCAACCTAATAGCAGTATTAACAAGCTGTGCACTGGTGGTAACACAATTCCGTGACACACTCTTCCATAACTGAACCTTGAAAAGTAAATCATCCAGTAAACTGTTTACTTATTATATTTGTTGCATTGATTTTCCTCCGTTTGAGGCCATTTTGTTGCCAACAGTTAATGACTGCATGCTTTTCTTTAAAGATAATCAATAGAAACACAACCATAAAGCAATAACAAGCAGACCTGCCTCTCTTTTGTAACAGTTGTTCTCACAGCCAATAAGACAACATAAGTCCTTTATGTAAGATTCTTTGGAAAAAAAAATAATTATACCCTCGTACTAATTCCTTTGAACATGCATTAAGCCTAACATCAGATGCACCTGATTAAAAGATAATCACTCAGCATTCTGTGGGATTTTTGCCTTGTTAAAATCAAAGATATAAGCTGTTGTTTTCCACATCCAGCAGCATGTCCATATCTGACCATCTAAAGAAGTTCAACCTGAGAGCTGCACTGCAAAAATTATCTGAAATTAAGTAAAAATGTCTTAATTCAAGTATATTTACCCTTAATTTGAGCAGGTAAATAAGATAGTTTGCCAATGGAATGAGTATTTTTACACTTAAAATAAGATAATTAGAAAATATGCACTTGAAATAAGACTAAGAAATAGTTTTTTTCTTATTTCAAATGTAAATTGTCTTGTTCCATTGGCAAAGTGTATCACTTAGATCCTCAATTTAAGAAAAAATGCACTTGTTTTAAGAAAAAATGACTTATTTAGATTTACATTTTTTTGCAGTGTGGAAGTAAATGCTCGAAATCTCCTGTAAAAAATGGTTAAAATGTCATAACTTGCAACCTGTTTCTTCTGACAATATGAAAGTGCATTCTAGTCCAATGCTTGGGAAAAACTCGAGGCTGTCTGTAAAAAAGAAATATAAAGCTAAAACAGAGTTGTACCCTTTAACATAATATTAACATAACATGATAAGATAGGGTCTAAGTCAAAGTCCAGACCTCGTTCCCTTTGAGATCTTTCCTCAGACTGATCCCAGTCATGATGGATAGCCACTAGAAGCGTCTAGTCAAAGGTAGGAAGTTGTGCATAGGATGCATAAATTAGTCCTGCACTAGGACCACACATTTCGCACTGATGAAATGTTAATCGTGTTCAGAGGGCTCGGTAGTGCTTGTTTACAGCAGCCATGGTGCCCGAGGGCAGCTCCGGCAACAATATATCAGACAGCATGGGATTAATTACAGCTGTTATTCTGATAATACTCAGTTTTATTTCTCCATAAATCCAAATAAGAGTTAACACTAGTGTATGGTGTTAGCTGGTGACTATAAAATTGTGTTAGCTAAATTCAAACCTGATAAGTGTTGGATTTAAACTATAAAGAGTGTTTTATGTACTCTCTCAGTGTGAACTGTTCAATACTTTTAAAAGTGTAACTTAAACTTTATCTAATGTGGACCAATGTAGAAACTTTAAATGTGTTGAATTTACCTCCATAGGATTTTAGATAACTTCCAAATTTACTCTGTAGATTTGTATTGTTTGGGTTCTATCATTAAATCAAATTATTTACCATAGATTAAATAAAATAACAATAACTCACTTAAACACATGAAAAATTTCTAAATAAAGGATAAATATTTGATTGTTTCACATGTCAGTGTGGTTCTCTCAGCTTTCTCCCTGCTGATGATGGGATATGACTGATGCAGAGTTAGATGATCGATCTGTGCATAAATATAGAGTTATTGGTTTATGTTCTGAGTTTATATTTTAAAACTAATAAAAGTTACTTCTCATAATCGTAAAATTTGCATCCAACAACACTTCACAATGATCTAAAAGATGCCTAAAATGTCAATATCTGTCATGATTTAACTAAAGTCTGACCCAAAAATAGAAAACCAATACAGAGAGAGATCAGGGGAAAGTTTAACATGTTGATTGAGGAGATTGTGAAGAGTCTAGTATTGCTCTGAACACTGCTCAACCGGAACTGGAAGGTGAGGGGAAGATACTGCGGTTAGTTCAGGCTCGGTGGGAAAATTGATTCTCGAACTTGAAGAAGAGAAATAGATTGTAGACTCACGTTTCCAGATAAGTGGTTGACTCTATGACTTCTGTCTGTGTGCGGTAGTTCCAGTGTTTGTCTCATTCGATGGAGGGCGGACAGGGTTTACCCAGAAGGCGGTTGTTTGTAGGTGAAGGGAGAAACTGACTGCCACTTAGATTTCCTGCGGTACTTGAATGGGTTGTTGTGGAGATGAATCCCTTGCTCATTGTGAAGCTCAAACGATCTCTTGGAGGAACGTGGATCCAAACCTCCAGTTTGAATCCTCAGCTCAGTTTGAAGCTCAGATGATCCTTCCAGGGAGAGAAGGTCCAGAACATCCAGTTTGCAGGATGACTTCCTGCCGAGAGGCAAAGACAAAATAACAAGGTTAAGACTCAGGTTTACAAAAACTCAGTTTGACTCAGCAAAACTCAGCTTGGCTAGAGTACAGTATCCAAAACTGGCAAACACTCTGGCCTCGAGGTAGTGGCAGTCAGCAGCTTAAGAGCGCTCCGTTAACGAGGTAATCATCTGCAGGTGTGTGAGGAGGCGGACCAGAACCAGGCGCCTCCTGGTGGAGGAAGGGAGACAAACACAAAAACACAAACACACAGACAGGAATCCTAACAATATCAGGATATGTTTGGTTTGTCTTGGTTTGTGACTGTATTTGCTATGTTACACAAATCAAAACTACTGAACAATTACATGATACAAAGTGACATTTCAAACTCCTGGGTGGCTGAAAACACCTGACATGTCTTTGATTCACCCACACTGTTATTTGGCCTTGACAGACTTGTTTGCGGCTCTTTGTGGGCATTGAAACGCAGGACGTTCACCCAGGGCAAGATAGCTTTACAAGTCCGATGATTCCTGAATGCAGCTCTTCTCCATAAACATATGCTGGATTCTTTCACTTTATGTTATGTGTTTCATGATGCAACATTCAGAAGGAAGAAATCTAAAATAAAAGCAGAATTATACACCTTATTCTACTTCTAAAAATGGATAAGAAGTCACATCACACTAACTTGTACTTTGAACCATCAGAGATTACCGTAGTTAGAGTCAAGTTTATGGGAGGGCTTGTTGACAATTACTTATCACCTAAAAATGAAAAGTTTTGATGAATAATTTTTATCCTTAAAGAGTCACATAACAATGGAAAGTATGTTTGGTACAAAAACAACCTCCCCTGCAGGGACTGGGAAGCTGGTCAGAGTTGATGGGAAAATAGATGGAGTTAAAATCCAGGATATTCCACTTATTGGCTTCTAAAGACTTGACTTGGGTTGGACCCAAAGCCCTAGAAGGGAGACTAGGAAGCTGGAGATTAAGATGGATTTTAAATTTCAGTGTCACACTGAGGACAAGCCCTCAACCAAATAGAAATGGCTGACAGTCGGGGCTGGACAAAAGCCTCAGTGAAGGCCTGAGCAAAACTTGATTTTGGGACCCACTGCTGTACAGCAAAGCAAGTGTTTTTATTGAGCACATATCAGTTGCATGACCTTTAAAAATACTGTGCAAGAGAAAATAAAAAGAAAAGTACATTCGGTTGCACAGAGGCAACACAAATAAAGAGTGAAAAGAAAAAAGTGACACATTGAAATAGAAGGATTACATTAAAAAAGCATTAAAAAAAGATAAAATTATAAAGAAAATGGAACAAAAATTCGGCTGGAAAGTTAACTGATAATGTTTGGATGGCACGGTCAAAGGGCCCTCTGAAGAAAAATAGGAGCTTTACAATAACCATCAAATCCATCATTTAAAAACGGTAAAGAGACCATTTATTAATGATTTACAGATAGTTTATTAATTATGAAATGCATCTAAACCATTTATAAAAGGTAAATAAATGATTCATTTAATGTTAGATTAAAAATAAAAGCTAGGTTCTGGTCTTAATACCATAGGGTTAAATGAACATGTCAGGGTAATATGATCTATTTACCTGGCCCCAAGATCAACAATCTGTTTTTTCATGTATCAACAATGACTTCTACACTTTTAAAGATAGGCTGATGTGAAAATGCATAATTCTATAATGAAATAGATTTTTTGCAAAGAAGTTTAAATAAAAACCTTGCATAAAAAAAACCCAAATAACAATAGTTAATTGCTGTTGGGGCCCCTAGTTCCCTTTGGTCCCTAAGCAGCTGCTTTGCTTACTTGTTCCTTGGGTTGGACCTGAACACCTTTGAGGTCACCTAAAGAACGTTGGTGGCAAAAGATCCCTTAAAACATCAGATTTTGACAACATACAGTATACAAAAGAAATTATTAAATATTCAATTAAAAATGTAAATGATAAAATGTAAACCAAAAATGAGCACCAGAAGAATATTGAAAGATCGATTCAGTTTATTGCAGTTTTTATTTTCTTATTTCCCCCTGACTAAATTATTTTCAGTTAAATTTACAGTTTATTTTAATGGTAAAACAAAATTGTAAAGTTTTCTTTTTTTTTTTTAACCAACACCTATAATTCTACACTGGAAAACCAATCTAGAACTAAGTAAAAATATCTTTAATTAAGTGTATTTAGGTAAAGTTGTAAAGTTGTTAAGTGTATGTAGGTAAATGAGATAGTTTGCCAATGGAATGAGTATTTTTACTCTTAAAATAAGATAATTATATAATATGCACTTGAAATAAGACAATGCAATTGTGTTTTCTTATTTTAAATGTAAATTGTCTTGTTCTATTGGCAGAAAGTCTCTTTTATCTCCTCAATTCAAGAAGAAATGCACTTATTTTAAGAAAAAATGACTCATCTAGATTTAAATTTTTTCCATTCTAACATGATCCTCTGAACATATTAAATAGGTGTTATCCCCCTCATGGGTTTATACAACTCTTCATAAGGAATGACATGTGCAGCTCCACTCTGATCCGTTCACTCCCTGTTTTCACAGGGAGAAGTTTCAAGCTGAACTAACCCCACCAGAACCTGAAGTGGACTATAGCTCTACAACTCAGAGGGATTTCTGTGTCTCAGGATTTGTTCCCAGCAGACCAAAGTCGAAGCATGTATGTGTTGAAGTTCCTGCTTGATCGTTAGTGACGTCTGTAGGATTTTTCTGCTGAATATCAGATAACTATTATCAGCTTAAATGAACGAGAACCTTTCTGTATTTCACCATCCGGATGTTTGGGTGAATGCCTTGTTTGATTTGTTCTCTCTTGTTTCCAGATGCACGATTACAAATTTGAGCAGGCCATAACATTTTGGAGTGAAAACTGCCAGAAGATACAGGTTTGTCAGCCTTCTGATAATAAAGAATCAATAACTTACTGTATGATCTGTGATCTTAGTGGTGTAAAAGACACCTTGAAGCCCTCTTGCTCCAGTTATTTTCCTGAGAAGAGATCACTCATGACAAACTCTTTAAATAACACTTCATAATTCATATATATTAAATAACCATGAGACACGAAAAGAGATTTTGACGGAAATTGTAATCTTACTCAGACCAGAGAAGTTACGTAGAGTTACAGAAGGCAGGGCGGGCTCCCATCTCATTGAAAAGGCCCTAAATCACAGTTAGAGAAGCATTTTATAGAACTCCAGTCTGCCACATCATCACATCCTAACATTATACATGTTTACAGATAAGGAGACATTCATGGCTTCAGCCTCCTCAAACTATTACAGTGTTTTTAGATCCAGGACATTCCTCTCATTCCATTCCCAAATCTTTGCCACGTTCATAATGAAGATGACTTTTTTATCCCGACAGAGAAACTGTCTGAATCAGATTAACTACTTGGGAAAACATCTGTTTGTCTTTGTTTTAGCAAAAGGGAATAAATATTTTACAGGGTTCCTGTACATCATCCATCCATCCATGCAGCTGACCGTTTTACTGTGTAACACACTGCAAGTTTAAATTAATAGCTATGAGTTCCAAAAATATGTTGTTTCATATTTACATATGCAGTTTTTTTTTTTACTTTATTCAAGTGCAAAACCACTGAGATTTAAGAGCTTATGGAGAGTTTTTCAGATAAGAGTGACACAAAATGTAATACTTTCCTTAAACTTTTGGATATTTTCCATCCATCCACTGTCTGTACATCCTTAGTCTGTCATTAGATGAAACCCAACATTCAACCTACACAGATTTATTTATAATTTTGTCAAATCAAAACCCCTTTTTTGACCATATTACTGAAAATGTTCTAATTGGTCTTTATTGATTAAAAAACATCTCACTGAAATCATCAGTGATGTATGT
>NW_015150535.1:554155-557547 GCF_000732505.1 Cyprinodon variegatus
CTTTGTATCTCATTTAAACCTTCACACAATAAAGTACATTTATGCATTATGAGTCTATGCTTTTCATTTTTCTGTCTCAAACACATTATAAAAGTGTTGCATAACAGGAACGTGTCACCATTTACACTTTTAAAAAGCAGGAAAGATTTCCATTATGAAACATTAAAAGGCTTTAGACAAAGCACTTCAGTTTAAACACATAAAATATCACAATAGAGCCAATAACCCAGTGCAATACAGGGCTTTATGTCTGCATATGATGCATACTCCTTCTCTTTAAGCTTTTATTAAAGAGATAACTTCAAATAATTCTTTACTCGTTATGCTGTATTATTAGTATTATTTAGGTTTGTTTTACTGTCCACACTGAACTTCAGACATTTTCATGTTTTTTAATGTTTACACATCAAACCTCTTTGTATTTAATCCTTATTTCAATTGGCAGACAAACACAAAGCAGTGCACCGGTATGAGTTTAAAGAAAGAAGTTTATTGAACTTTTTTGCATACATTTCAAAACTGTATAATTGTTTATTGTTTTGGCTGCATTTACAGCTCCAAGCGATTCAGGGTTTGTTTCCCAGCTGAAATTGCTTCTTGAAAAATAGCTCAAATTCTTTCATGTTGAAAACAGAGTTTAAAAGTTAAACTGGGCCTCTTCTTTTGTAATAAGACATGTTTTTCTTTTGGAGTAAAAAAGCGCCTTTTCTCTGCCACCTTTTTACCGGTCTTAGCCTATGGTGACCTTTTTTTATAAGAATGCTATTTCTTCATGTCTTCAAATGTTGAACTCTGTTTCCTATGCTTCATTAAGGCTCACCACAAACTGTAGAGCCATGACATCATTATTAGTTCGTATGAAATCGTACGAAAAGTTATGCACCGTAATTTCGTACGTTTTAGACGTTTTTTTCGTCGCATTTTGTCGTATATTTACGTCTTGCCTCGAGACAAGATATCCTTGCGCATCTTACGCACCATTAAATAGAATTTAACATACAATTAACCCTAACCCTAAGATACAAAGCAGCAAGCAACCTAGTTAGAGACCTGAAGAAGTGATTATTGCACTGTTTTTCCCAGTTTTACGTCCGTCCGCGGATCTGCTTTTTTCGTCTGTCTGGCTGCGCATACTGATCTGTATTTTCGAGGAAAAACGTCCAAAACGTACAAAATACTGTGCATAACTTTTCGTACGATTTCATACGAACTGATAATGAGAATATGTTGCTTAGGTGGGATGGCCTTCCCTCTCTGCGAGAAGGCAGTGTCATTGGTACACTTTTATTTCCAAGGCCCTTCTTTGATTACTGCCGTCTTACATTTGTACCTTACTTACACAGAAAAGCATGTCTTCTTCTGCCCTGAGATCGAATGATCAGCTGTTGCTCAATATTCCTTTTTCCCGCACAGAACTAGTGAAGAAAGCCTTTAGTTACGCAGCTCCTTGTGCATGGAATTTTTTTTACAAAGAAACTGGAAGTTGACTGAGTTTTTATTTTTAATTTCTTTAAGTTAAAAGTGAAAGAATTTGAATCAGCTTGAATGATCTGTAATTGTATTAGTTGATATGTTTTCTTATGTACCTGTTATTTAATTTAATGTATCTCTGCTTATTATGCAACTTTGCTGCCTCTTGGCCAGGACTCTCTTCAAAAGGAGTTTTTTAATCTAAATGACATTTTTTTCCTGGTTAAATAAAGATTAAATAATAAAAGAAGAGTAGCTCTGAACATTTGTTTTAAATACTTTTTTTTGCATAAACTCAGGTTTTGATTGAACCATACTCAATAATAAATATGCTTTGATCCAAGTGGTTCTGCTAAACCTCTGGCATGGAGTGTTTATATGGAGTTCAACCTATTTTCCTCGGAAGAGTCATAATTTGAGTCAATTTTACTATTTTTAACCCTGTAATGCCAAATGTATCATATTTGATACATACGGTTTCTGAAATGTTTTGCGTCTGACACCTTTTGCATAATTTAATGGTAAAAACTTTGCTCAAAATCCTATTGTACACAATCAGATATACCTGATAACAGACGGCAGAAGACTACACAAAAAATAATCTAGACTTATCGCATAGTAATAAATTATTAATATCAAAAATGTCAAAAATTTACATATTTTGTTAAAAGGCCAAATAAGGACTTCAAACACAAGAAAAGTAATTTTCTGTTTTGTTTTATTCTTGGATCGGGCTTTAAAGGGTTAAGGAGGGATGAAATTCGTTTTTCGGTACAAATGTCTTTAAATTTAGAACATTTCATTCTGACAAGTGTCTGTGTTTTGTTGCTTTCCAGCATTACCGTGAAATTAGCTCCACCCATCTTCCATCAACTCTGACAAGAAAAAGAACTTCCACAGCATGATTCTGCCACCACCGTGTCTAAGAGGGCAAAATGTCCCCCACAAAAAAAGAAAAAAAGAAATCAGACTGCAAAGAAATTAAACCTGATTCAAAACTTCTACAACTCAGGTTTTCTACAGTCAACAAAGCCGTCCGTTTATTTATGATACAATAAAATTTTTGCTGACTCAGAATAAAATGAATTTCAAAGAAGCAATCAGAAATGTTTTTCCATCACTACCAGATGTTATTCAGCGTAAGTATTGAGTCTTTATAAAGCAGTCCTCTTCAGGTTGCTGAATGTAGGTTTTACTCTGAAAGCACTCGCACTCTCAATACTTTTAGCATTTCTTGGAGTTGTTCATCTTTTTTGCAGCATTGTGTAACCTGTAATTAGTGCTACCTAATGCTGTTCTACAGAAAGCCTTGCTTTCCTCCTACACAGGATAAATATCTTGTCTTTGTCCTTGAAAAGAAAAGGAAGAAAAGCAGCACAGAATGGGTCCTTTCCATCTCAGCAAAGACGTGTTCCTGCAGGCCGGCAGCATCTCCATGTGGACCGGCACCACGTTGGGGAACGTAGCACACAGGCTACAGATTCATACTCAACGCGCCGATCAGAGAACGATTCCCAGCTCTGCTGATCCTTTCTGAGCCTTCAGCAGGGATTAGTGGGCGGTAGCTATGGAGACAAGTAATTTTAGCTTTTATTTATGCAGCTTTCCTCTACAAACATTTCATTATCTCACAGGATGATACAGGAAAAACCAATCTGCTTCTGAAACACGCCGCCCCGGAGCAAATCTGGATCCAACATCTCAAATGAAATGACATACAGTTAATTTCGTCTTTTTTCTGTTTTCCTTTTTACGTGTCTATAGATGTGTCATTTACGTGTCTATAGATGTGTGGAACTACAAAGGCCTTTCTTTTAATCTGAGCTGTCTCAGCAGATGATGAATGAGGCCATCCTCACATCAGAACATGGATGGATGGATGGATGGATGGATGGATGGATGGATGGATGGATGGATGGATG
>NW_015150535.1:559614-561081 GCF_000732505.1 Cyprinodon variegatus
CCAGAGTATTTTTTAACACAAGTATCTGTACTTTTACTCAAGTATGGAAAGTGAATACTTTTGCCATTTCTGCACTCCAGAATGCAGCAGGTAGAGCCACATTATAAAGACAGGACAAACCAAAAGAAAGAAACTGATTAGAACCAATCAGATAACTTCCGACATGATGCAAAAATGTAAGAAAAAATTTATTAAAAGCTCTTAGTGTCATCAATGGTTGAAACTTTATATACTTATATAGTTTTATTTAATTTTATATGTTTATATGGTGAATTCGGCTCATGATAAGAGTCATCACTAAAACATTTTGACTACGATAGTAACAGAAAAGTGCTGCTGCTTTATGGGTAATTTTGGAGCAATTGTTAACTCCAATACTCTGATTGATCCGGTCCATTTTAGATCAGAGACTCTGAGCTTTCCCAGATAGATAAGCTGGGTTTAAAACATGGCAGAAGTCAGCCTAGCTCACTATGCTACAATTTTCTTTTTCTTTTATCTTAGTAAGCTTTGATACTTGCAACTGCCAATATATATGTCAACGCTTAAACGTTAGTTTTTGGATTGTAAATCTAAGAGCTTGAAATAAACTTGAAAACCAATATAATTGTAATAAAAACAAAGCTTTCACCCAGATTTAGTGATTCATGGGTAACATCGACAGTAATAAAGTAATTATGATAGAACATGTGACCCTTTGAGGAGCCTTCCTGAACTTCGCCATGATGAAACCCCGACCAGTTAATGAAAGGTTAGCAGGTCAGCGCGCGGTTCAGCAGAGACCATCGCTCATTTTCCCAGCAGCTCTGACAGCAGGGAGAGGCTGGGTGGTAATAATGCCCCTGCAGAGGAGAAAGATGCTTTCCTGCTGAGATGAAAGACGCACACTGACATATAGCCTTCACACAGCGGTTGCAGGAAACTGATAACAAGCAGTGATGTCATCACAAGCGGCTCCCCATTTATCCTCAGCCTACAGCGATTAATTAGGCTGCAGAAACAGGACAGTTTGGTAAGACACACATGAATGTTCAACAACCCCAGAGTGATAATAATGCTGACAGAAAAGTTCATGTTCATGACTGACTGCTGTATCCATAGTAGCATGTGTTCTTTATTTGGCTTTTCATCCCAATGGTGGGATCCTTATTTAACAAACAGCTGACTTTGTATTTGTGGTAGATTTTCTCTAAATCCACATGTTGTATATTTAAAAAAGTTACTTAGCACTTTCTATCTCTACCATTTTCTATATCCGTTAACAATCTTCTGGTTTAGGTCTGGTTGGAGTTTTCACCACTTTGCTGAAATTAACTAAAAATTATTGTTCTCCAGGAGCCGTCACATTTTAAATACAGCTCATATATTTTAGCAGACTTAAAGTCGTAGGGAAGCGGCTGTTCCAACGGTTGCATTTCCGAAATCTCCCGAGTGGTGCCCGATTTTACACAATGAATGAATGAATGA